>NC_030681.2:20168481-20533481 GCF_000004195.4 Xenopus tropicalis
ACAGGCAAGAACACGCCATTGTATTCCTGTGATAACAGCGTCTTTGTATTTCAGATATTGACAGTTCATATAAAACATTCCCAGATGTTTCCAGCGCAGAGGCCAATGGATTATTGTCAACAAGCAGACACATGCCACCCCATTACCCAACTCCTACCCGAAGGCGACACCGCACCACATTCAGTCAAGAGCAACTGGAGCATTTAGAGACGGCCTTTAGCAAGAACCATTACCCAGATATCTACTGTCGGGAGGAGCTGGCCAAGATCACTAAGCTAAATGAGGCCAGAATACAGGTAAATATATAGAAGCCTACGAATGAATTAGTCCAAAAAATTGCACCCAACAGTATTTACCAGGAAAATCCTTTCAGAATACCGTAAGATTTGCTCACATTTACTTTCAAATATTTTTAAACTGTGCAGTAAAGTGAAAAAAACTTTAAAAAGTGACAAAATAAAAAGCATTTCTGCCCCATGATCGATGGGGTATAGACATCCACATCCAACAACGAACACTAAGGGGCCCATTCATTAAACCACTATTTTTGAATGGTTAAAATCACGATTGGAAAAAATTCGGAGTAACCACGATAATTTCTGATGTTTGGAAATGTCATGAAAAGCCTTTTCGTTCCAAAAGTCACAAAATTTTCTGGCTTTGAAACCTTCAATGTATGATTTTGGAAGTCTCTCATAGGACTTAATGGCACTCTGCAGATCCAACCTGGCCAAAAGATAGTCACGATACCAAAGCTTGAATGAATTCCGAAATGGTCACAGTCGTGACTTTTTTGTGGAAGTTAACTAAAACCATGAAAAAGTCGTGGAATGTTAACAAAATTATCGTGGACATTACGAAAAGTTCTAGAAGTTAGAAAAAATACGAATTTTTCTCAACAAAACGTAATCGTGGTTTTATAAATGGGCCCCATAGTGTACAGTAGCCTTAAGCCTGCCCCTGCAACCCTATCACTTTTTCATTTTTTCCTTTACCTTCTTACTCATCTCATATCTTTTCCTATCAATCTTCCTTTTTTATCTTGTCTATTCATCTTCTCTATTACCCAAGTCTTTTTCTGACTTATGCTTCTTCCTATTTCCATGAAAATTTTATTTTTCTGTTCTGTTTTTTTCACAATTATGATTGTCCCCTTTAATTCCTTTTCTGGTCTTTCCTTTTTAAACAATCTTCACTTCTCTTTCTTTTCCCCTCCTGTTGGCTCCTCACATCAGGTATCACACAAAGGTTTTGTGTACGGCAATGGTTACCAGACTAGAGCAGGTGGGGGCATATTTGAAGGTTAGCTGGGGTGAGATTTTGGAATTTTTCTCTCCTAGATACTTCTGTAATGCCAAATTAAAGGCCAGGTAAGTTGATATTTGGGGAGAGAGTATACATTCTGCCTTGTTTAGGAGAAGTAGCGACCCAGGAACCCAGACAAACTTAGTCTACCTTGTCATAATAGACTGAAGCTCCACAAAGTTTGCTGGCCCTCAGTTCATACGACTTGAGGCTCAATTTCAAGTTATAGTTATCTAAAAGTACACATAACTCCAAAAGCCTCCCCTTTCCTACAGGAACAGTAGTGAGGCCCGGACTGGCAATCTGTGGGTTCTGGCAAATGCCAGAGGGGCTGCTGTAAGATGCCAGACAGTCACTATTTATTGGGCTGATGGGAGGCTGTTTGGGCCTCTGTGTACTTGATATGCCAGGGCCTATTTTGGGGCTCCGTCCAGACCTGCCTGTAGTCCCTTACTCTCCCCTCCTTGTGTCAGTCAGGGCTACATAACACCTGTGGCTCCACCTCTGGCTAGGATGGGCAACAAAGGCCAAAGAAAGAACTACCTCTAATGCCAACAATAAGCAAAACACATTGGTGCCTTTATTAACCAACAATAGGATTGGAAAAACAGTGACCCAAGTGCAAGCTGATGAGTTACCAATTAAAAATATGCACAATGCAGTTGGCAAATGTGAATTGAAATTAAAAAATGTCTTTTAAAAATTTTCAGGTGTGGTTTCAAAACCGTAGAGCAAAGCACCGCAAACACGAGAGAACAACGCAGAAATCCACAGTGCCAAGCAGCATGTTGACCTGCGGAAGCCTCATGTCTGGCATGTGTTCCATGTCGCCCCCTTCTCGCCAGTACCAATATCCCCATGCCCTCAACCACATTCCACGCTTTTCCTCCATGTCCTCTGCAGGTTATCACCCCCCATCGGCCGTCAGTCAGTTCACTTGCCCTAGCAATCACCCACACTTGCAACCTGCGGGCCCTCCATCTCGCCAACACGACGACTGGTACAATTCGCTTCGGTCTATCAGTTCCCCCGGCGCTGGGCTGTCTTCCTCTATGATCACTTTAACTCCTGTGACTGCACTGGACCCATCCACCCACTGGAACTAACTTTTCTGTTTTACCAAATGATCTTCCTTAAAAGACCATGGACAGTGGTCCTGTAAAATGCTGTAAAATAATGGGTTGTAGAAATAAAGTACAGATTATTAACTGCAGAATTTTAGTCTTTCTGGCTGAGAAGCAATACTTAATAATGAGCTTTCCATTCTGATCCAATGTCCTGGGTAGAACATTCACGTTCCCAGTGATACTACTGATAGCATTAGAATTCCAAGCTTGCCTGGAGGCTGGGGCTTACAGGACAACACCAACCAGCTACTGTTTACATTTCAGAATAAAATGTTATATTTAGAAAAAATATAGATAAATTGCAATTTAAACAAGCATGGTTTAATAGGTAAATGTGGTATTATAGCAGCGTGGCTGTAGCCAATAACCTGCACTTGTGGGTACATAAAACTATGGGAAGAGACAGCCTAAGGGTTAGAGTGCTGCTAGTTCAGTTTAGTGGCATCTTTTCCTGTCCCTCTGCTAGAGGATTGCGGTTGAGGTCAGTGGGAGCAATAACAAGTACCCCCCCCCGTACCCAATACCTTCTGTTTGATTGGATTAGCCCAATATCACCCACCTTAGGTGGGCATATAAGGTGAAAGATCCGCTCTTTTGGCAACCTCGTCAGCTTTACACCCAGAAAATGCCTGACCTGTAATAAAATATCTGACCTGCCCTTAGTTCCAGCCCTGAACCCACACATTGCAGCTCATAATCACTTGTCATCAAAGGGAAGAGGATTAAATAGATTTATTCAATGTCAATAGAATTAATTCATAAACAAATGCAACCTCGTTTTTAATTAAAGGCATCATTTAATTCTCATTCAACACAACCACTGTATCAAAATGTTGCTCTGCATATAAAAAGGCACTGAATCAGTCTGTTAAACAAGGTGTTTTCTTTCAGGGAACAGTAGATAAACCCAGACATTTGAACAGTGAACATAAGATAATCACACTCAGTGAGCATGTCCCCAACAGGCAGCCGTACAGGTATCAAATAATGACATCACAGTTTGCAAGGAACTATACGATCAATAATAATACTATCTAGTCTAGTCTAACACTTACGTTTACATGATGGATTTACATAATCATTATGTACAGTAGTTAGCAGGGTCCCCACTGAGATAAATGCTTGCAGTGGGTTAAAGAGCCACTAAAGGTCAGATACAAAATGTATTTATATGGCAATATTTAAGAGTATTGCACTGATCCAGTCATCTGGCCCATGGCAAAATGAATGGATAGTGGGGAAGGAATCGAGGAATCTCCTGACTGATAACCTCTTAAGAGTCCTAGTGGAGGCCAGCAGAATGTATAATTCTATCTAGTTTAAAGTAATGGGCTGGTGTTGTTTCCTCAGAAATACTTAGGGCAAGTGTCGGGCCAAGCAGGCTGGGCACCCTAGGCAATCTGGAAAAGTAAATGACAAGTGGGGGGACAAGGCCCAGGACTAGGGGTGGGTTAAAGAAGAGGTACAATACCTGGGCCCCCCCCACTACTGGGCCCTAGGCATATGTATCTTCTGCCTACCCCTATTTCCCGCTTCTCTCCACCTGCCAAGCCAGCCAGATTGCCTAGGGTGCCCTAGGCAACCTGGCCAGCCACCTCACCCTCATCCTCCCAGGGGGGGGTCTGTGTGATATGGCAAGCTCCAGAAAGGACAACAGAGGTACCTGCTTAGCAACCCCCCTCATTGTGCGCCAGAAAGGTGCCTCTTCTGCCTACCCCTAGTTCTGACACTGCTGCCTGTGTGGCCAAATCCTATAACATACAACTGCCCATGGGCTACTCAAACCCTAGAGCAACTGAATACCAGTTTGCGCTCTGGCCTACGGTGTTCTTATGTTCTGCCAGGCATATGGCACAAGTGTTAGGCAACATGGCACTAGGACACCTATGTACCTCCCATAAATACAGTACTGTAGTCACGTAGAAAGCGAAGCACTCCATTCTGGAGAACAAATACCTCGGCTCATAGGCAACTGCCATGAGGTAGGGTGCATAGTGTTCCCATATTGTTGCACTCTGCACCTGTCCCGCTAATCATAAATGACCCCTTTAGTCCTTTCTTACATTTTTTTAGGAGCAACTGGTATTTTCGTTTTAGTGGCCCTTTAATAGAAGATCATGTAAATCCGTCAATATAATACTGAGAACAATGGGGCAGGAAACAGAACCTTCCCTAAATAGAAACTACAAAGTCTGGAACAAGACACCAGAGGACCCCTCCTGCTACAATACAGCCGTTATAGGTGGCAATAAAACTAATTCATTAGTGTCTCAATCCAGCAGTAAATCCTAATTGTATTACTTTGCAAATAACAGATCTTTGCCACTAAGACTGGGGCTTTTTTTTTACAGTAATGGCATTTCCCTTTTAAGACCTTTGGGATGACTGTGTGTAAACATTCATAGGTGGGGGGGTCCTTTTGTGTCGGGTTCTCCCTAGAAAGAAAGTTGAAAATTTATATTGAATAAAATTCCCTCTGACCATAAGGATAAAATAAAATCCAAAAGGGGTTTAGTGACACATTGAAGGTACAGGTATGGGATCCGTTATCCGGAAACCCATTATCCAGAAAGTTCCAAATTACAGGAAGGCCATCACCCATAGACTCCATTATAAGCATATAATTCTAATTTTTAAAAATGATTTCCTTTTTCTCTGTAATAATAAAACTGTAGCTTGAACTTGATCCCAACTAAGATATAATTACCCCCTATTGGGGGCAGAACAGTCCTATTGGGTTTATTTAATGGTTAAATGATTCCCTTTTCTCTGTAATAATAAAACAGTACCTGTACTTGATCCCAACTAAGATATAATTACCCCCTATTGGGGGCAAAACAGCCCTATTGGGTTTATTTAATGGTTAAATGATTCCCTTTTCTCTGTAATAATAAAACAGTACCTGTACTTGATCCCAACTAAGATATAATTACCCCTTATTGGGGGCAGAACAGCCCTATTGGGTTTATTTAAAGGTTAAATGATTCCCTTTTCTCTGTAATAATAAAACAGTACCTGTACTTGATCCCAACTAAGATATAATTAATCCTTATTGGGGGCAGAACAGCCCTATTGGGTTTATTTAATGGTTAAATGATTCCCTTTTCTCTGTAATAATAAAACAGTACCTGTACTTGATCCCAACTAAGATATAATTACCCCTTATTGGGGCAGAACAGCCCTATTGGGTTTATTTAATGGTTAAATGATTCCCTTTTCTCTGTAATAATAAAACAGTACCTGTACTTGATACCAACTAATACAATTAATCCTTATTGGAAGCAAAACAATCCTACTGGGTTTATTTAATGTTTAAATTTTTTAGTAGACATAATAAAACTCCAGGTCCCAAGCATTCTGGATAATGGGTCCCATACCTGTACTTGCAGGTTGCATTTATGCAGGTCAAAATTATATTTTGAAGGGGGTGAAAATGATATATATATATATATATATATATATATATATATATACACAGGTATATATATTATATAAATGATATCCCTGAACAAAGCTGAAAATTCCTTACAATTGTTACAGTGCAGTAGAACTAATGGAACAAATATGAACTTGTATATCATAAAAGTGAAATATTCATTATAATGTTACTTGTGTATAGTCAGTGCCTTTTTTTTAATCAGCTCCTAAAGCTATTACACTAATAATGGCTATGAATTGAGCATTTAAAATAAATATATATAGTTCCTTTTAGGTATTGTATTTTGGATTTGAAGTTTATGCCTATAGCCCCAATGGAAGGGAAAAATGTTTAAAAAATAATGAGGTGCCAAGCAGGCCCTATAGGAGCCAGGTGGGAGGGGTTGGGGGGACTTGCATGGCATTATACATAAATATCACAAAATATAACACAAAAATAAACATTTACCTTGTCACTTGGCATTCAGCAAACAAACATACATTAAACATATACAGTAGATGCTGAATGCCGACACATCTAAATGACTGAAGCCCATATGGACAGCAGTGGTACGGACAAACTCACATTTGATACAAAAACAAAAAGCGAAATTCACAGTTTCTATTCCAGTGATCTGGCAAACTCAGCATAGTCAATATAGCCATCATTATTTTTATCATCATCCCTTAAAACGTCGTCGATTAAACTGATTAGATCTTCCTCCTTCATCGCCTGAGTTGGTTCTTCGGTAGACTGAAAAACACAGTGTATTATTAGTGATGTTATATTAAGGGCTGGGCTTTGGGGCAATGTATTCACATAACTGTTATGGATTTCAGTGTTAAAGCCGACAATGAAGCACTCATCAAAGTATTACAGGAAGCTGAAATGTAGTTTTAGACTTGAGGGATAAACCCTCTAGCATCCAAGTATCCAAAAGAGAAACAGAAATGTGTAACCGAAACATTTAGGAGAACCTACAGGTACCCAGGAAGGATATTAGTGAGAAACCTACAAGCAGGAAAAAGGGTTTAAGGAGCTCAGATTCATTAGATATCTAAGCCCAGAATTACCTACGGTAGAGTAATGTGACACAGTCACCAGATAAACACCCAAGCTTTAAATCTCCTGGTACACTCAACAAATAGACAGAGAGGCACTTAATTGTACTGAATAAATAAACCAAGTAGTGCCTATTAAAACCAAAAATACAAGCCAAAAGACACCTGCCTGACCAACATCTTATTTCCAAACCAAAGATATTAATATGAAGCTGTTCCTCACTTTGCTGCAATAACAGCCTCTACTCTTCTGTGAAGGCTTCCATTAGATGTTGGAACATTTTTGGTAGGGTTTGCTTCCACCAATCAGGTCTTGCTCACAGCTGGCAATCCAGTTCCTTTAAACTGGGGTTCAGTTGGGCTGAGGTCAGCCATCTCAGCAAACCCATTCTGTACCACCTTGCTTTGTGACAGAATGGAATTGTCACCAGTGCCATTGTATGTTGTAGCCTTAAAGGGTATATTCACCATTTGTAAATCTCTGGCTGATATCTCAGTGGATATGAGCTTCCTGTTTGATCAGTGCTGGTGTTCTTTGCTACTGAGAATACTCAGACCACATCCCCTCACTTAGAAGGGCTTATCTTATTGGCTGCTAGGCAGTGACATAAGGTTCATGAATGGACAGAAGGGAAGAATGCCAGTGCTGCCTTTCTTGGAAAGTCAACCATTAAACTCCAAACTCCCTATGTCCCAAATAGTTCTTGTACTGACTTTGCTTCTAGGCACAGTTTGCCCATAGAGTGTATATCAGATTTCTTTTTATTGGCACTAATAAGAGAAGAAAAGGTTTGGCTTTTCATGCTATGGAACATGCATAAGTGGAAGAGGATCGCTCGCTCACAGGTAACCCAGACCGGAGCGGTTTTCTGCTAACAGGTGCACCATCAGGTAAGTGGTTACAATCAATGGGGAGTACCTAACTTTTTGGCACCCCCAGTATCATACCTTTCCTTCTCCTTTAAAGCAATGACCACAAAAACACAAATGAATATATATTGTATAATTCAGTAACACAGATGGCATCTTTGGTTTTTAGATTTAAATTTTAAAGAACAGAAAAGTAATCTTTCCTAATGGCTCAGCCAGAATATCTAATGTATAATGCCATTAGAGCGTTACGGCATACTCACCTTATGTACATGGGAAATTGCAGTTGCCAACTCCAGCCCATCCAGTAGGTTATTGCCATCATAGTCGTGCATCTTGAAGTAATGAAGCTGCAGCTCTTGGGGTGACATTTCTGCCTCTGGTTTCTCAATGACTCCATCTAAATGGTCCATGATGTGGCTGCAGAGTGCAGAAGAGTACAGAGAATCAAATGAAGCAGTCTCAAAAGCAGCTAAACAAACACTGCCAAGAAATAGGGTTGTCTTCAAAAATTGTGGCACACCATCTACCCACCCGATCATGCCCCCTCTGCACTCTAACCTGCACCAAACCTCTACAAAACTGCTCCACTTTTTGCAGCAGCCAAGGCCCCAGGCTGTTGAGGGCCCCATCCACTAGAACAGTGCTGTCCAACTTCTGTGGTATTGAGGGCCGGAATTTTTCTGGCCTACATGGTGGAGGGTTGATAATTGAACCAGTTTTGACCACTCCCCTTTTTTTAAAAACTGCACCCACTTCAAACCACACCCATGTTATCACAATAGCATTTAAGACCTCCCATTAATGGTGGTAGGACACCAGTTGGAAAGCCCTGCACTAGAAGGACATAAAGAAGCCAATAAAGGGAACCACCCCGAAAGCCATGGGATTTGGAAAATAATAGTTATCTGTTTTCCCTATTAACTATAATAGGGTGAATGCAGCAGTGCTAATACTTTAACCCTACTGTGAGCTGGGACAATCTCTCTTCATATTACTACATGTATGTATGTATATCTTTATTTATAAAGCACTACTTATGTACGCAGCGCTGTACAGTAGAATAGATTAATACAAACAGGGGGTTAATAAAATAATAATAGATAAATAAAAAGTATAACAATAAATACAAGGTACATTCGCAATAAGTTAAGAATCAAAGAGACAAGAGGATGGAGGTCCCTGCCCCATAGAGCTTACAATCTAAATATAATAAAACATAATATATTATAAATATAATACCCCATTCGCTATCTTTAGGATAAGAACCCACGGAGTGACTTACTTGCCCGCGACAGATCTCTGCTATCGTGGGCGAGTAATCAATCCAAAAAGGCTTTCCACCGGCAACAACAGAAGTCACCGTTGGAAAGCCCTTTGCATTGCATTGGATTACTGAAGCGATCACTACTAGCAAACTAGTTGTAGTTCAGCTACAAGTATGTCAGTGCTATAATACAATATGTAAGCAGCCCGTGGGCATTCTGTTTGCAGGGGAAGATATATGATCCATGAACCTTCCTAAATGTTTAGTAGAGCGATACTTACTCTTTGTCTTGCACTACGCTCTTTCCAAAGCGAGCCCCATGGTTCCCCTCTTCTACATGGGGGTGTACATGGTCCTCAGCTACTGCTGACATGAATAACAAGGCAGACACAACCAGGCAGCATAGAAGAGATGACGTACTGGCTCTCTGGGCAGCCATGGTGCTCAGGCTTCTGTAATAAAGACAAGTACAACAACAATCAGCACAGTTACTACAAAGACCTCAGTAGGCAATGCCCACCCTTCACCACTGTTGCTGACTCACTCTGTCACCTTCAATAATCTTAAAACAATGTTTAATAATGTAAAGGAATTGTTTTTTTATCATCATTAAAAATGTGCACAAGAAGATCCTACAAACCACACTCACAGTACCCTGAAATCGAACCCAAGAATGTTTATGATCACTTTATATATTCGTGTTGACTTAAATGAATGGGAGCGGCCATTGATGCTCAGATGAGCAAATCTCCTAAAGCTGCTAATAAAAAAGGCCCTACAGAAAAATGGTGTAAAGAGAAATTGCGCAGGTCTCGTTTTTGGATAAGCTGGGCTTATGATTGGATGACATTCCAGTTGCTGAATGTTCATAACTATCGTAACCAGGTCCAGACGGGCAATCTGTGGGTTCTGGCAAATGCCAGAGGGGCTGCTGTACGATGCCATAGACAGTCACTATTTATTGGGCTGGGGGGGCTATTTGGGCCTCTGTGTACTTGAAATGCCAGGACCTATTTTGAATGCCAGTCCAGGCCTGATAGTAACCAGAGCTGCCATCCTCAGAACACATACAACAATATAGAAGGGCATAATATGTACTACTTATGCTTGAGTTTACCCATGGGTTGGGCAGGTTCAGTTTGACCAATTGCCCCAAGAAGCATGGGCAGGTGGTAGAATGTATTCACTGCCAGTCCCACCTTGACCCCCCACCCCAGCACAACTACTGACGTTGAGATGCTTACTGATACTCATGCTTGGCACGCCCCCTTTGTAATGTCAGAATAAAGGTATCAGTAGTGTAAAACTGCTAATATATTAAAATGGGAAAAAGTGTAAATTGTAAAATCATCTGTAAGAACCACAAATCACATGGTAACATTTACTGGGGTACTGTTTAAAAGCTGATGTTATTGGTTTCTATGGGCACTGCACATGGGAATACGTTTATCACATATAGATGTTAGTCTTCTTTTTTTTTTTTACTTGTTTAGGCAACACTCATACTAATTGAGTGATGCATAAAAGGTTAAATGCGGTCTGCTTGCTAGGGCTTAATTACCAGAGCTGGGGCATCGGAGGTACCATAAACAGAGGAATCGGAGTCAAAGGATTTATGTATGGACTCCGTAGCCCTGCCAAGGCTGTTGGGTAGGATTTATGAGTTGGAAGCAATTTTGGGTACCTGGAGTTGGAAACGGAGGTGCCATAATCTAAGGAGCTCAAGTCAGAGAGTCGGAATTCCGACTCCACAGCCCTGTTAATTACTCTAACAACCAGGCAGTAGCATGGAAGTCAGAAATGAATATGGAAAGGAGAGAAAGATTATGAAAATAAGAAAAACAACAAAAATAAAGTTGAACAGTTATTTATTTACTTATTGCTGCTGGGTCAGTGACCTAGATAGAATCTGCAGTATGGAAAGAGGGAGAATAGGAGGGCTGATAAGTAAAAAAAACAAGAAAGAAGTCTAGCTGACATACTAAACTTAAGAGGAAACTTCCCCTTTAAATATCAGATATAGAAATTGTTACTAGAACAGAGAGTTATAATTAGAACTGTATCTGTGGATTCACTGACTGTGAGTGTGTCACTCAGTACAAACACCAAACGCGCTGCCCAATCATCCCTTTCTGTTCGCTCACTCTGATAGTTGCTATAGCAGTTGCTAAGTCATTGCTCCTCCAGATATACTAGTCAGTTGCCTTCTGCTACATTTTTTCATGAGCGAGAACTAATAGTGCAGAAAATATAAACAGACACAGGTCGCTTTCAATAGCAATGGAAACTTGTTCCAGCTGATAGTCATTGAACTACAAGTCCCAGAAACTCTCCTTAGAGTTACAGTTCAAGTAGACGTGCAGGGGCAGAGGGCAGATGTAATCAGCCAATTTATTATTATTACTACAGTCATCTTACAATGCCAGTCTGTGCTGCAATCACCTGGGGGTAACTAGACAAGTCATATGGCAGGTTACACAAGCTGTGTAAAACATAGCTTAACCTTAGAGTCAAACAATAAACATTTGCATTGGGGAAGCGCCAGCGCCAGCTACAGAATAAGCTGCTAAATTTGTTTTAGCTAATGATTCCCAACTCATTAGCAGACATAATGTGTTATCCAGCAAGGGGAAGATCTGGTTGTAACTACCTGCCGTTGGGGTATACCCTCCCCGATTTCTACATTCAATTCACAGTTATAGTAAAAAATACTAACAGCAGTGTATACTTTGTAACCTTACAATACAATAGCCAGTTATGGATTTAGAAAGCAATAATTGTACTACTGTGTGCGTAATTACAGACTGCAGGGGGTTCTTTGTGCACATTATTGCTCTGTAAATCCCAAGTATTCTACCAGTGTTCCCAGTGTTTCATGTTACAATGCAGTTTTTGGGTGTGAATACCATGATGGCATTGCTACGTACATAAATACAAAAACGCAGATATAAAATCTCAGTGCAGAGAGCAACCTAGGCCAATGTGTCAAAATGTAATTCTTCAACAAACTTTTTGTTTAAAGCAGGGGAGCCCATTTCTGCCAATTAGAACTGCTTTCAGCTAACCTATTGTTTCTCCTACTCCCATGTAACTGGAGGAGTCCCAAGCCGGACTTGGATTTCTTACTATTGAGTGCTATTCTGATACCTACTGGGAGCTGCTATCTTGCTCCCTTCCCATTGTTCTGCTGATCGGCTACTGGAGAAGCTTTATTAACTGAGGGGTTTTGAAAAAAAAACATGTTTTCCCATGACAGTATTCCTTTAAAACAGGGATCCCCAACCTTTCTTACTCGTGAGCCACAGTCAAATGTAAAAAGACTTGGGGAGCAACACAAGCACCATAAAAGTTCATGGAGGAGCCAAATAAGGGCTGTGATTGGCTATTAGGCAGCCTCTATGCACACTATCAGCTTACAGGGGCTTTATTTGGTAGGAAATCTTGTTTTTATTCAACCAAAACTTGCCCCCAAGTCAGGAATTTAAAAATAACTCCCTGGTTTGGGGGCACTGAGAGCAACACCCAAGGGGTTGGTGAGCAACATGGTGCCCCCGAGCCACTGGTTGGGGTTCACTGCTTTAAAACAATGTATGAGAAGCCAGCTTGATTAACAGACCTGGAGAAGAATCCAGTTACATTGCCTCAGGAGTCGGAACCGGAGCTCAGAAAGGAATATACAGAGATTACTTTACGTTGCAAAGTGCTGCTTAGAATAATATTTTCTTTCATTGGGTAAAAGTTTTTGGGTGGAGATCCCTGGTAAGTATTGAATATTGCTATTGTTACATGAACGACACCCATTCTTGAAGTCATCTGTTAAGTTGTTTGTTTGAGCTAACAAGTTACCCTACAGTGCTGGGCCAGACTAGAATTTGGCACTAAAGTGCAGAGACACAGAGTGCAGATATAGGAGTATATAGCTCCTCAGTGTGCATGCACAGGCAAAGTAAAGGAGGAACAAAATGGAGTCAAATTTGTTATTGCCACACACGCCGACGTACTGTGCCTCGAGGAGAGGCGTAACCCCACAAACACACATGAGCCAGGCTAATTACAGTATAAGGATAACAACTATCACCAAAGAGAAAATATATGTTTATACATGTAGCCAAAATAGTGCTAAATATCAAACTCATAGCCGGGCAGCATACGACTCATGAAACAGTCACGATGCATTGGTCATAGCACAAAACTGACCGTAGCGGTAAGTCCCAGCGTTTAGGGCAATTTTGTCGCTGGAAGTTTTAGGTCTCTGGAGTCAACAGATTGTATATTTATAATGAAATACATGAAGGGTTTCAGGGGTGGAAGCTCATTTGTTATTGGCCACTGGGAGCTCCACCCCCCAGGCACACTACAGAGCAGGAGAGAGACTGTGCATGGACACAACTTCATGTCTCTGGGGAGATTTGAAAGCATAAAAAGAAAACACTGAGAGATTATAGTAATTTACTCTTCACCCCCCAAGGATTATAGTAATTTACTCTCCCCCCCCCCCCCCAAGGATTATAGGGATTTATTCTTCCCCCCCCCCCCCCAAGGATTAGAGTGATTTACTCTCCCCCCCCCAAGGATTATAGTAATTTACTCTCCCACCCCCCAAGGATTATAGTAATTTACTCTCCCCCCCCCCAAGGATTATAGTGATTTACTCCACCCCCCCCCAAGGATTATAGTGATTTACTCCACCCCCCCCCAAGGATTATAGTGATTTACTCCACCCCCCCCCCAAGGATTATAGTGATTTACTCCACCCCCCCCCAAGGATTATAGTGATTTACTCCACCCCCCCCCCCCCCCAAGGATTATAGTGATTTACTCCACCCCCCCCCCCAAGGATTATAGTGATTTACTCTCCCCCCAAGGATTATAGTGATTTACTCTCCCCCCCCCAAGGATTATAGTGATTTACTCTCCCCCCCCCCAAGGATTATAGTGATTTACTCTCCCCCCCCCCAAGGATTATAGTGATTTACTCTCCCCCCCCCCAAGGATTATAGTGATTTACTCTTCACCCCCCAAGGATTATAGTGATTTACTCTTCACCCCCCAAGGATTATAGTGATTTACTCTTCACCCCCCAAGGATTATAGTGATTTACTCTTCACCCCCCAAGGATTATAGTGATTTACTCTTCACCCCCCAAGGATTATAGTGATGTACTCTTCACCCCCCAAGGATTATAGTCCTTTACTCTTCACCCCCGAAGGATTATAGTCATTTACTCTTCACCCCCCAAGGATTATAGTCATTTACTCCTCCCCCCAAGGATTATAGTCATTTACTCTTCACCCCCCAAGGATTATAGTCATTTACTCCCCCCCCCCCCCCCAAGGATTATAGTCATTTACTCTTCACCCCCCCCCAACTCATTGACAGTTCTACATACCGGTTGTTGCACATAGGAACAGAGTTCCCAGCATTCCCCAAAAGACTCTGGAGCAGCACAAGGGACAAAGGTTTATAGTAACCCCAATAGAACACTGTAATACATCTCCCAGAATCCCCTATCAAGCTGTTTGGGAATTGTAGTTTGCCAGGACACGCTGCAAAGGCTTATGGGAGAAGGAAGTCCCTAAGTGCAGAAAGAATCGATTACAAATGCTGGTGGGTCTGACTGAGCACAGACAGAGCCAGCAGTGTATACATAACGATATGCCCCACTCTCACTCACCGTCCCAGCCGCTCTCCTGCTCACTCAGCTCCTCCGAAGTATACAGCTCAGCCGGCTCCAATACAAGCCCCGCCCCTCTTAGCGTTCTTTCAAGCCGTGGCCCACTCTGCAGGCCGAACCAATGGAGAACAGAGTTGGAGTGAGCGATAAACGTTTACCTGGCAAAGAGTTGTCACTCGGCGCTCTATCGTTAATGCCTTCAGTGTATGCTTGAGTGTGTGCGCCTGCGCAGCCTGGAATCTAATGCTGAGTGGCACTGTACAATAATAGATATGTCAGTGTTTCCATCTTTCACGTTATTTCATCTTCAGGGTGTAAATAAGAAAGCCTCGCCATGGCTTAACAAGCACACTTACATACTGTAGATAAAGCCCTTTATTTTATGTATTTAGATGTCTTTTCTATTTATAGTCTGCACTAACAAACTGCAAATAGTAACAGACTGGCACATGTTAAGGGGCATAGGAGGGGGGGATATTTACTGTCTACATATATGTATCGTGTGGTGCTTGGCAGTTATAGAGTTAGTATATGTAGCAAATACTAGTAAAAATACTAGTATATATCAGCTGCAGTATATGCTACTAGTATAGTGTATAACTTTTGGCCACGCCCCCTTTTGTGGCCACGCCCCAATTACCACACCCCATTAAAAAAAATACTCCTTTTATACATCAAATGGCGGGAGCAGACAATAATGTGCTATACCCTCATACTGAACGACCTAAGGAAAACAATACAGCAACTCCTACATTAAAATACAAATATAGAGAGAAGGCAGTCAGTTATAAGTGAGTTATAACTAAGTACCAGTTTTGCCCCCCCCATACACAGTAGCCCCCAATACACAGTGCCCCAATACACAGTAGCCCCCCATACACAGTAGCCCCCCATACACAGTAGCCCCCCATACACAGTAGCCCCCATACACAGTGCCCCCTATACACAGTAGCCCCCAATACACAGTGCCCCTATACACAGTAGCCCCTAATACACAGTACCCCCCAATACATACACAGTGTCCCCCATACACAGTGCCCCCTATACACAGTATCCCCCCATACACAGTACCTCCCATAGGCGCTACGCCTTCGTCTGCGGCTTCGTTATGCCTCTCCTTGTGCAGCGCGACAGGCCCTTTTATAAGGTTGCGCCCCATGCGTAATGACGTCACACCCACAGGCGCAACCTTATAAAAGGGCCTGTCGCGCTGCACAAGGAGAGGCATAACGAAGCCGCAGAAGAAGCATGAACATCCGGCTCCAGCAAGAGCATCCCGCTGTGCCGGATAGTTCCATGTATGTCCCGCAATGCGGGACATTCATGGAACTATCCGGGACAGCGGGATGCGCCATAAAAAGCGGGACTGTCCCGTGAAAAGCGGGACAGTTGGGGGGTATGCAAGTGTTGGGACTAAAAATATATCCTTATGAACAGACTAAAATATATCCTTATGAACAGCGCTCAGTGATGTCGTAAGTAATAATCAGTGCTTAGGGAGGTTGTGTGACTGGGCCATTGTAACATAACTATTCTGTGTAACATATAAAGGAACAGTTCAGTGTAAAAATGAAACTGGCTAAATTGGACAGACTGCACAAAATGAAAAATGTTTGCAATATAGTTAGTTAGGCAAAAATGTAATCTATAAAGGTTGGAATGGGCATATGTCTAACATAATGGCCAGAACACTACTTCCTCCTTTACAGCTCTCTAACCTCTTGTTAGTCAGTGACTTTAGGGGGGGCCACATGGGACATAACTGTTCAGTTAGTTTGTGAGCGTGCAGGTCAGATTCAAATGCAAACTAACTGAGCAGTTATGTCCCGTGTGCCCCCCCTAAAATCACTGATTGGCTACTGACTGCTAACAGCTTAGAGAGCTGTAAAGGAGGCAGTAGAGTTCTGGCTATTATGTTAGACATATGCCCACTCCAGCCTTTATAGATTACATTTTTGCTTAATTAACTATATTGAAATTTTTTTAATTTTGTCCATTTAAAATTTTACACTTTAATGGGTATATTAGACATCACCTCTGAGTTCCAGAGAATGCTAAAAAACTAAGAGCAGTGACTACTGTGGCAGGAACCACACCAGGGTTTGGGGGTGTCCCTGTTCAGTATGATGTCACCATTGTCCATTCAGAGGCTGCCGCTGCTTTCCACCGTCGGTATGTGCAGTAATATAAACATCTCTCAAAAATCAAATAAAGGCTTCTCCTTACCCATATTTTTTTCTGCATAACGAAAGAAAAAGTCATTCTAAGCAACTTACTTCTATCCGATCCTTAGGCATTTTCAGTGGTTGTAAATGTAATTGCTACTGGAATCAGAATCTATCTGTCCCTTTCTTTTCTCTGGGCCTGACTGTAACGGGAGTCAGTTCACCCCCACGTCTGTTAATTAGCTGATTTCTTGCTACATTGTTTGAGGAGCGATGAGTGTAGAGAATGCAATTCAATAACAATAACTTTACAAACACCTTTGTTACTAACATACCTGGAGGTGAATGGACTCCAGTATACTGTTTCTAGAGTTAGAACTAAAGGCCTGCAGCAGGGGGGGTACCCACGGGTTACCCACAAGAAAAGCATGGTTGGATTTTCAGTTTCGGGTATAGATGTGGGTCATGGATCTTTTCCATATTTATGTTTTAAACCTCCTATATTATCTATATTCTACTTCTACATTTTTTTAAAACTTTCTGTTTGATGGTGGTCAGTGGGTTGTGGAATGGGTTGGCAGTTGCGGCTCAGGGGTCAAAGTGGGCAAAAATGTGCATTGTGGGTCCGGGTTGTGGGTCTGGATTATGTCTTTATGACTTTAGTTAGAACCAGAATAAAGAAAGGAATAAACTGGCACTACTTTCAATAGCTATCACGTTTACAAATAACTTTAAAAAACACTGAACCTTTGTACTGAATATATATTGGAAAGTTGCTTAGAATTATATTTACTTTCATTGGACATCATTTCTTTTTTTGGGGTGTAGTTTCCCTTTTAGTTTGTTACTTAAAATAAACACACGGACTTCAAGTGCTGGTTATTGGAACACAGAATGATCCATCTGTAACAGGACGTACTGAGAAGGCAAAATGTCTGATATCCGTCTGCTCAGTTTATAGAGCGCAGCCTTTTGATGTCTTTGTATAGTAGGAATACAGATGGCGTCCTACCAACAAGGGTTCTTGAGTTGACCCAAGACACAGTCCAGAAACATTTAGACAAATGAATATGAACAAACGAACTGAGCCTTGGCATTTGCCCAACAATCCTGCAGCTTTGATCTGTCTCAGCCAGACCTTTGTCTTTAATCTTCACGTACTCACTCTTAATGGAAGTCTCTATAGCAGGGCAGCTCCTAAAGGTTTTCTCGTAGTCCATACAGAATCGACTTCTCCTACTGGAAACATTTAAAGGTTATAGATGAATTAGTTTTATGTTTACATTTACACCTGATTGAAAGCTACCATATTACAGAGGTCATCCGATAAGCCTCCATAGAATGATACATTCCCCTTAAAAAAAAAAAGATTACAGTTTAGTGAAAGGGTTATAGTTGTTGAAATAGAAAGTGTTGATATTTGCCTAAATAATCACATTTTTTTACCCTAAATCTGATTACTGGTACTCATGTGAAAAAACTAGAAGTCCTGTCTTGCTTTATGGCAGGGATCGCCAACCTTTTTTTTTACTTGTGATCCACATGCAGGGAGCCACATAAGCATAAAAAGAGTTATTTGGTAATGCCAAATAAGGGCTGTGATTGGCTATTTGGTTGTCCAATGAGGACTGCTAGCCTGTAGGAGGCTCTGCTTGGGGTAAAACTGTGTCTCTGGGATTCCAAAAATTGCCTCCAAGCCAAAGATTTAAAAATGGCACCTACTTTGAGGCCACTGGGAGCAACATCAAAAGGGTTGGTGAGCAACATGTTGCCCCCGAGCCACTGGTTGGGGATCACTGCTTTATGGCAAGGATTCTAAATACACATTGATGATCAATGTCTACAAATAAATCAAACTATGTTGTACTAGGAACTAAGTTTGTGTGGTACTTGCCCCATAACATGCTTAAATTCAAGACCCCATTACACATTGACTATGTCCCTTGATTTGCCCCCATTGGGGGTATAAATAAGGGTGTCAGCTGAAAAACTCAAGTACTGAATGTATAACAGTGGAAGATGATTCTATAATGTGACAGGAAATGCTATTTATGCTTGAGTATTGGCCTTTGTGTTAATAATTGTGTGATGGCAGAATCGCTGGAAATCTATGAAGAATTCCTTTGCAAAGCAATCAGTATTGCAGCTCCTCTTCATACATATATGTAAATATATTCCCCTGATCTGTGTTTATAAATAGTGGTTTAAGGTGTTTTTCAGGGCCCCCAGCTGCATTGGGTCATGATGCATGGGTGCTGGTAGGATAGTCAGTGTGGGCAGAGGGGGAGGGGTGCATGTACTAACTGGTCCAGGCCCCCTCTCCTTCGGACCCCACTGTGAACTGAAGGTCTGTTGCATAGAACATAGGACAGGAGGGATAAGCCCTTGTCCACTGCCTTGTTCCAGTCCGAGAAAATCATTGTACCTATAATAGGAATTTCCATTTCTTTTATTTTATAATTCATCTGCCCATATATCTACAGATATCTAAGGAAACCACCACCAAATAAGAGCAGGACTGATGAGTGTGTTTGTGTGACCCGTAGAACACAATGTTGTAAACCCGGAGCGGCTAATTATTAATTCACCGTGACCCTTTAAAACTGAGAGATACAAAACAAACACAACCTTTGTTATCGGATGACATTAAAACTGTTCTGTAAAGAAAAACATGGAATTTGGCTGAAGTAATTCATGTGTGATTCCATAGTATAGGAAAATTGATTTGAAGGGAAACTCCAGCTTCCAAATCAAAATTTGTTAAAGAGCAACACAGAAACCCCTAATATTCCTATCACTGTAATCTGCTTCTTCAAAAAGTATGAATAAATACCATTTTATATGCTGAAATCCAGCTGCAAAACAGTTCATCTCTTTCTGTATAGTTTAAAATCCTGGCAGGGGAGGAGGGACTAAAACATCGTTATAAATTTCTACGCAGAATGCTGTCATTATATTGGCATAGACAATCTTAATCTGGTAATACATGGGTAGTTGATTCAGCAGTCTGGCAATGTTGCCAGATAACCAAATGGGGGGCCTGTGCAAACCCTTCTGGAAAAATGCATCAATGTAGCCATCACTTGATATTTCATCCGGCCCGATCACTATCTAGGTATGTAGATTGATATTTTCAAATATGACTTTTTCCCTTTGAAATTGCTCAAAAAATGTCTCAAGTGGATTTAAAATGTCTGGAAAACCAAGATTCATGAAAATAACATAATGATAGCATTATTAGCAATATTGATTGTCGGCATGACTACTCTAGTGATCCTGCTTAACCCGCTTGTGATTTTCTCAAGTAGGTTTAAACTCTGATTTATTGTAGCTCCAACTGCCCAACAGAAGGATACCCATTGGTCGCACCAAACATCGTCAGATCCGCCACACACCGTTCAGGGCTGAAACAGCAGATAAGGAGGTAGAAACAATAGGATTTCTACCTCCTTCTGCTGATTCAGCCGACGGCAGATTTTGGTCAGGCGCCTTCTATGGTGCCCAATCAAAATTTTCTAACCTGGCCGATCGGCGAGTCGACCGATTTCAGCAGCTTCCTGTGATACCGGTCGACTCACCGACATGCCATACACGCACCGAATATCGCACGAAACGAGGTTTCGTACGATATTATCGGTGCGTGTATGGCCAGCTTTAGAATGCTCAGACTGCCAACCCAATTAGTGGTGTTTGCTCCACTCGAATATGATTAGGATTGTATAACATGCACAATTGTGCCCTGTATTCTATATCCTAAATGTACATTAGCAGTGTTGGACCGACCCACTGGGGCACCAGAAAAAATCCTGCTGGCAATGGCATAACTATAGAGGAGGGGGGAGCCCGGGGCACAGGGTGGCCTGGACCATTGGTTCTGCTTCCTCTATAGGTCTAAGAAGTCCCCTCTTACTAGGAGTAGCTGGGAGAGGGTGCCATGGGCGTGTGGGTGGAAGGAGGGCCAGGTAGGTGAGCGCCAGGCCCTAGAGGCAAGGGGTGGTCTGTGGCAGCAGCAAGGAGAGGAGGGGTGGTCAGTAATAGGGAGCGGTGGTCTGTGGCAGCGATAGCAGGGGGAGTAGGGGTGGTTGGTGCCAGTGGGACCCTAGAGGTTAAATCATCTGGTGAGCCCTTGGGTCTCTGGTCCAGTATTGTTCATTTTAAGTGTTCTTTCTGTTCTTTTAGTCATTCATCATAATATGTATCTGGTCTTGAAGGGTCATGCTGAAACCATAAAGGGTAATTTACCCTATGGTACGCACCCGCATGAGGGTCATTTACTGTAGACTACACGGGCGCTATGTCCACCGCCGCTTTCTAATTTGCGTTTCATGATAGGAATGATGGACACCTACATGCCTTCCCCCCCACCCACTTACTGCCAAGCACAGGTTGGGATGGTCACAGATGACTGAGCACCAGAAGGGATTGCAGAAAACCACAGCAATTCATTTAACCTAGAAGGAAGGGAGCAAAATGCAAAAAAATAGGATTGGACTGGAATTCATGAATTTATGAAAAAAGCAAATGTACTGCCATTCTGCCTTTTATCCAGTTGCACAAAACATATTGCAGATATCTGAGTCAAGTATCCAGGTTTGCAAACACTCAGTTCTCCGCTAAACACTTGACTTGCATGGAGACGAGGCCCAGCCAGAATATTATTCAAGCAATGGCCAAGGCTTTATTAAGCATGATGTGTCCTTTTCAGATACCCGCTGAGAGGCTCCACAATGGCATTGTAATGATTGTAATTCGAGCACCTGATTCATGGAACCCACTGCTCGAAGCTTTTGTACTGAAAAGCAAATATTTTCACAGACAAACACAGCTCTACATAAACATTAGGGAAAATGAGTTGTTTCAAATTTGTCATTTAAAGCAGAGGCTCAGAGCTAAAATACCAACATTCCCACTCAGTGCACGGATTAGGAGGACTTTAAAAGGTCCCGGGCTCTGGTAAACTGATAAGTCCTTGGTTTTACCTGCAATAATTTAATATCGTGAGAAAGGAGTGCCGCTGCTGGGCTGCAGGGGCCTGACAATAGGGCTCATTTGTCTAGAAGGGAGTCTGGATTTACAAGGAGTTTGATTAAAACATCAGAAAACAGGGAATGACCTAGAGAGGAAATTGCACCAGGAAAGTGAGCTGAGGTGTGTGTTCCACAGGAATCTGCCCCAGTACTGCTCCCAGTGGCCTGTCCTGGAAAAGAGTAATGTAATTAGCATTGGGCATCTTTTTCTTTGGAACTTGGCCACCTCTCCCTTTATATTTGTTTATTGACCCCCAAAATCCTATAGCCTTAGCACATGCCAATGAATTAAAGAGAACATTCCGTGCGGAGGATTAGTGATGAGCAAAACTGGCCTGCTTTTCTTTTGCCAAAGTTTTGCCAAATGCACTGGAGTTGGTGGGCATTTTTTCAACAGTTTTTCCCAGTGCAAAAACACCTGTGATTGTTTTCTAGCAAAAAAAAAAAATAAAAATACGGAGATATTCTAATAATGCCATTGGTGTTTTTTTCTGAATGTTTACCTGCATTTTTTTTCAGCGCAAAAAAACCCACATTTTTTGGGGTGTTTGTTTTTTCCTGATGTTCTCAGCTCAAAAAACCCTGGCTTTTTCTATTCGCAGCTGGTAAAAATTTTGACAAAACTGTACCAAGAAAAGTTTGCTAGTTCCTTAGGAGGGTAGACCCTATGTTCTTCACAGAACTTCAGCCATACTAAATATTTAACCAGAGCAGTGATCCCCAACCAGTGGCTCTGAGCAACATGCTGCTCCCCAAACCATTGGATGTTGCTCCCAGTGGCCTCAAAACAGGTTCTTATTTTTGAATTCTTGGCTTGGAGGCAAGTCTTGGTTACATAAAAAACCAGTTGTACTGCCAAACAGAGCCTCCTATAGGCTGCCAGTCCACATAGGAGCTACCAAATAGCCAATCACAGCCCCTATTTGGCACCCCCAGGAACTCTTTTTACATTTGAGTGTGGCTCATGGGTAAAAAAAGGCTGGGGATCCCTGATCCAGGGGGTTAATAGCCCACTGCTCACCTGGGTAGGCTCTGGACCTTCCTGTCAGCCCAGGCCACCCATTGCCATAGGGTCCCTGACTCATTTTATATTTAGACCTTCTTCCTTTGGAAGGTCACAATGGCAGGACCTAAAGAGGAAGATCTTTAAAGGGCAAGGAAAGTGAATGTTACAGAGGGATTTGTGAGGCACCCCCAGTTCCTAAAGTGGTTTAACTTTGTTCAATGGGACGGTTCTCATCTTCACAAAAAAATGCACTGGCCCAGGGTATCCACCTAAAAATGCTACACCAACATCCAGTATTGGACTGGGGTGTCTGGGGCCTACCGGGGGCTGTCGTCTCCCCAGTCGTAAACTTACCGGTCCCCAGTTGCAAACTTACCACCAGCCTAAACCTAACTGCCCCCACGCACTGCATTTCTCTTACTTGCAGTCAGGATCAGGGGTGGGAGCATGGTGGGGCATGGTGAGGCCCAAAAGACCAGGGGTCCACAATGTCCAGGGCCCAGTCCGACCTAACGCCCATCTTTATTATAAACCTTCCTATTTCCTGTTTGCCAATAAAATAAATGAAATTTGGTTGTTTGGGTCACTGACCCTCCATAACTGTACACAGATTGACTATGTTGAGCATGTTATTGCTATTCTTATTTTGTATTGCTTTTCAGGCCCCCTCCTTTTCATCTTCCATTCTGACTTCTGCACGGCCACCTGGTTGCTATGGTAATCATGCTGTAGTAACCAAATAGCAGTTAAAGTTTCAAGCATGCTTTCTACATCATACTAAAAGTGTCTCAAATATCCTTTTATTTTAGTAACTGATAGAATAAGTTTGAGTTGTGGATCACCGCACCAGCTGGAAAGGGGGCACCCTAAAGTAGCACTAGAGGGAAATCCAGCCATGCTATATTGGTATGTGGCCTCTCTTATTAGGTAAAGTGGGTAAAGTCATAGATCTCATGTCTGTCTCCTATACCTGAGATAAAGGGCACAAGATTCCGAAAGGTTGTTGCCCGGCAGTGCCTGCAGCCCGTGGCATAATACCTGGGGGAGCTGTTATAAACAGGAATCAATAGGAGCCTTAGATGGAGGCTTGTTTTATTCTAAGCAGATTAAGAGCCAATTAACAAGGTAAATTGCTTTGGAATACGTTCCTTTAGCATTCGCAGTTTAAATTCTTTCACTAACCAAATAGTTAGGCATCAATACATCAAGGGGCCGATCATTATTTAAGAGCAAGCTAATGAAATGCTGGAACGCTTCCATTCTTCTGGGCTAAACGTCAATACAGATTAAATAACATTGTAGTACATTGTGATGACTGGTGTTTCAGCTGTTTTGATGGCTCAATAATGCCGTGCCAGGCTGAATTATGATGTTTTTAACTTTAAAAGGATGAACTTGTGAACCATGAAATGTCTCTTATTTTGTACTAAGAAAGGCAGATTTCTGCGGGCAGCTCTCCTATGCACTTTACCTTTACATTTCCCTGCAGAATAGCAGTAGGGGGCAATATTTTATTGTATTTCCCTGTATAGGCCATGAGCAACACAGCAACCTAGGGTTTATAGGCCAAACTACCTGCTATATTGGGATTATAACATAAAAGGAGGTCTATGGGAGAAAGCATGTGCGCAGCCAGCCACAGACAATGGAAACTGAGGCAAACTAAAACTATGTTAAGTCAGAAACACCTTTATATAGGCCCCTTTCTCTTTCCTTACAAGCACCTTATTGCCCTTAAGATAAAGCAGGTATCAGCCAATTGTACAATTGTACAAATTTTGATTTGCTGCCTGTTTTGTGGAACAAAAATACATTTAAATTACAGACTTACTGCAAAGTGCTGAGATAAGAGAAAGGAATTCCCTGCTCGATGGAGCTTACAATCTAAGTGGCAGTTCTGACTCTGTTTGGCTCTGGTCACCCTTGTCCTGTTCCTCCTAGTCTGTATCTGAAGTAGCCAACCGGGGTTCAGTGCCAGAAATGGAGAATAGGAGCCACAGACTAATAAAGAATTCAATCTGAGGGGTAAAAAAAACTTTTCAGCTATTGTCGTCCTACAACTCCCAGCATCCCCTGACACCTTCCTGCTCCCATTGTCTCTAGACCAAATCTGCTCCTTCTTACTTGAGTTTTAAATGAGACAGATACCCCATAAGGTCACCATAAATTGTATTTTTAATTGTTCCACAGTAAGAAAACCATATCCAAAACTAATGGACAGCATTAGGATGTCCTGGGTGAACCTCCCTCCTGTATAATCCTTTAAATCCACAGAACAGATTAGGCCCCTTAACTGGGATGGGCACACTGGGGATGCCACATGTTGTAGCCCAACAACTGAAGGGCCACAGTCCACTCAGTCCTACCAGTCCCAGTGATCCTACTACGTAGTTTTTACAGTTCTGTGAAATATAAATGCTAACAAATGATGTACTAACAGCAATACTACTAAACGGTAACTAATCTATAACAAGTCTTAATTTTGCTAAAGGTCTAGTAGCCCATAGCAACCTTTACACCCATTTAAAACACACATAAGCATAAGGATCAAAGTAATTAATGTGACCCTATGCTACACAGAGAAAGGTGTTATTATCTGCTGCCATCTGCTGAGCATATTTGGTACTGCACAAACACATTCCTAATTAACATGGGGTTCATTTTTAAAGCTGTTTTTGAAATGTATCTGATACAGTAGTCTTTTCAACAGGATTAGAGAAAAACATTTGCAAGCACATATTTATATAATTAGAGGAAATTACAGAATACAGACAGCTTATTATAATTATAAGAAGTAGCATTATTATTATTATAAATATTCTAAACATTAGAAGGGAATATTCATCCACAGCTGGAGCTGTGGCTTTGGGGGGGTGGCACAGGTACACTTATGTCTCTAATTGGCTGAAACTTGTGCATTTCTGTCATTTTATGGGTGATTTGCTGTGCACAGACTAAGGGGCAGATGTAACAAAATGTGAATTCATAATATATATATATATATATATATATATATATATATATATATATATATATATATATATATTTATGTAATATATATATATTTATGTAATATATATATATATAAATATTCACCCATGTGCCAGTCATTCCTATGGGATTTTTAGAAGCATATTTATCAAATGGTGAACTCTAACTTTTACCCATTAATAAATACGTTTGTAAAAATCCCATAGGAATGAATAGAATGTGTATAAAGGTCTAAATTCACATTTTGATAAATCTTCCCCTAAGTGTTTCTTTATTGGCCAAGTGGGTGCAGGGCCGTTATGGTTGGTGGATAAGGATAGGGGCACCATTGTCAGTCTGGGGGAAGACAGCTGAGGAGAATGGGTAGAAATAGCCAGATGTGTTTGTGGAGGTTTCCAATGGCAGAAACCTTAGTGTGTTATTCTTTAGTCTAGGCAAGGATTGGGGGAAATGCCTGCTCTTGTATAATTCAGTTTATTTGTAGGCGCTGGTGCATTTACAGAATTAGAAGAGGGGACGGCATCTCCCATAGAGAATAGAGAACAGCTCACATTCTGAGTACAAATAATGAGGGCTTATTTATAAATGGGTGCAAGGTTTTATCTGCAGTGCAGTTTTTTTTACCCAGAATTCCATCTGTATTGCACTCACTGCCTCTCATGGCTGAGAACCCATAATGAGACGGAATACGTGAAAGAGATTTCAGGGAGGACAGATACTAGTGGTGTGTGGGAGTTGTAAGGTAGGAGATGCCATAGAGGCAAGCGCTGTATTTCCCCGGGCAGCTGTAACAAGTCTTTCTAGTTATTCTGTTCTGCAGCAGGGAAACTCCTAGAAGGTATAAGGATATATGCGCCACACTTATTTGTTAGGCCTGTAATTAAGCCATATAGGGGTTTTAAACCTATAAATTAAGTTTTAGCATGGTGTAGAGAGTAATATTCCAAGACAATTTGCAATTATTATTTAGCTTATTGGTTGTTAGGGTCCACATTACCCTAGCAACCAGGCGGCTGTTTAAATGAGAGACTGAAAGATAAAAAAACAGTACTTTAGCTCACAACATGGCAAACATTATGTCAATCTGTCCCCAAACTATAGAAAAGAAAGAGGAAGAAGAAACCAACAGTTTTCCAGGTAAGAAATTATATTTCCATGCAATCAGTGATCTGCATTATTATCTGTTACTTTCCCACCTGCCCAGCTGGCAGGCCTGGGATTCAAAATAGGCCCCAGCATATCCAGTACACAGAGGCCCAAACAGCCCCCAGCAGCCCAATAAATAGTGAGTGTCTATGGCATCTTACAGCAGCCCCTCTGGCATTTGCCTGAACACACAGATTGCCAGTCTGGGCCTGCTACCAGCTGGAATATGTTCTGGTGACAAAATGACCTGAATTGCTCCACAAGTCTTTGCCCTTAATGCCCATGGGCTAAAATTCTGTCTGTGCTGCAGTAAGGCCTTCTGTGTATCTGTAGGTGCATCTTATAGTTTAGGTTGTCCTTTAACAATTGGTCTACTATACAGTATATGTTATGCTAATAGATCTGTGTATACAGCCATCTTACAAACCACATCAAGTACAACCCTCCCACATACACACACACATATACACCCACATTTACACACACCAACACACACTCACATTCATACACACACATGCACACATACACCCACACAAACTCATTTACACACAGACCTGCAAACACCCACCCACACACATTCATACACACACACATATACAGACACATACACCCACACAAACTCATTTACACACACTCACACACATTCATACACCCACATGTACTCATTTACAGGCACACTCACAAACACCCACACACTCACACACATTCATACACACTCACAAACACCCACACACACAAACACATTCATACACACTCACAAACACCCACACACACACACATTCATACACACTCACAAACACCCACACACTCACACACATTCATACACACTCACAAACACTCACACACAATGAAAATGCACATTTGCTTATAAAACTTGAATTCTCTCTAATGCAGCAGTTCAGCCAGAGAGCTGGGATACACATTTAGGGCCCAGCAGTACAAGTTACATGGACACCTATTGCCTGAGTGTGTGCAGTACGGTTGCCAGGGATCTGACACTGTTTATGATGGAGATTTTTCTGAGACAATAAAATCATCCCATAAAGGCTGCAGATCCCACTGTTTATACTGTGAGTGTCCTCTGGATGCGCCGCCGCCGCTGCTGGTGCCAAATGTTCCCTGTTTTGCCTCTGTCTGTCTCGCAGTTTTGGCTGGGTTTCCTCAGCTGTCAGGGTGGGTAATGTGGGTGCTGGCACCCCAGCTGCACCTCTAGTTTCCGTTAAAGTAGAAAGGTTCTGGTATTTGCATAACTGGGATGTGGTTTGGTGCAGGTCAGAGAGGAGCAGATTGTGACACTTTATTGCAGCACAAGAATATTGTGAGGCAAGAGGTTCTGCCAGCGACCCTTGCACAGCAACACACATTATTGTACAATCTGATTATAGCCACAGAGTGCAGCTATATAGGTCATAATGAACCCTGTATTGTAAGATAAAGTTCTATAACCATATACAGCATTTCCAACAGCCTATGCATAATGTTGCATTTTACAGGCCACAAGAATAAACAATTTATGGGGGACAATATAAAAATAGGGTCCAAGGTTTGCTGTTGGTCTAACAAACCCACAGCAGTCTGTAGAATTTGCTTGAAAATCACATTTGATTGGTGGCAATGAGTTGCTTTGGCCTTTTTGTTATAGTAATTAGTCCCTAATTGGCACTAGAGTGAAATCTGCACAGGGCTCCTCCCTTGCACATTATATTCCTTAACTGTGAACCTCTGCACTTTCTGTGCCCAAGGGCCCCAAGGGAAGGCAAGTCCTGATGCATGGACATAAGAAGGCAAAGATAATCCCATTCTAGATTAGACACAAGCCCCAGACCTTCAGTTTAGGGGAGTAACCACAGTATCTTCTTAAAGAGACAGGCTGCCACAAAATCAGACTAAAGTAGAAATATGCTTTAGTCTGTTATATATTAAAAACCTACAGGCAGATTGAAACACTTGCTCAATTACTAAAGTAGGTGCTATATTATTACTTAATGAACTGAAGTTGGCTTCTATCTAATAGAATAGAATAGGGGCAGCAGCCCCTCTGGCATTTGCCAAGATATCCAGATTGCCAGTCCAGGCCTGATGTATAAACAGAGCTAGTCAAGCTGGAAAAGGGGCCCATGGGGGTCTATCTTCCATCCAGCCCCTGGTGCTCATTCTGGTAAAACATCACCTGGGCTGGTAGCCTTCTCTTACCCATTGGCAGAGCCATCTTGGCAGATCTGGAGTCCCCACTGGCTGCCAGTGCCCAGCATAATTTGAAGGTTTGTGACTTGGGTGCCTTACATAGTGGCATTCCCCCCTGACAGTTTTGGCTTTGCCTATCCTGTAAAGGTTCATAAGTCACAATTCTATTATATATAAAGGTAGCCAGGCCCTGTTACCATTAAAGAGAAGATTGTTTGTCTATATTTACAGCACTGCTGCTTGGCAAGATCTAGTGTAGTTTAGCTATAGAGTAGAAGAGGTGGGCCATACAATGGGTTAAATAATAGCACATAGGGCAAAGGGATTAGATGTGACAGTGTAACAAACTCAAAGCACTGAGAATGGGAAACCGCAATCTCATGCAATTTGCTCATTGGTTGGTTTAGGGGGGATTTAGGGAATTTTGTAGGGACCCCCCTTGGGGGGAGTAGATAAGATTCCAACAGATATTATAGCCCTCTAGCTGTTACTGACACCTGTCCGTAGGTGGATACTGGCAGCAGCAGGTCTCACACCCACCATGCCTGAACCCCCCCCGTACTACAGGCAAGGAGACACTATTACATAGTAGCCCATATACTGGCCCTACCCAGTAGCTCACAGGGTTGCCCTGCTGCTCTCCTATGAATGGTAGCGCCATATCCACCCCCGTAGCAGGCTGGCACCGAGGAGCCCGCCGCCCCCTGACAGTCACTCTCCCCGCACAGCGCAGGATACAAGAATAAGGTGTCTGGCCAAGGAAACAGAGCCGGCCAATCACAGGCGAGTCCGGGTGCCCCACCGACCAATCACGGGGCGGCTCCCTAGCGCTGAGAGAAGGGAGGAAGCGGCGGCTGCGGGGCTCAGGCTGACAGGGAACTGCGCTTCAGTCGTGACAGGAGCATCGGGATCCCCTCATGTGCTGTGCGCCCCCGCCTCCGGGATCCCCGTTATGAGAGGCCATGGCTTCCCGGCAGTCCCTTTCCCACCTGAAGCTGGAGGCTGAGATTGAGCGCTGCAGGGCAGAGTGTCAGTGGGAGAGGATTCCGGGGCTGGTCAGGCAGTGGAACCCTAAGGCGCAGGAGAGCACTGGTGAGCCCCGGTACCCTTCTGTCTTATGTACCTTTCTATCCCTCTGCTCCCTGCACTGGGGGGTTAGGGGGTTTCCTTCCCAGACAGCCATTCTCTTTCTGTGCCAGCCACTTTACATTAACATAGCCACCTGACCATTGCCAACCCTCACTGGCCATTGCCCACTCTTACTGACCATTGCTCACTCTTACTGGCCACTACCAACACTCACTGGCCATTGCCCACTCTTACTGACTATTGCCCACTCTTACTGGCCATTGCCCACTCTTACTGGCCATTGCCCACTCTTACTGACCATTGCCCACTCTTACTGGCCACTACCAACCCTCACTGGCCATTGCCCACTCTTACTGACCATTGCCCATTCTTACTGGCCATTGCCCACTCTTACTGGCCATTGCCCACCCTCACTGACCATTGCCCACCCTCACTAGCCATTGCCCACCCTCACTAGCCATTGCCCACCCTCGCTGGCCATTGCCCACCCTCACTGGCCATAGCCCACCCTCACTGGTCATTGCCCACCCTACTAGCCATTGCCAGGTGTGTGTTACTGCACTTCTAGAACAGAGATTTTTCAGAACTTTCAGAACCTATTGCATTCCTGGAATTGTAGTCCTGCAAGGGCCAAAGGTCCCCGGTCCCTGCTCTAGTAGAAACCAAAAGAGTCAGAGGGTGAGATCAGTGGGTTCCCTAATCAGGTGGTTTGATGGCAAAATAACTCATGTGACCACTGGCACCATGACCTACCTGCACTGGTGTGTATAGGGTAAATATATTGAAATACAGTACATTTAAATGCAGAATGAAACAGTCTTTAAGGCAGCACATGTGCAAAGCAGGTTATCCCAGAAATGCAGATGTTCCCCTTCAGATGCTGAGCACTGATGGGAGTTGTAGTTCTGCAGAACACACACACACACATATATATGCAGGAAAGGTATTACTCATGCAGATCTGCTGCACAGAACTCACGTAACAGCTCTGTAGCAGAGCGTGGCAGAGTTGGGTTTGTTTGCCCAAGGGGCAGATTGTTTCAGAGATGTGCACTCACTGCCCTGGTTGGTTTGGATATTTAAGAAAGAGATTGTACATCCAAACATAAGTGTTACATGTTTGTGTGCGGGGTGGCTCATTCAGTGTCACTGCATTACTGGCACGACTTTGCTTTTATTCATGTTTATTTTATATTCTGTATTCCCTGTACCTGTGCAGTTCAGGCTAAAGCACTGCAGCAATAGGGCTGCTCTAGACACCCGTTGGTACAGCAGCCCTGTGTCACTGACGTTCATCTCTTCTAAAGTTGGTAAATCGTACCTGCATGCTTTGTTGGCCCCTTGGGTGTGGCATCAATACATACTGGGTGGCTGTATAGACCTACAGTAGCGTTCAGAGGGGTAAAACAAAAAAAGTAGAACATGAAGGCACAAATAGGGTTGTGCTGTACCTTTGGGCAGCCTCCTTTCACTGGAAGGAGCATTCATTAACCTTATGGGTGCCACATTTGCTCTTTCATTTGCCAGTTGCTTTTTTGGCAAGTCAAGTCGTAGCAGAAATCCTTGGGCAGAATTGAGCAATTTGTGCACAAATTCATGCTCACAAGGATACAGGGACCAACAAATCTGCCCTGAGAATAAATAAATAAGATTCAGGCTGAGGGTAATGGATATTATAGGTTCCATAACAACGGAGGGAAATGTTACATTAATGGGAATACTGGAAGTAGTAGCCAGTAGCCTACAAACCCGAGTGCCAGTATGATACATAGTGATGCCCTTGGCACCAGGGATGCAGGTTCAGCACAAATGATTATCCAGGGGACCAATGAGGGCTAATGGTGCTACTTTATCCCAAACACTGGAACATCTGGCGTTCTGGAGTGTATTTACTGTATATTTACAGACAACTTTTTTTAATAACAGTATTATTAGATATATTTAATCTGGTATAGAAATTGAGAATTAAAATTCCATCTGTCCTTGATGTACAGCTCCAGATACAGGTTTGGGCAATATACATTGCACTGTCACCAATTTTTCACTGATCCAGAGAGATTTTGGCTGATTATTATACACCCACTGGCTGATTGTCTTGATCAGTGCTGTCCAACTTCTGTTGTACCGAGGGCCGCAATTTTTCCGACCTACGTGGTGGAGGGCCGATAATGGAAGCCAGTTTTGACCACTCCCCTTTTTGAAACCATACCCATTTGAAACCACACCCATGTTATCACATGACCATACCCATATTAATGGTTGTAGTACAGCAAAAAACTGCCATACTCTGCCTGCCCTACCCTGCCTGTGTGTGCCATACTCTGCCTTCCCTGCCCTGCCTGTGTGTGCCATACTCTGCCTTCCCTACCCTGCCTGTGTGTGCCATACTCTGCCTTCCCTGCCCTGCCTGTGTGTGCCATACTCTGCCTTCCCTACCCTGCCTGTGTGCCATACTTTCACTGTGTTTGCCATTCTTGGCTGGTTTGTGCCATACTTGGCCTGTGTGTGCCATACTCTGCCTGTGTGTGCCATACTCTACCTGTGTGTGCCATACTCTGCCTTCCCTACCCTGCCTGTGTGTGCCATACTCTGCTTGCCCTATGATGCCTGTGTGTATAGCACACAGGCAGCCTACAGTGACACAATGCTGGCACTGCTCCTACAGTCTGCACAATAACTATATATGAAAAAACGTTTTAATTGAAGTACCACCTCAGTATGTCTATGTCAGTATATGTTCTTTTTGTAGTGTGCAGGGATTAGTTGTGGGTTTCTACTGCTCCTGAGGTGTGAACAGGGGAACAATGGGGTGATTCCAGCCTGAGCCTGAGGTGTGAACACTGCAGGGGGTGAACAATGCAGAGATTAAAAGGTGTGAACAACACAGGGGATTACATATTTAAACAATACAGAGGGATTACAGCCTGAATCTGAGGTGAGAACCATGCAGGGGGGCCAGTTAATCACAGTACTGATACCATTTATAGTTTACACAAGAGTAAACCATCAAAGCAGCCAGACAGGTGGGGGGCCACACAGAGGGTGGTCGCGGGCCGCATGCGGCCCGCGGGCCGCCAGTTGGACAGCACTGGTCTTGATGATTGTTGGATGGGCAACAGACTGGGCAGCAAGCCGATTGGTTGGATCACTCAGCAGAAGTGCAGGGTGCAATTCCCATTTAGCCAGTGGTGCCATAAACATGAATATCTGTCATGGCTTTAAAACATACATATGCTATTACCTGCAGAAAGGAGGCTGTCCTGTGCAGAAAGTGGGGTTCCGGATGCCAGTACTTACCCCCCAGTGCTTAGCCTCTGATAAAGATAGCAGGGTGGCACAAAAGGCACCATAACTGGATTGAGAGACTGGCAGTGCCCTGAAGCAAGGCATGTTATATTGGGGTACTGTCCCTTTCCCCACACATATCCATACTGAGAATGCATCTGCTGGGTTATATAGTGTAATTACTGGGAAGACTGGTGCCTGGGTGCTCCCATACTCAGCAGTGGCTACAATATACTTTTCTCTGGCAGGCCTGGACTGGCAATCTATGGACTATGGCAAATGCCATAGGGGCTGCTATAAGATGCCTTAGGCAGTCACTATTTAGTGGCCTGGTGGGGTGCACGGGGGGCTGTTTGTGCCTATGTGTACTTAGAATGCCAGGACCAGTTATGAATACCAGTCCAGGCCTGATCACTGATTTAGTATTTGGAACCAGGACGTCCTTCTCTCATAGCCAAGAAACAGGCAAATTGTTGCCCTTTACATGCTGGCAAACTGCAACTCCCTTTGGCTGTTGGAGGGCTGCTGGGAGTATTAGCTCAATACAGTGTAAAGGAGCACAGTCTGGATGCGACTGCTGTAAGCACTAGTTGGTCCGTATAGGACATATAGGGAAGTACTGTACAGAAAAACCCAAATATCCTACTTAATAATTACAAAAACCAGCGATGATGCCATTTGTACTTCCCCTTTAACCCTTGCGTGTGCGGACGATGGCTAACGCTGTGTGCCTGTAGCGTGGCACTGCTTTATATAAAGGCTGGAGCCGGAATCATGAGTCACACACTGTGGGGCTGTGGGAGTTGGAAGGGATGAAAATAGAACTGGGAGCTCGGTATAATATTCTATGTGCAGGGTATAGGGGCAAGTGCATCTCTAACCTGGGGCATTCATTGCTAAATACATGATAGTATGGTTTATAAGCACACTCACTAAAGCTGAACTGCATTTCCCATGATCCTTAGCCAGCCAAGAATCTATGTTCCCAGCTTCATATAATGGGAATCAAGACCTGCTATATTTATGGAGAAAGAAGGACAGATCTGCCCAAACTGACTTGGTGGGGGGGGGGGGCTCTCCGCTTATACCCTGCATGTCATGGGGGGACCAGGATTACAGGGCAGAGGAATAGAATTCAGCTAAGTGGAACAGGGATAGTTTGTCAAAAACTGCCTTAGAAAGTGTTTCTTTTTTAATACATTTGATTTAAAGAAATACTGTAGTGATATGAAGGTCTGGGGCACCTTTGTGTGTTAAACAATGAAGCAGCTACGCAGGGTGAACTTTGGATATTTACTATCCAACGAATCAGCTTTTATTGCCTCGACAAGCTCTGCCCATTTTAACACTTGAGCCGCCACTGGGGCCTGCGGAGAGAGCTCAGAGGGTGGATTGCCTTGCTGTGAAATGTGATAGCGCTACAGAATATGTTGGTGTTTTGTAAATACATGTTAATAATAATGCTAATAATTAAAATGCCTTTATATGTAGAGTAGGGGCATAAAGTGTGCGTAAAGTATTGCTTAGTTGTGCGAGGGGCACCGGGGCTGCTACCCCAGGGGCCTCCAGTCCCCCCACCCCCCTCTGGGATCCCCACTGCCTGCTCACCCACCACCGGGTTTTTTCCCCTTGTCCCGCCAGCCCAGTTCACCCTGCTTAGTTATCAGGATGGTCCTGTTGGTTAGTTCTGGCAGCTTTGTGGACAGGGTCGGACTGGGCCACCAGGATACTGACTGGGAAAATACCCGGTGGGCCCCAGCGGCCCAGACCCGACCCTATTGCCACTTCCCCTGGCCACCAATGTCCTCCCCTGACATGTTTCACATATGCAGAGGACGTCGGGTGGGGACCCCTGCGGCGGGGGGGTTAGGGGTGCGTGGCCGGAGGAGGCACCTTGGGGGGTGCAGGGCCCCTTGGCCAGTAGCCCCAGTGGGCCCTGCACCCCCCAGTCCGACCCAGTTTGTGGAGTGGATCAACATTTGGCGATAGTATTTCAAGTGTGAGTTCTGTTGAAATGCACCACATCCTAGGAGCTTTGGGCACCAGGGTACTTCATTGCCAGTGGCTTGGGCACCAGGGGATTGTAAGCTCTATGGGACAGAAATTCATTTTATATTAAAGTACTGCAGCCATTCTGGTGCTGTGAGCAAATAAGAAAACAGCTGGCTGCTGGGAGTTGCAGTTCCCCGGTTTTACAGAGCAGGAAGTGAGCATTTGCCGGTTGTTATCCCTGTTTATAAAAGCCATTTATTCAGGTGTCGCTGCAGATCTCTCTCTATTCCAGCAGCCAGCTGGCCTGTCCTGTTCATAGAACTGTTCCTATGGTTTTTCAGATGACTTTGCCAACCTGCTGCTGGCCGAAGCCCTGCTGGAGCTCTGCTTAAGGGAGAATGTGGCCAAACTGAAGGATTCCATTCCATTAGTGGCAAGTAAGGAGCCAAAGCTTCAAGAGGCAAAGAACTATCTAACTGGCATTCTAAACAGGGGCAAATTACTGGTAAGTACTGGCTACAATACAAGACCTTGTGGGAACAGCCCCCCCGAGAATCATACCACTTGGTACTGTGGGGGTTTTATGGTTCTTTCATAGGATGCTAGCGCCTGGTGTAATTCCTTTTTGTCTGTGTCTGCAGTGGGCAGGGCTATAACCTGCAGCCAATCAGGATTAGATTAGAGCTGCGGTTTCAAGGCTTTTATTCTAGAATTAGTCAATATGCGAGCCAACTGTGGCCTTAAATTGCCCAAGAGGCATTAAAGGAGAAGGAAAGGTAAAAACTAAGTAAGCTTTATCAGAAAGGCCTATGTAAATACAGCCATAAGCACTCACAGAAACGCTGCACTGAGTTCCCTGTCAAAAGATTTGTTGTGTCTGTTTTCCTCTGCCAGAGACACGCAGCTCTCTCCCCTCCCCTGCTCCCCCTCCCTCAAGAATGCTAAGAACTCCCTACCCCCCCTTAGGAATGTGGATCTGAGCCAATCAGCAGGAAGCTTCCTCATAGTCTAACTAACTGAGCATGTACACCAGTCTTGGTCTTGGTGCAGGAGTGAGGCGTTATAGGAACTCTCTTTACAGAGTTCAATGTTGTTTTTTCCTATGAGGCGTCTGATCATCTGAACGGGAGAAATATGGGGAGACTTAAGGGCACTATTGAGAGAACTGAGGGTATGCCTTTCCTTCTCCTTTAAAGGGACAGTACACATACCCTTTTCAACATGAGCTGAATTAATAGGGCACTTTAGCTTGGCCTGACTTCACTTCCTGCCTGCATCTTTGGGCTCAGATTACAGCAGAGATGGGAGGGGTGGGGAGGGAAAAGGGAGGGGAGAGGGCTAGAGGAGCAAGCTGAGCATGCTCAAGCCCTAGCCTTGGAGGTTTGAGCTGAGAGAAGGAAGTCTGATAGGGAAGAACAAGTGTACAGAATAGAAGGAAAGAAATCCTGTGTTTCTTTTGATAGAAGACTCAGTGCAGCATTTCTGTGAGTGCTTATGGCTGTATTTACATACTTTCTGATAAAGCTTACTTAGTTTTAACCTTTCCTTCTCCTTTAATTTCCAAAAGGCCTCACTGCTACTCTCCTTTGTCATACTCCTCCCACGCATAGATATGCTTCTTCCAAGAAGCTGCTGTTACTTTTCAGCCGTGTCTGTTTAATGCCCAGCTTTAACCACTTTCAGGCATCAGATCATTTGGCAACTGTCTCTTAATTTCACTGCTCAATTAATATAGATATAGTGGCCTTCCCACCTATTTGGCAAATAGAAACTGTGAGAGAGGAATGTAGTGAACGGCAGAGAATTCTAGCACATATGAACCCTGGGCTATTAGTTCCCTGTATCTGTCAGGCTGGCCTTTCATCTGTATGTATGGGGCCAAACACAATGAGAATTTTAAAGGCATAAAATATCTGCAAGGGGTTTCTAACCAAAGGAAACAGGGGTTCTCCTGTCTCTCAGAGGTTTTGTGTTATATCTATTATCTATCTATCATCTATCTATCTATCTATCTATCTATCTATCTATCTATTATCTATCTATCTATATATCTATCATCTATCTATCTATCTATCTATCTATCTATCAATCATCTATCTATCTATCTATCTATCTATCTATCTATCATCTATATATCTATCATCTGTCTATCTATCTATCTATCTATATATCTATCATCTATCTATCTATCTATCTATCTATCTATCTATCTATCTATCAATCATCTATCTATCTATCTATCTATCTATCTATCTATCTATCTATCATCTATATATCTATCATCTGTCTATCTATCTATCTATCTATCTATCATCTATATATCTATCATCTGTCTATCTATCTATCTATCTATCTATCTATCTAATCTATCTATCTATTATCTATCTATCTATTTATCATCTATCTATCTGTCTATCTATCTATCTATCTATCTATCTATCTATCTATCTATCTATCTATCATCTATATATCTATCATCTGTCTATCTATCTATCTATTATCTATCTATCTATTTATCATCTATCTGTCTATCTATCTATCATCTATCTATCTATCTATCTATCTATCTATCTATCATCTATCTATTTATGTATCATCTATCTATCTATCTATCTATCTATCTATCTATCTATCTATCTATCTATCATTTATCTATCATTTATCTATCTATCTCTGTCTAGTGAATAATTATATGTAAGGTAAATATCTCATTTGCATGGTACAAGTATAGGGCCTGTTACCCAGAATGCTTGGGACCTGGGGTTCTCCAGATTGGGGGTTTCTGTAATTCGGATCTCCATACCTTAAGCCTGCTAAAAACCATCTAAACAAGAAATAAACCCAATAGGATTGTTTTGGCTCCAATAAAGATTAATTATATCTTAGTTGGGTACTTTTTTATTATTACGGAGAAAAAGGAAATCATTTATAAAAATGTAAATCCAGAGCTTTATGGATAATGGGTTTTTGGATAACAGATCCTATGCCTGTACCATTACTAGAGGTCCTGTTGTTGTATTGCAGCCTAAACACATAACGGAAGCCCTGCTGATCATGGGAAAGTTGCATTACATGGAGGGATCGTATAGGGATGCTGTCAGCATGTACGCGCGGGCGGGGATCGACGACATTTCGCTGGACGATGAGCCTCTCTATCTAATGCGCCTCATGACGGAAGCTTTTCTCATTAAAGGTACATCCATCTTTTTAGTAAGAAAGAAAAGGTGAATTAAATGGAAAATAGACATAAATATGAATTGAATGATAAGGGGGATGTAATGCTAAAAATCAAATTGTGCCCCAGGAAAGCAAATGTCATTGTAAGAAACATTAAAATTCATTAACAGTTTGCACAGATTTTAAAGTTATTTGGAACTGAAAAGTAGCACCTGCTACATTGTGTCAACAGTGAGAACCATCAGGGGAGAGAACAGACAGAGGGTTAGACAGATACTGAGATTCAAACAATTCACTGCAGCTTGCTTACTGTCTGTGTTACAGCGTGTATATATTATGGTTGCCACGGTAATGGGAAGTATATAAATATTACGTTGCTGTGTATAAATCAAACAGAATATGTTTTGGGTGATTCATGGGAAATTGCAGGAGGATTCAGAAGGCTAAGAAATACAACCCAGCCAACTGCTGGCAGCTGTAGGTCAGTAAAACAGGGAATGCTGGGATTTGTAGTCTAGCAAGTATTGGCAAGATTTAATTTCTGCAGCAAAATCCTAATACAGGTATGGGACCCATTATCCAGAATGCTCGGGACCTAGGGTTTTCTGGATAAGGGATCTTTCCATAATTTGGATCTCCATAACTTAAGTCTACTGAAAGATTATTTAAATATTAAATTTTGCTTTCCAATAAGGATCAATTATATCTTAGTTGGGATCAAGTACAGGTACTGTTTTATTATTACAGAGAAAAGGGAATCATTTAACCATTAAATAAACCCAATAGGATTGGTCTGCCCCCAATAAGGGGTAATTATATCTTAGTTGGGATCAAGTACAGGTACTGTTTTATTATTACAGAGAAAAGGGAATCATTTAACCATTAAATAAACCCAATAGGACTGTTCTGCCCCCAATAAGGGGTAATTATATCTTAGTTGGGATCAAGTACAGGTACTGTTTTATTATTACAGAGAAAGAGGGAATCATTTTTAAAAATTAGAATTATTTGCTTATAATGGAGTCTATGGGAGATGGCCTTCCCATAATTCAGAACTTTCTTGATAACAGGTTTCCGAGTAACAGATCCCTTACCTGTACTAAAGCACTTGCTCTGGGTCAATTTCTCAAACGGCACTTTGCAGTTCACAGGGGAGACGGGAGAACAGTCAAGTGGCTAGCAGATGGTTCAGGTGGGGCAGCAGGGACTGTGCACTGGACCTAAAAATAAAAAATAACTTGGGGGGCTTACTTCCCCTTTAAAACCCAATAAGTGCTGTGCAGCTGAGCCCTTGGTGGCTATTGTTGCTGTTCTGTGTTTCCCATACTTAACTGCCTACCATTACACACACAGCAAGATTATTTACCTACGTGTCACGATCCAGACATTTAAGTCCCGGCGCTAAACAGGGCCTCATCAGTCTTGCCAATGATCATGCCAAGGAAAGGCAACATGAGCGATTACATTGCAGCCCTGGGCATGTAATTTATGCACCTAATAATGGGAAGTGTCACTTGTAACTGCTACACATACATCCAGTCTGCTCCACTGCTGACCCGCCCTGCTAGTAATTAACCCTTCTCCTGCTGAGGGCTTCTGCTTCCCACTTGTAACATAATAAAATCCTAATTGTACATCTAATTGTACATGATAACACAGTATTCCAGCCCCCCCTCCCCAAAACCAGAAGCCGAAAGCAAAGTTTATAGCAAATGAGAAATGACATTTAAAGAGCAGAAGAGAGATCAGCCAATGGCAGAGCTCAAGAGAGAGGAGGAAAATACTATAATAATATAATAATAAAACAAGGTTAATATTAATGTATTTTCTGTTCAACGTAGGGTTGGGATTTACTCGGCTACCATGTTTTTGTGCAGCGCTTGTACCTCGGAATGGAATTAGGTCGCCCTGTACCGCGTGTATCAAATCTTCCTGCTCTCTCTGTTCCTTCTTTGGGTTAATTATACTTCAAGTGCTTTAAATTCTTTTCTCCTTATGTATATCTGCTGTCGGGGTGGATTTGCTGCTGAATAATGGCACCTTCTCGCTACCTGTATTCTGCTCTCTGCAGCTTGCACACCCACTCTCCTGGGATAAGCAGAGCTCACCAAATGGTATGTAACGCTGGCACATCCTGCATGGGGTACAGCTGTCACTTAAAGGGGAACTATCACTAAAATCTTGACTAATCAGGTTATGATGATCACTGTTTCTGGGTGATCAGTGCTATGACTATACCAGCACTACTAAATTGGCATCGTTAATGTCCTATAAGTATTAATTTATACTATAACAAGCATTTTCCTTGTCAGTGATGATATAGTTTGAAAGAAACTTCTGTGTGTTTGTCTATAGAGATATTTGAAGTTATGAACCTGATCTGTTATGATCAGGTTTCAGTCCCTTACCAAATGCACGCAAGAATGATTTGTGGCTTTAAGGGCTGTATTAGTATCTGTTAAACGGGTCATAATTCATTTGTCCCTTTTTACTATTTTACATTATTTTCACAGTAGTGCTGGGTTGACCTTTAATATAGTCATTTGCATTCTTTGCTGTGCTTCAGCCAGGCCTCTTATCTCTTTCACTTTTAGCCACACTAAACAACAAACCAGCAATATGAGCCTGAATCTGAGACTTGCAGTTAGGGTATTTCACCCCGCTCTGTTAATTTGATTGTACCACTAGATACATGGCTGTAAAGCAAGACCATGCTGCTGCATTGTGCCATAAAGGAAGTAGTAATAGCAAGTACCAGAAAATATACTTCCATGTACAGTTTTGATTCTTTTATAACTTGCCCCCCCTCCCCTCCCAAACAAACCACAGAGAATAATTTATTTCTTATTCATGAGCATTATTAACCTTATATTGTTTATATTTAGGCTATGAACATACGGCCCGCTATTGGCTGCTTGTGCATCTGGTACCTTCTGTCCCATTTACCTTCTGGCCAGCAGGGGGCACCTGGGCAAACATAGAGTGTAGTTGGTTGCCCACACAGAAACAGCATGGTACCTTATTAGCCAACCTGCCTTCCTTCCTGTACCTGCTCAGAGATAGTCTAATACTGCAGGAAAGTTGGCAGTGGGTGCCCAGGACATCAGCAGCTGTGACATCATCATTGTACTCTAGTGATGTCACTACGTTTATTGTTCCCAGCTGTCAGTGCGGCTCGGTTTCTGGGAGAGAAATAAAATAACCCACGTGGCATTAGCTGGCATGGCTTGCATGTGTGTGTGTGTTGTTGCTTTTGTACTTGGTATGTACAGTATCTGCCCTGATTTGTGCTTCATTAGAAGAAATAAATAATTGGTCTCAGGGAACTAACATTGCTCTTACTATTCCTTTCCCAAACTCCTGCTTTTTCTATTGAGTTATTTTGAACTGGAAAACCAGTTTTCCAATCCCCTGGGGTCAGCTACTGGCTTTCCATTTGGATTTGTTCTCAGGGGGTTGAATGTTCCAGTGAACTTTTTTATAGAGAAACAAACACAGCTCAACAAAGGACACACTGCTCCCAGTCCCACCAGCCTCTTACCCCTCCCTGTTTCTCTCGGTGGCTTCCACTAACACTCTGGGGAGCTTATTGTAAGGACCATCACCCCTGTTATTTTTATTTTTCGTATGGATTCAGGGTCGGACTGGGCTGGCAGGACACTGGGAAAAAACCCACTGGCCCCCCATCTGTGTGGACCTCCCAACCCAGTACTGCTCTCTGCCAGATGTTGGGCGCCCCATCTCCATCCCTGATCAGAGCCAAACGTAAATGGAATGTGATTCAGGGCACAGGTGGGGTGGAATGTGCAACAGGTGTAGGCTGGGGAAGTTTGAGCCTGGGATGGGGGGGGGGGCATTAAGGTGGCAGCCCAGTGGGCCCCTGACACCCCTCTCTGCATGTATTTGTATAATGCAAATATAAAGAGCTGAAGTGGTTGTTTAAAAAAGGAGGGCAGGGTGCAAAATGCATAAAGTGGGTGCAAACTGTCAAGTTGTATGCACACTAGCACCCACCAGGTCCACCTTTAGGTCTCTCAGACCTCATGGATACAGCGCTGCCTACACCTTGCAGCAATGCACATAATTTACAGGTATATGTTATGGAGCACCAGCTGGGAAAGACCACAATGGAGCCCTGTACTTCCCGGTTTCCCTATGGCAGTAAGTAAAAACAGAGCTACCTTGCACCACCGGTGCATCACTCTGACCTAGTGCCAGATTTACAATGCCTATAATTGTACTTGCAGTCCTAAATGCCCCATATTGTTCCCCTGGCTGGCTGGCAACTGGCTACATGCTTGGCTATATTGGCCAAAGATCCACAGACCTTGCCGCGCATAGCCAGCTTTATGATGTCTATATTTTCTTGGTACATTCTGATGATTCCAAAGTCGCACATGAAATGATATTCCCCCTGTCTCCACTCTGAAGGTCTGTCTCTAGAACGTTCTACTGCGACCATTGCATCCCGAGCAAGGCTGTCGGAAAGGGAGGAGGAAGCCATCGCTTGTTTTGAGAAGGCCAGCTGTATAGGCCAAGTTTACTTGCAGGAGCTAGAGAAGGTAGGTTGGTTACGACAGAGACCCCACAATCCTGCTCAGCAACTGCCCCTGGGGCAGGAACAGTATTTTCTTCTGCTGTTTTCACTTAGCAGTAGCCTTTTAACATTTAGCAGAACATCCTTTGTATTGTAAATATTGGTCTAATTTTATAAGCCAATGGGGCCATGTACGACTTGCCCCCGGGATAAATCAAGCATGCAGACCTAGCAACACATGGAGCTGCATAGTGGAAAACAAGGCAATGCCGTGTAATTATAACCCTTTGTGTACAGTTGTTTTTTCCATTTACATTCCCAAACCGCCATCTATACAAGCCTCAAGCTTCAATAGCCTTTGTATTATATTATAAATCCATAACAAGATCCCAGAAGGGGGTGGCATGTTATCACTATAGGTGTGTACATGACTTGTATAGAGAGATAATAATGCCAGCTTACCTATTCTGAATTAAATATGCAAAATGTGGTGCAGAATCTATTTGGTATACAGCCCAGTCTTCTGCGGAGACCACTAGAAGCTACAAACTGATACAAGGTGCAAGTAATGCTTTCTTTCTCCTACAGAGCACTAACAGTGCCCACACAAGAGGCTCTAAGGGCAGCTCCCCTTCCCATGACTTTGAGCTGGGCTACTTTCTTGAAGCTGCCCTCCAGTGCGCCTATGCTGCACACTTCAAAAGGGGGTAAGTGCTGACATTTGGGGCCCCTGTAATGTTCCAAAGGCAGGAAATAGTCAGGCAGCAGGGGCATAATATAACAGCATAAGAGTAAGCTATACTGACTGGTGTAACTAATGGGTTACAGCAAAGGAGGTCTTAGGACGCCATATGTATGCAGTTGTTTGGGCAAAACTTGGCCAGGCACTAAGTGTATGTTTTTTTGGTATGAATGGATGGCAGAGCTTTGTTCCAGGCAAGGGCACTGGCTATTGGATTAAGCTGCATGAACTGAGCCTTGAGAAATAAAATAAGGTAACAAAGAGGTTTGGGCAGAAAGCACCATGTAGAAGGCAGTTTGCCATGGACTGGAAAAGTAGATTGTCTGCCAGGATTAAATATGGCATCTTAAGATGGCCATGCATTGAAAGATAAGGCTGGGCTGCTCTCTGTCTCTAATTGCTATGAGTAAAATGGCTGGCTCCCAGGGAAATCAACTCACATTAATCAATACCCAAACCCGGCTACTCATTAACTAGGAATTAATCAGTTACCTTTGTGATTGACCACAATGCTTCAATTAGCAGAACCCTGGGGCAACTCCATGCCAGCTCCAAGAATGCCCATATTAAGGTGGGCCTAGGCCTACCGCCAAATGATCACTTCACAAGGTGAGGGGTATAGGCCTTTGGGGCGAGGCACGCATCAACCAGCCAATGATGAGATTTTTAAACCTGTTCGATTGATATCTGCCTGATTTTTGACCAGATATTGGTTGGATAGGCCCCTCAGGGTGGCCCATACACCGGCAGATAAGCTTTCAACTCGGACTGAAGAATCCGTGTATGGCCTGTGTATGGCCTCCTTAAGTTGATCATGCAGTGGTTCATAACAAGGGTTGCCCCAGGGTTCTGCTAATTGAAGCATTGTGCTCAGTCACAAAGGTAATTGATTATTTCCCAGTTAATGAGTAGCCACGTTAAGGTATTGATTAATGTGGGTTGATTTGCATGGGATCCAGCCATTTTTACACATAGCAAATAGAGACAGAGGGCAGCCCAGCCTTATACCATACCCTGGGGAGGGAACACTTGTATATGCTACATTGTTGGTAATAACATGAGCCAGCGGTTGAAGCACAGTAATCTCTTCCATAATTAATATGTAGAGCTAATTGGAAAAGCATTTTTTTAATTTTTTCAAGTTCTTAACCAATCACAGATGACTCTTGGGAGGTTCTTTTCCTTGAGGGCATCTGAAAACAGCAGGATATAGTGGGGAAATAGACATTTTGTTCTCTGTAGGCTGTAGAAGGGTTTCGTGTAACACAATGGAGCTGGCTGTTTGTTGCGGTTCAGTTGCACACACTACAGTCAAAGCCGACCACAAATTTCCTGTGCCCAAGCCCTGGGTACTTATTCCCATTAGCTGCCTAAGCCGAAACTTGGCGGGGATCATTAAAGCCTGCTTGGGGCTAAATATTTGCCAAGGCGCTCATTCACGAGCAGGAACAAACACACTCTAGCACCTGCGTAATATGTGAATTTTGCTTGGCACTAATCTGTCCTACCCATTGTTCCCTGTTGTGCAACTTTGTTCTCTTAAAGGAGAGTGCAAGTCAAAATTTAAAAAGCATACTGCCCAATAGTCCTCCTATTGTTTAGTAAAAACGCCACACTTTTGGCTCACCTAATCACATATTTACTCAGTCACACTTACTTCACATTTTCTAGAACAGGCAGCCATCTCTAAACAGGTATTCTCCCTTCCTTTCCCTCCTTGCTTCATACTGCACATGTGTTTCATTCCCTCCCCCCCTCCCCTCTGCCAGATCCGCTTCTGATTGGCTGGTGGGCATGTGTAGCTCAGAACAGCAGACAGGATCAAGTTACACACATGCTCAGAGAATAGGAAGGCTGCCGCTGGCACCTACAGGAAGGGGAGAGAGATTTCAGTGATGTCACTGTAGGCTTCACACTGCTGTAGGCTGCCAGCACCATATCTCAGAGAAGCAAGCAGGGATCTGGGAATTTAGATATGCAGTAAGTACTTAAAAAGAATGCCTTTAGACTTACTTTTAATTAACCTTTCCTTGTCCTTTAAGGGCTGAGTCAGATACCCCATAGGTTAGGGTAGCACAGAACAGATCCAAAGGGATCATTTACAGATGGGGTGACAGCGCTGAGACTATGGGGGAGATTTACTAAGGCACGAACGCTTTGAATGCGTTTTTTTGTAATGATCGATATTTTTGCGATTTTTTCATTGCCGTCGCAACTTTTTCGTATTTTCTGCGCCTTTTTCACCGCCGTCGCGACTTTCTTGTATATTTTTTGCGACTTTTTCGTTTCCGATCCAAATTTTTGCCATTCGGGATTCGAATTCGTGCTTTGGTAAATCTGCCCCTAAGTCTTTGGCACAAAGCTGCAGATTTTACCCAGCAGCCCCAGGCTTAAAGGAGAAGGAAAGGCTAAGTCACTTGGGGGTGCCAAAATGTTAGTCACCCCCAAGTGACTTAGAACGCTTACCTTTTACCCCGGGCTGGTGCCCCTGTACGGAGGGAACAGCACCAGCCCGGGGTAGCTGCCGGCGCTTCCTCCTTCCTCCTCGCTTGCACGCGCATGCACAGTAGAGTGAAAAGCCGAACTTAAACATTAAAGTCGGCTTTTCACTCTACTGCGCATGCGCCGTTCGGCGGATTTCGCCGGCAGCGCGCAAAGGAAGGAGGAAGCGGTGTCTACAGGTGCCCCGGGCTGGTGCTGTTCCCTCCGTACAGGGGCACCAGCCCGGGGTACAAGGTAGGCGTTCTAAGTCACTTGGGGGTGACTAACATTTTGGCACCCCCAAGTGACTTAGCCTTTCCTTCTCCTTTAAAGGGATGGCTATACCATAGACATATGTCAAGTTAATATGAAAAATCCCTTTAGGAGCACTAGAAATAGAGATCCATGGATGAACAGACCTCATTTCTGGAATTAGTTGTTAGAGAGCAGAGCTAATTGCTAAATTTGTTCCCATTCAGGCACAGTAACTTGTTGGCTAAAAATTAAATGGCTGCTGTGACTTTATATGCATGAACCCCCTTGAGCAACACCCCCCTTTTTTTCTTCCAGGGTGCAGCGATGCACATGTGCATTAGGTAGAGATGACATCTCTATCCCTAGAACATGTGATCGTTCATCAAACTCAGGTGTGGGACATGACCATTAGTGCCATATGTCCACAAAGTACAAGGCTGTTTTTATATTAGAGTATTAGTTGTACAAAGTAAGGCTGCCCAGTCTTTTAACTGCTCAACTGCAACTCCCAACCCCCCCTTTAGGCTTTTGGTGGTGGCTCAGAGTTGTAAATTAACAACAGCTAAAGGGCCAGCAATTAGGCTACATGGATATAAAGTATTGCTGTTTCCAACTTGCTCTATTATGTATGTATGTATATATATCTTTATTTATAAAGTGCTACTTATGTACGCGGCACTGTACAGCAGAATACATTAATTCAAACAGGGAATTATTAAGATAATAATAGATAAATACAATAAATACAAATAAATAAAACATATACCTGCTATCCATTATTCTGCCAATGTTCTTCCTACAACTGTATATAAGTATATATGGGGCAGTTTTCTGTTTTTCTAGGGTTGCCATCTTTAAAAAAACAAAACAAAACAAAAAATACCCAGATGGACAGAAATGTAATCGGAGTGGGACCCGAAGGAGGCGGAGTGTGACATAAAAGGGGCGGTGTAATCTCATAAAGGGGTGAGGCGGTGATGTAAAAGGGGCTGACAGAGAGTTATGGGAGCAGTGGTTAATCTGGGAGAGGGCATCAGGCCAAGGGTGGATTTGTAACTCTGGCCAGATGGCAACCATTTCCATATTTCAATCCCTCCTAAAGATGGTTCTGATCAAGGAGAAATAAATTGTGCTCCATTAGGTCCGACTCGGTGCCCCAGAATATGTCCAGAACCTTGAAAGCATTTGATCAGCACTTTATCTAAGGAATGTTTGAGGATATCTTGAAACGTTCATACTTACTTTTTCTCTCCACAAATGACAATACAGCAACTTGTATTATATATATATATATATATACTGTATGTATAAATGTGTGTGAAACTGAAGGTACTCTCATGCAGAACGGAAGACAGGTACCCATCTAAGCAAGGCTAGAACTGACATAAATAGACTGTGAGTGTGCGCCCACAGGAAGTTCAGTGTTCAAACCAAGTGCTTTTGCCTTCCTGTTGCTGCACGCTGATGGAGTTTATAAACCTGTAGGCACACTGAATTGTATGGGGGGGGGCATACACTAAACATAATAATATATATTATGGAAGCTAATAAAAATCCCTGCAAAAGGAGCATGATCATAGTAATCTTATTTTTCTTGCACTAATCTAAGATAGATACTATGAGGCTGAATGGGACAATGACACTTTGGCCATATGCTGTCTATGAATAGGGCCCCTTGATACTGTAGATACTGTGGAGACCCAAAACTGTAAGGCTGTTTCTCCTAGTGAGGCTTAGAAAATTAGTTGGGGCGACCCAGCCTAAAGACCATTTGGGGTAATACTTGGGTAGAATGCCTTTTTCTGTATGTACTAGATAATTATGAAATGCCAGTAGATTTTGGATGAATATTTATAGCACTTGGGTTTTTTTATGGTTTTTATTGAAAACTTTACACTATGGCTGAATGGCTGAACCGTGGGACTTTGTTATGGGCTAATGGGGGCCACAAAAGGGTGCTTAAATGGAATAATTCCAAAGGCCCCTGCTGAAGAATTGTACTACTACAAATTAAACATAATAAGTTTTCTAATATTACCAGTAAGTACAATCTATAGCACAAATAACAAAGGAAGGTGTAGAGGCCTTTAATATCCTTACACTTGTAGCCTTGCTCTCTGCTACATATGATCTCCTAGTAATCATGGCTGGGCTGTGGTTTGTGGTCAGGAAAGGAGCGGCCGAAGTCACCAGGCTGGAAATTCTTCTTCATTCGACTTTTAATGGTCATTGCAATGTTACAACGGTCAGATCATGGGAACGGGGGAATTTTTTAAACTTCTTCATTTTAATTTGTTGATGTTGCAAAATGCATTTTCACATTATATCGACTGATATCTAAAGTGCTGTGGGCCTCTTTGGTGGTGGCTGTGGAGGCTGTACCCATTCAACTGGGGATCTTTACAGGTGAATAGAACCAATGTATTCTGTCCCTTACAAGCCTCTGTAGTCCAAGGGATTAGACAGCAGGAGGCAGGAGCTAATTTGTACCCCATAAACTTACCCTTGCACATGGTTGCAGCATTAATCTGTTGGTTACACCTGTCACTATGACTTACCAGCACGGTGTGATTTGCTAAGGCCCAAGGCAACCCTGTACTTTCTGATTGCCATTCACCAGACTTTAAAGGAGAACTAAACCTTTACACAGAATAAGGCTAAAATGCTACTTCTATACCAGCCCAGGCCCACCACAACCCAAGTACAGATCTGTGTCCTTAAGCTCAGCTTCTCAGCCCAGAGCACACTGAGTGCCACCGACACTCAAAAGATGGCCTAACAAGAGGCCAGATGGGAAGTTCCTGAGAACAGTTTTGAAGGCCTGAATCATTAATGTTATAGGGCTGCCATATTCATTTTATGGCTTTAGTAATTCTTTTTAAGGTCAAACTTTCCAGGTCCATCATAAGAAATCCTGAGGCCCATAAAACTAAGCAAAAACTGAGCAGAAGTCCATGGAGGGTCTAATGTTGCTGCGGGACAGCCGTCCCATCTGCCCCCCATATCCCCAGTTGAATGGGTAACCGCTGGCTCATGTTATTACCAACAATGTAGCATATTGGGAACAAAACATGTTAAATTGTGCAAATGTATTATTTTGTACTGGCTATTGATACTGTGCTCCTCTTTGTACCATTCTCAACTATTAAACACTTATTTTGTGTTATTTTGTGCTGTGGGCTTCATGTCACATGGGTTGTGTTTGCTAGTCTCTAGCCATTCCCTAGTAATAAATATGCTGGCACAATGCTGCCTTCAGGGCAATTCTTTCAATATGTCTGTGCTGTATTCTGTGTAACAGAACAGTGAGATCATTAGGGGCCACACCTAGGCATGATTCAGTGTATGAGCAGGTAGTGCCACTCGTATAAGTGTTCCAACCTATAGCTCTGGATACCCACCCCTGGGCCGGACTGGCAATCTGTGGGTTCTGGCAAATGCCAGAGGGGCTGCTGTAAGATGCCATAGACAGTCACTGTTTATTGGGCTGGGGGGGGGGGCTGTTTGGGCCTCTGTGTACTTGAAATTCCAGGCCCTATTTTGAATGCCAGTCCAGACCTGCACACCCCTTTTTCAAGAGAGGGCGATACAGCTCCATCAGAAGTTTATTGTGCAATACCCCCAACAATAGAACACATACATGCCAGAGATAATGCCTGGACGAGAGCACAAATATTTGCCATTGGGCACATTTTCTTATTCAAATAAAGGGTAAGATGCAGAAATAGACATTCTGACCTGCAGGTCTCCTTGAGAGAGTGTGGCAGTCACATGTGCCTTGTGTTATAACAAGGGGATTCAGCTACTGGGCTGTGAGCGCTGGGTGCCAGGACTTAGGTTTGCATGCGAGATAAGATAAGAAAATACAAAACCATTGGAATTGCTGGAGAACCAGACATTTTCACCATGATTTTTACCCACAATGCAGTGTATTACCCCAGAATTCCAGCAGAACTGTGGGGGTGCAGGGGGTTGTACCTGCCGCAATTGTGCCCCATGTGTCAAAATGACGCAGTTGTGTGCATGTGTTCATAAATAGGGTGCAAGTTGTGGCTGACATAGATATTGTGTCACTTCCCTGCATGCAGCCAGGGCCGCCATCAGGGGGGCACAGCGGGGACAGTTGTCCCGGGCCCGGCCGATTTTGACTTCTAAAGGGGGCCCAGGTGTGCTATAATCGTCTGAGTAGATCGGGCCCCCTTTAATCTGTTAAGCCGGGCCCTCCGTATTCCGATTGGTTGCGCCCCATGCGTACGCGTGACGTCAGCACGCACGGGGCACAACCTTATAAAACAGTAGCTGCAGCTGCCAGCCGAGGTACAGACGAAGAGCTGGGGGATGCAGCCTGACGAAGCGGGGGGAGCCGCAGGAAGTGGGATGCTGGAGAGGATGGGCGGGGAGCTGAAGAATGTTGGGGAGGACGCTAGGGGGAGCTGGAGGATACTAGGGAGGATCTGGAGAATGCTAGGGGGGAGCTGGAGAATGCTGGGGAGGACGCTGGGAGGGAGCTGGAGGATGTTGGGGAGGATGCTGGGGAGAGCTGGAGGATACTATGGGGGGCTAGAGGATGTTGGGGAGGATGCTGGGAGGATACTAGGGGGGAGCTGGAGGATGTTGGGGAGAATGCTGGGAGGGAGCTGGAGGATACTAGGGGGGGAGCTGAAGGATGCTGGGAGGGAGCAGGAGGATACTAGGGGGGAGCTGGAGGATGTTGGGGAGAATGCTGGGAGGGAGCTGGAGGATACTAGGGGGGGAGCTGAAGGATGCTGGGAGGGAGCTGGAGGATACTAGGGGGGAGCTGGAGGATGCTGGGAGGGAGCAATGTTTTAGGGGGTCCCTGCCCTGGCACCAATACAAAACGTAACACCTGGCTAGCAGTGTTTTCGGGGGGCCCTGGCTACCAATGTTTTAGGGGGGCCCTGGCTACCAATGTTTTAGGGGGCCCTGGCTACCAGTGTCTGTGTGTCCTTTGTACTGATGGGAGGGGCCATTGGGGGGGCAGGGCGTAGGAGGGGGGCCCAGAAAATTTTGTTGTGAGGGGCCCCATGATTTCTGATGGCAGCCCTGCATGCAGCTGTCAGAAGAGTTTTATTGTGTCATTTGTGTAACACAACTTACCATGGGAACCATGGAATTACTGGAGGCTCCTCCCCGACTCCAGCAGGATCAGCTTCTCCTCAGGAGATTTCCTTAATGGACAGGGAGTTGATAAGAGCTGAATATGTGGGTCGTTCTGCTCATTTCCTTTGCAGACAAGGCGGGTTGCCAGCATGTCCTGTACTCTGACCCTGCTTATTTTCCTGACTTCACCTAAAATATTCATTTGATTTCCTGTCCCAAAAAATGTTTACTAGCCATAATATGTTCTATTAAAGGAAATAAGCAGAATCGGTCTGTCTCTTCTGGCGCTACTGTGTACAGTTGAACAATTCCATAGCAACCATTTATAATTAGGAAGGGACTGTGGCTGTGGGATAGCAGGTATAGTAGGGAGAGATGGTGCCTATAGTAACAGTGGGGGGATAATAGCCTCTGGGAAGGGACTGGGGCTGTGGGATAGCAGGTATAGTAGGGAGAGATGGTGCCTATAGTAGCAGTGGGGGGATAATAGCCTCTGGGAAGGGACTGGGGCTGTGGGATAGCAGGTATAGTAGGGAGAGATGGTGCCTATAGTAGCAGTGGGGGGAAAATAGCCTCTGGGAAGGGACTGGGGCTGTGGGATAGCAGGTATAGTAGTGAGAGATGGTGCCTATAGTAGCAGTGGGGGGATAATAGCCTCTGGGAAGGGACTGGGGCTGTGGGATAGCAGGTATAGTAGGGAGAGATGGTGCCTATAGTAGCAGTGGGGGGATAATAGCCTCTGGGAAGGGACTGGGGCTGTGGGATAGCAGGTATAGTAGGGAGAGATGGTGCCTATAGTAGCAGTGGGATAATAGCCTCTGGGAAGGGACTGTGGCTGTGGGATAGCAGGTATAGTAGGGAGAGATGGTGCCTATAGTAGCAGTGGGGGGATAATAGCCTCTGGGAAGGGACTGGGGCTGTGGGATAGCAGGTATAGTAGGGAGAGATTGTGCCTATAGTAGCAGTGGGGGATAATAGCCTCTGGGAAGGGACTGGGGCTGTGGGATAGCAGGTATAGTAGGGAGAGATGGTGCCTATAGTAGCAGTGGGGGTATAATAACCTCTGGGAAGGGACTGGGGCTGTGGGATAGCAGGTATAGTAGGGAGAGATGGTGCCTATAGTAGCAGTGGGGGATAATAGCCTCTGGGAAGGGACTGTGGCTGTGGGATAGCAGGTATAGTAGGGAGAGATGGTGCCTATAGTAGCAGTGGGGGGATAATAGCCTCTGGGAAGGGACTGTGGCTGTGGGATAGCAGGTATAGTAGGGAGAGATGGTGCCTATAGTAGCAGTGGGGGATAATAGCCTCTGGGAAGGGACTGGGGCTGTGGGATAGCAGGTATAGTAGGGAGAGATGGTGCCTATAGTAGCAGTGGGATAATAGCCTCTGGGAAGGGACTGTGGCTGTGGGATAGCAGGTATAGTAGGGAGAGATGGTGCCTATAGTAGCAGTGGGATAATAGCCTCTGGGAAGGGACTGTGGCTGTGGGATAGCAGGTATAGTAGGGAGAGATGGTGCCTATAGTAGCAGTGGGGGGATAATAGCCTCTGGGAAGGGACTGGGGCTGTGGGATAGCAGGTATAGTAGGGAGAGATGGTGCCTATAGTAGCAGTGGGATAATAGTCATCAAAGTACAGCTCCTTCCACTAACTGCCTGCTGGGAGTTATAGATTACAACCCTTAGCAGTGCTACCCTGTTTACAAAAGACACATTTGCCCCAAGCCCCTCCACCACAAAATATACCCTGACTTCATTCCATTTCTTTTTGTTGTTTGACTTCAGCCAGTGTACTTTTCTGACACACAGAAATGATTTTGTATCAGTATATATATATATATATATATATATATATACATATATACAGTATATTATGGATATCAGTATGCGATAATCAGATATCCAGCAACCTTGTTCCTTGTGGATTGAGTTGCAGTATCCTTGGCTGTCCACTAGAGGGTGACTCTATAACACAGAACAAGTCAGCTGCTTTACACAAAAACATATTGTTATTACATATAAGAAGGGGCTAAGTGCGGGTATGGTCTTTTGCTGCTGAAGATCTGCACACAGATGAGGCTGGGGTCCTTTGCATCAAGTGGGATCAACCCAAATGCTGCTACTACTATTGCTAGCCTTAATTAGCTCTCTCTCTCTCTATATATACATATATATATTGCTGTGTCCTGCAGCAACAATTTCATAACATTTTGGGTATGATTGAGCAATATTGGTTATGTCTCCCTTAACTGCCTGATACTAAGATATTTGGTATTTTGAAAAAGGAATATAATGTAAAAAAAAACATATCACATTGCTGAGAGTACTCTGCTCTTGCAAACTACATTAATTTTACCCATTTCTTAGAAATATAAATGCTCAAAACCAATGCACCATTCCTCGGAGGGCTCTTCTAAGCACTTTTGCAATTTATATTCATTTTAATTGTTCTAGTTTTCAAGATATTGGCAGTTTTAAAACTAATATTATACATTGAAAACCACAGCAGCGCCACCTGCTGGTCTTGTCAGCTGGCTATAGTTTACCTACCGTATAAGTGGAATTTTAGTATGTTATAGTATAGAGAGTACTCGTCAGAGCCCAACCTCACTACTGCTCGTGTAGGTCAGTGGAAGCAAATCCCACCAACAATGTTCCGACATCAAATGGGAATCCTTCCCAGAGGAGCAGAGGCCGTAATAACAGCAAAGAAAGGAGGAGCCTTGTGCTGCTGATTTGGGCACCTCGGCTTATTGGTGTCTCTCAGGACTCGCAGTCTCAGGTTTAGTTGAATATGCAATGAGCAGCTCCTTCCCTCCAGTTGCCAGCACACCTCCCAAACCCCAAAGGGACACAGATAGTGATATGTAGAGAGCAGCTCCTTCCCTCCAGTTGCCAGCACACCTCCCAAACCCCAAAGGGACACAGATAGTGATATGTAGAGAGCAGCTCCTTCCCTCCAGTTGCCAGCACACCTCCCAAACCCCAAAGGGACACAGATAGTGATATGTAGAGAGCAGCTCCTTCCCTCCAGTTGCCAGCACACCTCCCAAACCCCAAAGGGACACAGATAGTGATATGTAGAGAGGCGCTGCCTGTGTATTGACTTATTCATTCCTCATTGGTGAACGTTTTACATTTCTTCATGAATATTTATAGTTGCAAATGCTGGCATAGATATTAAGGTAGATCCAAGCCATGAAATATATAAACACATTTGAGATAATATGATAAATATATTTTAATAATTTCTGCATGTTTGATTAAGATTTACTAACAAAAAGGTCACTGTTTTCTTCCTATTTTCCCACCTGGTAAAGGGATCTGACTAATATTTTCAAAAATTCTTCCTGTAGTTGGTACCCTCTGCATGGGCCCCCACCGCACCCCCCTAACCCCCCACAGGGACCCCCGCCACCTACCCGACATCCTCCCCTGAACGCGCGTAAGTGAAACCAGTCATGGGCCCCCGCCGCACCCCCTTAACCTCCCACAGGGACCCCCGCCACCTACCCGACATCCTCCCCTGAACGCGCGTAAGTGAAACGAGTCATGGGCCCCCGCCGCACCCCCTTAACCTCCCACAGGGACCCCCGCCACCTACCCAACATCCTCCCCTGAACGCACGTAAGTCAAACGAGTCATGGGCCCCCACCGCACCCCTTTAACCTCCCACAGGGGCTCCACCACATACCCGACATCCTCTCCTTAATGCGTGTAAGTGAAATGAGTTAGGGGAGGACACCAGAGGCCTAGGGAGCGGTAACAGGGATTGGGTCTGGGCTGGGGCCCACTGGTTTTTTTTCCAGTTTTTCACCAATAATCAATGTTTTGTTTTGTTTTTTTCACTAGGAGGAAAGGGGTGAGGCTCTCCAAGCTCTTGGTCGGTACTTACAGGCCTACTGGCTAAATTAGTGGGCGGTGCTTCAGTGCTGAGGTCATAGAACGTTATTTTCCTGTGTTCTCTCTCCCAGTAATGCCTTCACAGATACCAAGGGCTCCATTTACAGTGAATAAGCAATGTCACATTCAGGCCCAGATTTGTGGGCAGGCCAAAAGCTAAAAATCGAGGGGCGGCATACTGTCCGCTGGTCTCACCTCCATTGGTAGGGTTGCCACCCAGCAGGTATTTCACCGGCCTAGCCTTGGGCCAGTATTACAGTTTTGCCAGCAATATAATTTACAGTAAATTTGTTTGCCCCCGTCCCGCCTCCCATGCACCCCCTGTCCCAACTCCTATTCCCTCTTCCATCTCCATTTCTAACACTCCTTGTTCCTTATTTCCCCTTAAATACGAGCCACCAACATCATGTCCCGCCCCCACTTAAGTCACAACCCAACCCTGATGTCTTGGACCCGTCCCCACCCTTGGCAGTAAGAACATTGACGAAAAGTGGCAACCCTATCCATTGGGTACTGGACTGGAGATTTTGACAGCCATTGGAAACTCCTGCCCAGTTCCCAGTGGAACAGAAGAAGAGCCTGCGGGCAAATGAGAGAATTGTGAGTGGTGGGGAGAGGGTTAAGGGGCCGAGCACAGGGATGGGGTGCAGGTACGAGCGGTGGGTGGGGGGGGTCAAGGGTAATTTGGACCCTAGGAACCAGGTAACTGCTGAAATTCCAAACTGGAGAACATAAAAAACGAAATAATTCAAAAATCACAAATAATAAAAATGAAGACCAATTGCAGATTTTCTCAGACTAGCACTCTCTACATTATACTAAAAGCATTATCATGATCATCCTATGTCTGGGCTACGACGTGACTGGGCAGTGACAGATTTCCGCTATTAAGTCCACTTTCATATTGGATCTCTCTGTCACTGAATACTCATGGGCGCTTCATGTTTTCTTGTCATTCCCAGAAATGTCTTGAAAGGAATAAAAGAGCTGAGAGACGTTCTGAGGGTTGTGGAGACCAAAGCCACGCAGAACTTCAAAATGGTGAGTTTATGTTCTCATACCCTGCTGTAAAGTGGATTCTATTCAGGGTTAAGTACCCATGGTACTAATGAGAGCAGCCATTATAAACACATTACAATAGGAATGGCATTACCCATGCTCCCACACTCCCCTCTGCCTCCTGGGAGCTCTTTTCTATGGGAACTAAATCCCTGCTTCAGCAACTGTGTTCTGTGATCAGTCATCTTCAACCTGTGGCTCTCTAGTTGTCGCTGAACTAGGACTTTCAGGGACAGTCAGTGGCTTAAGGCTGTAATTCAGCAAGAATAGTAGAGCTAATGGCTGAGATTCAGTTGAGATGCAGGATAAAACCTATGGGAGTTATTTATTAATGCATGGTCCAACAATCAGGATATTGCACCTTTTTCTGCTTCCAGACCAGTCACATTGCTTTTCTGATTGCCAAAGAAGGGGGTTCATTGCCTTACCGAGGCAGCAGAACTGACAATCTAAGGTTTGCTGGGGTCAGAGATGCCCAGTAACCTATTCAAATACTAGAGTTTATTGTTATTTTATTTAAGGAAAACTATACCCCCAGAATGAATACGTAACCAACAGATAGTTTATATCATGTTAAGTGACCTATTAAAGAATCTCGCCAAACTGGAATATATATATCAGTAAATATTGCCCTTTTACATCCTTTCCCTTGAGCCGCCATTTAGTGATGGGCTGTGTGCTCCCTCAGAGATCAGCTGGCAGAAAGTAATGCAGCTTTTACTGTAAGTGGATATGGCCTAGCATGTATGTGTGCCTTGGCTTGTTTGTGTGCACTGTGAATCCTATGATCCCAGGGGGCGGCCCTTAATTCTTAAAATGGCAATTTTCTATTTAGGATTACCCAATAGCACATACTACTAAAATAGTATATTTTTATGAAAATGGTTAATTTAGATGAAGCAGGGTTTTACACGTGAGCTTGTTTATGCAATATATTTTTATAGAGACCTACATTGTTTTGGGGTATAGTTTTTCTGTAAGGGATCCCTCTCAGAAAATACAGAAATATTACAGAATCACCAATGCAAGAACTTCATTTACACTAAAGCACGGTAATAGACACTTGTTTGGTGACCCCTGTGGGGCTTTAATTGGTTTCATCCAGCAAATGATGACGATAATTCTACTGTACAGCGCTGCGTACATAAGTAGCGCTTTATAAATAAAGATATACATACATACATATATACATAATCTAATTGTTTGTATGATCTCATTGATTTGAAAACAGAATAACTTGGTGCAGTGGAGGCCTCTGTAATGTATGTGCCAAGGGAGACTTATTATAAACATGTCCTCCCAGGGTTGGATTTGGCTGGTGGGAGACCGGGAAAAAACCTGTTGGGCCCCTGCCAACCCAAGCCCGCTACCTACTGAACTTTGGGCACTCAGCTATCACACCTGATGGCAGGCAAAAGTAAATGTAGTGTGATTCGGTCAGTGCAGGCTGGCGGAGAGGGGTTGGGGGCCCCCTGTGGTGGCAGCTCTGGTGGGCCCCGGACACCCCAGAGCTTGAAAGTATTCTAGAATAAACACCGATGGCTAGCTAAGGCTGCTGCCAGCTTGAATGCATTCTAGAATTAACACTGATGGCTAGCTACGGCTGCTGCGAGCTTGAATGTATTCTAGAATTAACACCAATGGCTGGCTAAGGCTGCTGGGAGCTTGAAAGTATTCTAGAATTAACACTAATGGCTAGCTAAGGCTGCTGGGAGCTTGAAAGTATTCTAGAATTAACACTAATGGCTAGCTAAGGCTGCTGGGAGCTTGAAAGTATTCTAGAATTAACACTAATGGCTAGCTAAGGCTGCTGGGAGCTTGAAAGTATTCTAGAATTAACACCAATGGCTAGCTAAGGCTGCTGGGAGCTTGAAAGTATTCTAGAATAAACACCAATGGCTAGCTAAGGCTGCTGGGAGCTTGAAAGTATTCTAGAATAAACACCAATGGCTAGCTAAGGCTGCTGGGAGCTTGAAAGTGTTCTAGAATTAACACCGATGGCTAGCTATGGCTGCTGGGAGGTTGAAAGTTTTCTAGAATTAACACTGATGGCTAGCTAAGGCTGCTGGGAGCTTGAAAGTATTCTAGAATTAGCACTAATGGCTAGCTAAGGCTGCTGGGAGCTTGAGCATCTGCTAGAATAAACACAAATAAAATGGGTATGTTTATACAGATGCCCAGGCATCAGCTCCAGTTACATCTAAATACATAGCCTGAACCTATAGTGACATGAAATAACCTGGCTATTTTCCCTTTGCCGTTACATGCCTTTCACTTGACCTGCTGTAAAGCAGAAATGGCCTTGAGCAGGAAATCTTGTATTTTCAGCTCTAAACCCAGTTATCCTCTTGTTGCTGCCCAGGCCACAGCCTAGTACAGAGGGTTAATGATTAGATGCAAAGTGTATTACGCCCTTCAGTATGTGCAAGGCTACAAAGGAACCAAAGGCAGGCCTTTCATGCACATAAAAGCATTTCCATTTAATAAGTAGGCTTCATTTTTCCAGGGCTCTAGTCCCCAAATTGGGCCACAGAGCTCATCCTGCTGCGCACACAGATTTTTTTTTTATTGTTAGACTTAAGAGAAATGGAGGATACTCAGAACCCGAGGGCGCAAGTGCCTTAATAATTCCATGCTGAGATGATAAAATGATACTGGTTAATACAGAGGCACCGGGGGCTATTTTGCTCGTGTTTACATGTCATGAAGCTACAGAAGAGTCAGCACTCGCTGTCATTTGTCAGTGTGGAAGCACAAAGGTACAAGAGCTCCGAGGAATTATGCATAGAAATCTCAGCCAACGGAGGATGCTGTCCATTATCTGCTTATGAAAGGGAGACATGACTCTTTGTTATATAACAACCGCTGCACGCTCAGTGGTGCCTTTCATTTCGGGCCAATAAAGGCTTTACTATATGATATGAAATGTGGTGGTGCTGCTAGGTTTTCTGATAGGATTTGGGTGCATTTATGTATCATAACGTTCAGATGTTTCATATAAATCTGAAATAGTGGAAACAATCCCTGCACCATAGAAAGTTCCACCTTCCGACACACTACAGAACAGAAAAACACACTCAGCATGGAGAAGTGTATGATCTTTGGACAAACAGCCTAAGTCTTAGGGTACACAAGGCTGAGAAAGATCTGCCTTAGAAGAAGATTCACCCTTAGACGCACTACAGAACAGAAAAACACACTCAGCATGGAGTAGTGAATGATCTTTGGACAAACAGCCTAAGTCTTAGGGTACACAAGGCTGAGAAAGATCTGCCTTAGAAGAAGATTCACCCTTAGACGCACTACAGAACAGAAAAACACACTCAGCATGGAGTAGTGAATGATCTTTGGCCTAAGTCTTAGGGTACCAAAGGCTGAGAAAGATCTGCCCTAGAAGAAGATTCACCCTTAGACACACTACAGAAAAACACACTGAGCATGCAGAAGTGGCCAAACTTTGGGCAAAGCCTAAAGATGGCCATACATGGGGAGATTTAATCTGCCGATCTGGCCATGTATGGGGCCTTCCAACTGATAACTGGCCGAAAATTAGACAGATGTTGATTGAACAGGTTTGATTTTCCCATCAGATAGAAGACCACATCAGCTCATTAATGCAGCCCTCACTCCAGTGACTCGTATTCCCATCGTTGCAATTCAATCGTTTGACCAAATATCACCCACCTTAGGCATATTGGGAGAAAGATCCACTTGTTCGGCGACCTCGCCAAAGAAGCGGATCTTATAGCATGGTTTCCTAAGTCTTAGGGTACACATGGATTTTTATCTGAAAGCTCAAATACTCTCTAGTGTGATTCGAGGCTGTGAAAGATCTGTAGCCAACACAGACTCACTACAGAACAGAAAAACACACACTGCATGGAGAAATGTCTGATCTTTGGAAATAAGACCCAAGGCTGAAAGCACACAGGTCATTTTCTCTTCTGGCTGAAGTATGGTCTAGTGTTTTTGGATTGAGAAAGATCTGCAGCAGCAGAAGAAATGTCACCCTGAAGGCGCAGTACAGAGCAGACGAGCACACTCTGCATAGAAACGTATCTGATCTCACCAATAGCGCTAAAGGCACATGGGGCATATACTGGCTGGAATATAGTCTAATGTGTGTTTATGACTCAGCACTGCCAGTTCTACAGTCAATAAATTTTCCTCCAGCTGAAATACACCAGCTGAGAAAGGGTTGTCCCCTGCCTGGAACCCCCAGGCAATCAGGCAGCATTGGGCAGTTGGGCAGGCAGCTTCATGCAGCAGAATCTGTTGGGCCAATGCCATATCTGTCCTACCCCGCCTGTATATCATGGGCTTATTGTATTCTTTATTGTTGTAAAGGCTAACAGGGATGGAAACAAAACATGATCAAGGTTTAGGTGCTTAAACACAGTAGTATAGTGGTTTCCAAACTGTGGGGCTGTCCCTTTGAGAGGGTTTGGAGCAGTGGCCGGGACAGCTCGATCTGAAGGCTAGTTTGAGTAAAAACTGGGGAGAATGGAATTTACTCTCCTAGATCTACTGTAGCTACACCTGAAAGCCCTGCTTGAAGGTCAGTTAGAGTGAGAATAGGAAAGATGTTATTTGCTCTCTTAGATGCAGCTTAAAGCCAATCTTGAAAGTTGACATTTGAGTGTAATATATTTGCTGTCCTAGATATTCTTGGAACTATGACTGAATAACTGATACACCAATATTTCCCTATATCTAAACTCATTTCATGACCTATGGGGGCCCTGGCCAAAGGTTTGCCCTTGAAGTGGTCCTGGAAGTGAAAAGGTTTAATAACCGCTGCAGTAGTAGGATTGGCAGCATTTGCAAAGGCACCTGAAATGCTACTGGGAAATGAGCAGATTATCCAGGGTTCAGGGGATTACACGGGTTTTACATTTGTTTACTAATTTCTCTTTGCTTCTCATTGTTTGCCAGGCAGCCAGTAAGCAGTTGGCCGAAGTCCTCCTACATTCCTTGAGTGAGAACTGCTACTGGAGTCCCCTCAAAGCCCCTCAGCCAGAGCTCCACAACAAAGATGCCCATTCTTTTCCCAACAACATCCTCAGTCTGAAGCCGCAGACGCACACCGGGGATAAGTACGTCCCTCTCCGTCTTTCTTGCCTTTGAATGTGGAAATGTTGCATCCCTTGCCCCAGGAATCATCTTTAATTCAAATGAACTACTTCACTTAGAATTTTTGCCCTAATAAGCAGAAATAAGGTGCCCTCTTGAGAACCTTAAAGAGCAGTTGGTGTACTGATATATATTTATATATAATATTAAAATTTAGTGGGCTGGAATCGGCAGTGGATCAAAGTAAATAACCCAAATGTGCCTAATTAAGTAAAGCTGACTAAAGGTATTGGGTGGCGCATGAATCTTGCATGGCTTGCCTCATGTTACTGCCCGCACTGTAGCATTTGCTTAAGGTAAAAAAAAAAGCCAAGGTAAATAACCTCATTTTTCAACCGTGTTTGTTTTCAGCCTCTATTGCCCTCAGGACAACATTGAGGAGGCTCTCCTGCTCCTTTTGATCAGTGAATCAATGGTAAGCTGGAAGGACACTGCTGCAAACCTTATTATCCTGCCTCCCAACTGCCGACTGCAATGGTATCTGTGTCTCCGCTCTCTTCCCTCATTCAGGTCTTTGCTCTAATGAGCAGGCCCCGGTGTAACTATGCATGCATACATACAGAATATGGGATTATAGTAACCAGCTATGTGGCTATAAAGGGGAGAGGTGGCCGGGAATACTATTTGCCGTATGTTGTAGGCAGTCGGCATGTTATTTGAAGGCACTTGTGTGTGTGTTTAATTATTTATCTTTCTCATCTGCTTCTCTCAAACTGGCATGGATGGGGGGGTGGCAGTCATGCAGTGACATAAGCAAACTTTGCCATGTTTGAATAACCCATAGCAAACAAAAGAGCTGTTACCGGCCGAGTGCATTTATAATATTGCGCTAGCAACCTGGCAAATATTTGCTCCTGTTGCTGCAGAATCCCTTTAAGTTGTTGGGTTGCTAGGGCCACGCACTTGTTATTGTCATTTGCTAACACTGCACCGAGCAGCAGTTTTGTCACACTTTATGGCTGAGATTCCAGCTATATTTATAACAAAGCAACGGTGGTCTGAGATCCAGTCTGAACCCCACTGTTTGCATGAGAGCTGAACAGCCTGTGAGCCAGATGTGGCCCTCCTAAAGATTTATATGGCACCTTAAATGTACTTTGACCTTTGTGGATGACATTTATGTGGCCCCTGAACATGTAGTGGCTACCAGATAATGCGAACATGTACTGTTCGCATTATCTGGTAGCCATACTGCAGCCTGCACTGATTACAGGGTTCCCTATGGACACAGCAGCAAATACTGGCTATCATTGCATGTTAGGAATAAGGTGCCAACCCTGCTACAGTGCCTGCCCCGGGAATCAGAAGGCACCTACCAGGTCTGGACTGGGATTCAAAATAGGCCCTGGCATTTCAGGTACACAGAGGCCGAATCAGCCCCCCACCGGGCCAATAAATAGTGACTGTCTATGGCATCTTACATTAGCCATTTGCCTGAATCCACAGATTTCCAGTCAGGGTCTGGAACCTGCACACTTACCTGCACAGGAGTAGAATAATTAAGGTATAGGGAGGCTTAGCCTCTCTGAAAAGAGACCAACTACTAAATATGCTTATAAAATTATGTGTTCTCCTATGCAAAGCCTTCTATTGATAGACTTCCAATTGAAAAAATCACCCTGTGCCCCTGCTTTCCAGTAATGACCTTCACTACATGCTGGGAAAAGTATATGGCGATAGTGCCACACTATTCCCAGCAACACCATAAAGTCGGTAGTTTAGGAGACAACGATATTGCTTGCCATAATATAGGGGGAATTTGCATCTGTAAGCAGTTTATATGCCAGTTTTATTCTAAAGTATTGCTATTTATAAATAATATATGAGCACAAGAACATGCACGCCTTCTAATAAAGTGGAACAATATAAACCCCAAAATAAGGTTTTGCCGAATGAAATGAAATCTAATTATAAGCAACTTTCCCGTATACATTCATTGCACATTTGAACTGAATGTACAGTATATGGAATATGCTGTAGCAGAAGCCTGCCAATTAGCAGACCTGTGAAGCAGCATGCATGGCTGATGTTTAACACATTGTTTCAAGAGTAGCAACCAACAGTGCAGAAAGGGATAGGCAGATACTGCTTTGAATAGCAATTACCTTTAGAAATCACTATAGAATAATGAATTTATAGAGAAAAGTTGCTCAAAATGACATTTTGTTCAATTTATCTCTTTTAAATACAATAGGAGGAAATGACTGCTTCTTCCATTGCCTTTTCTTGCCTCTGTTTTATCCTGATGGGCAGTTATTTGTTATTTTTGTAAAACCAGGCCAACCGAGATGCAGTTATCAGCCGAGCGCCAGAGCAAAAGGAAGACCGTGCTGTGAGCCTGCAGAATGCATCCGCCGTGTACGACCTGCTGACCATCACCATGGCCAGAAGGGGGCAGTATGCCATGCTTTCAGAGGTACAGCCATGCTCGTTCTTCATAAATGTGAAGCTGGTTTTTTCAATCACCTTGGGCTGCATAGTGGTGTCAGATACAATGGAAGCAGGGACTGCTGTATTTCAATTACTGTAAGGAAAGAAACAGTAGCAATAATGCTGGGGGTTTATTAGATTTACTCTGGTGTTTAATTCCCCAGCTTTCTTTCTGTACTCTGCTGTAACTGTCCCTATAATAAAGGGAGTATTAGCTTCCTATATGTTGTCAAATGGGTTGCTGAGGCAGTAAATGTCTTGGGGCTGCACTCTGCAGCCTCCTAGGGTAAAGACACATGGGGTGATTAGTTGCTGCAACTTTTTAAAAAGCTGTGGCGACTAATTAGTGTGCCGCAAACAACAAGCGATTAATCGCAGCAACTTGTATATTAACCTATAGCAGCAAAATTGCAGCAATTAGTCACTGCGAATGAGTTTTTTAAAAGTCGTGGCAACTATTCGCCGATGCAGATGCAAGATGGCATTCGCTTTGGTCGCAACGTTTATAACGGCACTGGACGCAGACAAGTCACATACACTTCCCAGAAAGCATCACTTGGGCCCTCGGCTCAGGCTCATTGCTTTTCCCTTTACTGGGCAGGAATATCAGACAGAGCCATGTATATCCATGAGAAATGAACATTACCAGGCAGGGAAAGTTGTGCTCACTAGTGATGAGCGAATCTGTCCCGTTAAGCTTTGGCAAAAAATTTGCGAAACTACAGTAAAATCTGCGAAATGGCGAAAAATTTGCGACCATGCATGTGTCTTTTTTATTGTGCACAACTTTTTTTAATGCGACCATGCATAATTTTATGCAATCATGCCCATTCTGACGTGACCATGGCCAAATGCGGAAATTCGCTGCAAATCCATGTGCTCACCGCGAAAAGTGTAATGAGGCTGTGACTACAAAATTCATACAGACAGCAACGAGAGATCCTCTGCACTCCAAGATACCAAGATATGCCCTCCCCTTTAAGCAACAGGGATTGTTTGTCCATATATTGCAATATACTTCAAGCTGGCCAACTGCGTCAAAGTCTGGCCAGTCCTACACCCATTTTAAACTGATTCATTAAGAATTCTACTGCTTCATTATACATTTAACAAAGGGCCTGAGTTGTACCTGCAACTTGCTTGCTTTCAAGGTTAAAACCCCCAAATGGTTGCCCTTTTATTGGCTCATTGGAATCACCTGACTGTAGATGGAAAAGGTGGGAGCTACAACATGGAGATGGCCACTGCTCCTGTATAAACTACAGCAAAAAAGGGAAAGTTGTGCTCACCACTAAATTTTACTCTATATATATATAATGGTTGATAATGAGTGCAGAGGTCAGTACATGCCTACTTCTTCCCCCCACTTCTTTCCTGAGCATTAGCAGCAGTTTGGAATTAATGCCAGGCAGTAACCCCTAATCAGGACCTTGTCGTGCCTAAGGGTAGATGCCCACTGGCATTTAGACAAGCTCTTGCTGTGTGTTATATTATGTCCATTCTGCCCCAGGGGCGCACAAAACAACAGTGAATGCTGCTCCGGTGGAAGGGGGCCAGGGCAGTGCAGCAAGTGTGGGGAACACATAAATAGTATTCCCAGTCCTCTAGCTGTTGCTAAAGTGCAACTCCCTGCAGCTCCCAGCATCCCCTAACAGCCTTTGGCTTTGCAGCTTAACAACCACAGGAGGACAACAGGCTGGAGGCATAGAATGAAAATATAACTGTTCACAATCCAAGGGGTCCCTTGCCTACTAAGGGCCTGCAATTGGTACCCAAATAAAAAACAACACCGGGTTAAAGTACTCTTTCCCCTGCACTAAAGGGTAAATTAACTCTTGATTAGGATTGTCTTACTGTATCATTAGTGGTTATAATCTGTGCAGAAAAAAAATGTATAAGTATGGGTGTAGTGCAGGTCTACCTGTGCGGCTCTCCCGCTATCTCTGTACAGGTATAGGACCCATTATCCAGAATGCTTGGGACCAAGGGTATTCCAGATAAGGGGTCTTTCCATATTTTGGATCTCCATACCTTTAAGTCTACTAAAAAAATCAGTAAAATACTAAATGTTTTGCATCCAATAAGGATTAATTATATCTTAAGGCCCCCATACATGGGCTGATAGAAGCTGCCGATATCGGTCCCTTGGACCGACTCGGCAGCTTATCTGCCCGTGTAGGGGCAGAAACGAGTGGGCTGGCTGACCGATATATGGCCTGAAATTGACCAGCTATCGGTTGGCCAGGTTAGAAAATCCAGTCCAATCGGCTCATTGATGCGGTCCCCAAACCGACTGCCCCATTGCTGCCTACATAATCCGATCGTTTGGCCCCAGGGATTATTTTTTTTTTAACTTCAAGCTCCCCGATATCGCCCACCCGTAGGTGGGGATATCGGGGGAAGATCCGCTCGCTTGGCGATCTCGCCAAGCGAGTGGATCTTACCGTGTATGGGGACCTTTAGTTGGAGTCAAATAAAAGGTACTGTTTTATTATTTGATTAAAATGGAGTCTATGGGAGACGGGCTTTCCGTAATTCGGAGCTTTCTGGATAACGGGTTTCCAGATAACAGATCTCATGCCTGTACTACATCTCCCAGCATTTCCAAGGGGCAGGGTCCCATTTAGCTGCCTCGTTTGAAGCATTAACATACATTGTGATGACTCTGCAAGGGTTCCATTATTTGGAGTAAGCAAGATTCTGCCTGACATGGATTTGTAGTTAGAGCAGTATATCAGAAGGGGCCATTAGATTTAATCTGTGCTCTGCACTGCAGTACAAGCCATAAATAGAGAGAGAACTGTACCCACTGCAAATGGAATAACAGAACACCATAGGGCTTATTTACTATGCAACACAATGGTGTTTAAATGAAAAAAACAGATGTTATATCCATCTGAATTTATCAAAAAAACAAACCTTGTTCAGTCATTGGAGGAATCTGCATTAGAAGGGTAAATGTTTGCTATGACTGTTGCAGCAGAGGCAGTACATTGACTTTGTGCCAAGAAAGAAATCAGAAACAAAATGAATGGTACTTTCCCTTTAAAACATTTTCACCATTATTAAATTGTGCTGAAAGACTTGGCCTTAATGACCCAGCAGAAGTCTCTGAACTCCAGAAATGTATTTATATATATCATTTTTAAATGTTCCAAATGATATTTGGTGAAAGTCACATTCTCCCTGCTGGCACGGCTATAAATGTAGGCCATTTGCCTAAAAAAAAAAAAAAATCAGGGCCGGGAGCCAGGTTGTTTCTATGGCAACAATCTAGTACATTTTTAACAAGTGAGGACCAGTAAACTTTAAATTAGTTGTATTTAAAGTCTAATGCAAGAACCAGGCTGAAGAGAGAATTAAAGGGAAAGTAAAGCTTCGGGAAACAAATGTTTCCACTTGTTTACAATGATGAGTTTTATCAGGACTTATGCATCGGGCCTAAACCCACTCACCACACTTGTATGTATTTGCTCCAAGAGCCATTTCTCCCCGTAGTCTGTTGAGATGAATTCCGTGCTCTAAGTGTGCAAGAACCCTGGGGCTTCCACTGCGGGCTGCGTCAGTAGGCACCGCACACTTGCACCAACAGGATCCTACAGAGAATATAACCACAGGGCGCTGGAAATCACACAGTTTTCACTATGGAATTATGTAACACAATTGCATCTAATTTGTCAAAACGCACAAGTGTAGTTGCGCCTTGTAACAACAGTAATTGTACTGGGCCCAAAATGGCACACTGCTGCTGTTACACGGGTATTGTGGGAGAAATGCTGCATTATGGGTAAAATCGTGGCTATTTGTATCCGATATTTCACTTTACACACGACACATTTACATTTGTAAATGAGCCCTATTTTACCTCATGAAATGGCTCCTTTATTAACCCTTGTTAACCCAAGTGACATAGATAGTGGGATTTCTGGCTCTGACATAGAGCTGCACAGTATTTATGGTACCCGACCTAACTGTGCCCCCATATTGTGAAAGTGACATCTAGGGATGCACCAAACCCAGTTTTTTGGGTTCAGCCTGGATTCGGTGCATCCCTAGTGACATCACGCACATTGTAAGAATTGATATATATATAATAATAATATTATATTAAAATCACCCCTCTTACTAGGGTCACGGTTCTTTTGAGAAGCAGACAAATAATCCACACCAATAAGTGTATATAAAAAATATTAATATTATCAGTAATAATAATCTTACAACATGACACTTCCGTTATGAGTGACGTCACGTCCAAGGGAAATGCCTTTCGGCCCCAACTCCAGATTTCTGCTGGTAGTGTCTAGCAGCAGCTGGGGAGAGTTTTAATTTTTTGTCATTATATTTAATGTATCGTTACCCAAGGGCCACCCCCTACCCTAGACACAAGCCCTCGGGTGCCTATATTTATTAATATGGCCCTGAGTACCAGTGTGCCACCGCCATGTATACTGCATTTCTGGGTTTTGTTTTTGCTTATGTGAAAAAGACATTACTAGTCAAAGCGTGGTGTCAGTTGTGGCCACTGTGGCTAGCACTCAAATGGGTTAAAGGGCAACTTTTTCTTTTTTTTACAACCCATTGAACTTGTGTGTATCCCCCCTCCTATAAGGGGCCACTGTGATGCCAGGGACCCAGTGTAAATGCCCTTTTGCCCTGCCTTAAAACCAGCCCTGAATAAAGCCAAAGGTATAGGTTTAATTAATTAAGGTGACAAAATAATTGGTACATCTATTATTCTCTTGGCTTAGACTATAGCTCAGGTTCTGAGGCTTCTTTATATCATATATTCCAGTGTCTGGAGCGGGCTATGAAACTCGCCTTTGGAGAATTCCATTTGTGGTACCAGTTGGCGCTATCGATGATATCCTGCGGCAAGGTAACTAACGAACGCCATTATCTGTTATTTATGTAGCGCGTGTGTTTCCTACTGACTATACTATGGTACCGGCGCTCATTGGACTCTATTATTCTATTCCAAAACATTCCAGAAGTTTCACTGCTTTACATTAGATGTTGGGACCACAATATTACTATATGTGGCACCTTGTCTCATTATGCCCCCCATAAAGTTATAGCCCCACCCTCCCCCTTTGTTGTATGTAACATTCCTCCCTTTTCTCCTCTCTCTGCCCCTTCTCTTTCTCTCTCTCATTTCCCTCTCTCATTTTCTTTTCTGTCTGTTTCATTCCTGGTCTTCCCCTTCTCCTTGCAGTTTTTCAACCCCCTTTGGCATTCTACTCCCACATTCACTTTTTATTTTCCCCTTTTTTTCCTCTTCTTCTTTCCCCTCCTTTTTTCTCTTGATTCCCTATCCACTTTGCTCTTCTCCCCCAGTCCTTACTCTTTCTTTTTTGCTCTTTTCTCTTTCCTTTTTCCCCATTCTTTGCCGTTGGAAAGCAGGAATTTCACAATGTGCCCGAGAGTCAGCTCTCTGTCTGTGATAGATTTCATCTTCAGGTTTTTCTGACTTTATATGATGAATTATATGGTAGAGGTGTGTTGCTTGAGGCAGACATTCTGTTAATGTGACCTAATATCTTGGAAATAAATCTTGTTTAAATGTCTCCTTTGTACACTCTAAAACTATGTTATGTGGGAGGGCTGCCTGTATCATTTGCACAAGGGCAAGGCAATGTATACTGTACTATACAACAGATTAAACTAAAGATAAAATATACCATATTTATAGTACTTATGTTTCATTTGTTGTTCATAGTTTACCTTTAAATTAACTTTTAGTATCACGAAGACAGTGATGTTCTTAGACATTAGGCAATTGATCTTTATTTTTAATATTTTGGGGTGCATGAATTATTTAGGTATTTGATCAGCATCCCTCCAACTACCAAATTTCAGAAGCTAATAATGGAGTCTATGAGAGACGGCCTTTCCGTAATTCGGAACGTTCTGGATAACGGGTTTCCGGATAAGGGATCCTTAGAGAGCTTTTAGAGATTTTCGCATGTATCGTTTCTCCAATAATAAATCACTCCCGTGCCTGAATTTAAATCACATCTGATAGCGAGTAATGTTTGTATTTCCTTGTGGTTGAAATCCGAGTTGAAACTGAAACTGATCTGAGCCTTAAAATACCACTAGGGCTGTATCTAATGTCTGCCTGCCGGTTAGTGGAGCATGAGAGCCACCGCATTACTGGGCTGGGAGGCAGTCGGTGCAGGGGCAGAAAACTGCACTGAGCCAGTCATTTCTGGGGGGGTTTAGACAGATTATTTCCTATCATAATATGGCCGTTGCGTCTCTCTGGATCTGGATAATAACTAGTCTGTATTCATGCACACACCCACCTTATGCATTCTTATATTCATGATACAGTATGGGCACAATGATACCACAGGCTGCCATTACCCCATAGGTTACAGTGTGGGCGTGATGTCTCCCATATGGCAGGGCCAGTTTTAGTCTAGGGCAGAGAGGGCACTCGTGCAGTGGTGATCATAACACACAGGGACTGATTACTGTTGACTGGAGTAAATGCCACCTGAATGCCATGCCTTTTAGGATTGTGACACATGGTCCAGTTTTATCTCTGCTGCTCCACGATCAGAATTCTTGGAATCATTGCAGGTGGATTCTCAGAAACACGACTGGGATGCAAAGAGTGGCCTTTGAACATGCAATTGTGGTCTCAGCAGTTGGGGCCTGAAGGCTAATAGCTTCCAGTGGGAAGTGTCCCATGTAAACAGTGATCTAGAAGTGCTGTAGCCCTTTCTTTGGGTGAGCATTGCCCATTATATAGGGACTGTAGTTTCTAAATGTTCTGAAGGCTCTACAGATTAGGGAATAGGTTTGGGTGGGGCACTGCCACCATGGTGGGCCAGGCTGGAGATATGGGGCATTGTTGGAATCATAGTGGGATGACTGATGTTTGTTGGAGGCAGTGACAGGTACAACGGTTGCTCCAATTCCGTATATGTTGCACCTTCCATTACATTGCCCCGTTGGCGTCTTATAATTATCTGCTTATGTATATAATTATCTGCTTTATGGGCTGTGTTTCATCAGCACTGTCTGCATTTCTATTCCACATCCTGATTCCTGGTCGACCATATTACTAAAATCACCCCCACCAAAAAATGTGAGTGGGCAGCTCAGTGCATTTAAATGTACGTCGGGGAGAAGGCTTAGTACAGCAGGAGATTGAGCTGATGCCATCTGTAACTGGCACGCATCATCCTCAGTACACATATTCAACTTAAGATGTCAAAATATACACCAATGGCAGATGAAACATTACAGTCTCAGACTATTAGATAATGAATTATAGTAGATACTAAACCTTATATTATTGCACTAGCACTCCTGCAGTCAGTATTAAGGTGGTTTTCACACAAGACTCATATAGAACTGTTCAAAGCATCCAAATTGACTATCACTGACCTAGAACTGTTCAAAACCTAAAGAAGAACTCCCAAAGACTTACCTAGAATAATTTAAACCATGCACATAATCACCCCAAAGACTTACAAAGAATCTTTCAAACCATTCAGAAATACTCCCCAAAGACTTAACTAGAACAACTAGAACCATTTAAACCAAGTAGGTTGTCTCCCCTAGAATCATTCACATGCAGATAATCTCCCAAAGATTTACCCAGAATCATTCAAACCATGCAGATAATCTCCCTAAAGACTTGCCTAGAACCATTTCAACCAAGTAGATTACCTCCCTAAAGACTTTCCTAGAATCATTCAAACCATGCAGATAATCTTCCTAAAGACTTGTAACCATTCAAACCTTGGAGATGAGATGGCCAATGACTAAAACTATTCAAAAGCATCCAGGTGAATTCCTTTAACTGAACTAGAACCATTAAAAGCATCCAGATACGTTTCCTAAAGACTTACTGTACCTAGAATAATCCAAACCATGGGCTACCTATATATATTCCTAGAACCATTTTAAGTATACAGATGAACTCCCCAAAGACATACCTAGAACCATTCAAAGCATCCAGATATGCTCTCCAATGACATACCTAGAATCATTCAAATCAGCTGTGCTTGTAGTATTGCCTGTATGTGTGTGTAAGTGTCTAATTGTTTGTGTGTGTTTAGCAGCCTCATCTGGCAGTGTGTCAGTGTCTGTATGCAGGGGTGTAATTATAGTGGAAATAGACCCTCAAACTGCAAGAGGTATAGGGCACTGACGCAGTTCCAGTATATGTGTTCCCAAAATTTAAGGTGGGTGTAAAAATCACATTGCTGTGCGGCCCAGTAGCTTCTAGTTTTGCCAATGTCTATATGTTTGTAGCAATGACAAACTGTTGGCCATACACGGGCCGATTCTAGCTGCAACCCTTTAGACCGATTTGTCAGCTTATCTGCCCGTGTATGGGCATGACTGACGGGCGTCCCGACCAACATCTGGCCTGAAATCGGGCAGATCTCGATCGTGCAGGTTATATTTTTCCATCGGAATGGGGACCGCATTGGCTCGTTGATGTGGTCCCTGAACCAATGGCGTTCTAATTCCCACAGGACCAAACGACCGAATTAGCCCGATATCGCCCACCTGTAGGTCGCCAAGCAAGTGGATCTTACCGTGTCTGTTTGCATTAGTGTCTAACTGAGTGTGTATATGATGTAGGAATGAATCAATTGTGTATGTTTGTAACAGTACATAATTGTGGGTGTGTGTAACAGCGACCCAAGGTTCCAGTGCTTGTATATCCATACAAATATTTATCTACCTTTTAAAACCTCTAAGTGCAAAACAGACAGACAACCAAAAGCAGAAAGGCAGTATTACAAGACCTTTGCACTTCGACTGGTCACTGCATTTAACAGTAACCCGGAAAGGTCAGTATGTCAGATGGGTGTAAATCAGCGGTTCTCAACCTGTGGGTCGGGACCCCTTTGGGGGTCGAACAGCCCTTTAACAGGGGTCGCCTAAGACAATTGGAAAACACATATTTCTTATGGTCTTAGGAATAATTTTATGGTTGGGGGTCACCACAACATGAGGAACTGTATTAAAGGGTTGCGGCATTAGGGAGGTTGAGAACCACTGGTGTAAATGAAGCTGTCACAAAACTCCCTATACTGCAGGCCTGTATCCCATAACAGTGGGCGGCTGTCATGCTGGGAGTTGTATTACAGCAGGATCTGGGAGTCACAGCTTGCCTGCTTCTGTTTCCCTGGGGAAAATCTGCTATTGTGGGAAAAACTGATATATAAATTGTTGTACATATCTATATATATAGTTTCCACAGTTGCACACCAGGCTAGGTTGTACAGTGCTGGCTCTTTATAAAACATATTCATCCGTGTATTGATGTTTTCAGCTTTATTCTTGGAATAGGCAGATATTACTGCCATAAAGATAGTATAATATCTTTCCCGAGCTCATAAATTGGTCCGGTCGCTACTAGAAACGGGTCCTTGCAAACTGATACCGGCTAGAAATAGTCTCAGCCTTTTAAGGGAAAGAGGGGATTCCTTCCCACCAGAGTCTCCTCTGCGCAGCATTTCATATCCCGTCCCAAGGGATTCCTGTCGTACTCTCTGCAATGCGTCATCTTGCTCCTTCCTGCAGGGTGGGCAGCACAGGGTGTAAGAGCTTTGCTGAAAGGATCCCAGTGTTGTCTTTCTGTGGACACAATCAATCATTGGGCGGTGTGAGAAAATAGAGCCCTGGGTGCTTGCACTTTCCCTGTAGTGCCATAAAGTGTGAGGTAAAGTCATGAAATCCTATGTCACCTGCTTAGCTCTAGGGGACTGGATTACCTAGACATCAGATCTAAGTGTCGGAGATGCTTTCTGATTGGCTGGACAGGGATATACGGAGGGTCCCCTGTAGCGAGGCCTTGAATAAGTCTTATTTCATCTGGATGATTGTGCAGCTACATGTATGTGTATGTATGTGTGTGTAACAGAGAATTTGGGATTGTGTCATTACCACTGCTGACTCCTACATTACTCTCCCTCACCTGCTGGTAATACTAGAAATGGCACTAATGATTTATATTGGTAAGTAAACTATCACTGTCGGAGGGCCGCTTCAAATTCCAGGCATACATTGTGACATTTACACAGAAATATTGAAGTTTATGAATATATGTTGAATGTATTAGTGAACACTGCTTTCTTCAAAGCTTAAGGAATACTGTAAACTGACTAAAAATTTCCCTGACTCCCCCTCCATGTAAGCAGCCATGATGGCTGATAGGTTCCGCCCACTGCCTGAGTCTCTGACTCCCAGGAAATTAGAGATTTTATCTGGACTAGGAAACTTGCATAGCAGGCTCAGGAAATTGTTTGTACAGGTATGGGACCCGTTATCCAGAATGCTTAGGACCAATGGTATTCCGGATTTGGATCTCCATACCTTAAGTCTACTAAAAAAATCAATAAAACATTAATTAAACCCAATAGGATTGTTTTGCATCCAATAAGGATTATTTATATCTTAATTGCAATTACAAGGTACTGTTTTATTATTACAGAGAAAAAGGAAATCGGTTTTAAAATTCTGAATTATTTGATTACAATGGAGTCTATTGGAGATAGGCTTTCCGTAATTCGGGGATTTCTGGATAACGGGTTTCTGGATAAGGGATCCCCATACCTGTTGTAATTTTGGAACATTCAGAAGAATAGGTAGAAGCAAGCCTCTTTTATATGATAGTGTTCTTTAAAGGGCAACTAAAACTGCACCATAGCTGCCATAATCTCATCCTAATGTGCCTAAACTGGGCTGATGTACTTAAACTGGGTGAGACTTTGGTTGGATGCCTTAGTGCATATGTGTGTGGATTTGATTTGTAGGCTGATTGTAGACATTGCTGAAAAATTATCTGGAAAGTGTATATCTCTTCTACTCAAACAGATTGTTAATATTAAATACTACATGTATAATTAATTGGTTTAACAGACAAGCAGAAACCCCTTACATTACAGTCTGCCTTCCGTTGCTTTTTCTTATTAACCCTTAAACCCAGTATTTATTCCATTCCCCTAACCTAGTGATCCCCAACCAGTGGCTCGGGGGCAACATGTTGCTCCCCAACCCCTTGGGTGTTGCGCTCAGTGCCCCCAAACCAGGGAGTTATTTTTGAATTCCTGACTTGGGGGCAAGTTTTGGTTGAATAAAAACAAGATTTCCTACCAAATAAAGCCCCCTGTAAGCTGATAGGGTGCACAGAGGTACCTAATAGCCAATCACAGCCCTTATTTGGCACCTCCATGAACTTTTATGGTACTTGTGTTGCTCTCCAAGTCTTTTTACATTTGACTGTGGCTCGCGAGTAAGAAATGTTGGGGACCCCTGCCCTAACCTAGTGGTTAAAAGGCTCAGTTCAAACCCCCTTGCAGTCCAACATTTGGTCAGGGCTCCCCTTAGCTCACTATTGGGTTACAATTACAGATAATGGGAAATGGATAAAGCGTATACATTTTCCCTAAATCTCACACTAAATGACCCCCAAGCTAGGGTTTCTGGTGTATTTGGGAGCGCAAATTGTCCTCAAATTTAACCCCGTATTGGCCTTCAGTCTCAGCCCCCTATCACTGCTTCAAGCCCTATCTGGCCCCACAGTTTCAGAACCATTACTCGAACCCCATCATTCCTTCTGGAAAACCATATCCATATATCTACATTGTGTCTATGTATATACCTTGATATAAACATCTCACTTCACTGCTGATCTGATGGGGCACATTAGACATTTAGCAGCCTCGGTACTGAGTCTGTAGGTTATGCGCAGCAGCCTGAGTCAGCATGTAGCGAGCCATAAACATGATCTGCGCCTGGGTTTTTCCAGAATATCAGCATACATGCAGGATTTCCATTGGGGTTTCCACCTCTAACATTGTGAGAATGCAACCTCCATATCATACAATAATAAGCACACTATATACATATATCCCTCAATTTGTGCAGCAGTTGAACTCATGCAGATATAAGATTAACCATTTCTGTAGCAGCCAGCAGCAAGTCCCTTACATGAGTTATTGCCTAAATCTATGCATTTATGTGGCTGGGGATTGACCCATACAGGACACACTAATTGAAGTTCGGAATGTTTGACTTCAGATGAAATGACATCTAAAACAGTCCTACCAAGCATAGCCAGTGGTGCCTCTATACTACTATTAAGGAGGTATTATAGCCCTTTTCTATAGGCTCAGTGAATACATGCTGTCTTAAAAATGTCCTCCTCTATCTATTTCCAACCTACAACTCCCAGCATCCTCAGTCCACCTGTTAGGATCTACAAATCAGTCATGACTAGAGAATTTCCCATTATGAAGTCATTGAATTTGTGCATATTTACAGCCTAAAACACATCAGGTTATCAGAGCAATCTATAAATAGTCCAAGGCATCAATAAGCAGAGAATTCCCTGACAGGGCAGTGACAGTAGGTCAGATTACTGTATGCTGTAATGATTCCCCCCCCTAACAGATCATGGTACAGGCTGTCAGCAAGGATGAGAAAGGGCAGTAAATGTTATGTTATAATATACATTCTATAATGTACTAATAGAATACTCTGGCCCTGTAATTGCATTGCTGCAGTGCTTATGATGGGATATTGTAGAAGGGTATTTTGCAATGACAATGAAGAGGTCAGCAAGATAATTAACCCCGGTATTCTAGCTGTCTGTCTGTCATGTTTTCCTGCTTAAAAAAATTCTGTCCTTACTAACAACAAGCTTTGCCTTCCACCAGTGCAGTTGCCCATTGTAGCCAATGAGCGCTTTGCTTTTATTTTCAAACTTGTGGCAGACTGATGAAAACTAAATACTGATTGGTTTCTACTGGCAACTGCACTGATGCAGTTTATCAACTGCTAATAAATCTTATGTGTATTTCAAGTAGATTGGTGTAAGATTTATACAGATCCTGACATTTCAAGTACAGGTATGGGACTCGTTATCTAGAATGCTCGCGACCTGAGGTTTTCCGGATAAGGGGTCTTTCCGTAAATCAGATCTCCTACCTTAAGTCTATAAAAAATATTTTTAAACAATAATTAAACCCAATAGGGTTTAGTTATTTAGTCTTAGTTGGGATCAAGTACAGGTACTGTTTTATTATTACAGAGAAAAGGGAATCATTTAACCATTAAATAAACCCAATAGGACTGTTCTGCCCCCAATAAGGGGTAATTATATCTTAGTTGGGATCAAGTACAGGTACTGTTTTATTATTACAGAGAAAAGGGAATCATTTAACCATTAAATAAACCCAATAGGGCTGTTCTGCCCCCAATAAGGGGTAATTATATCTTAGTTGGGATCAAGTACAGGTACTGTTTTATTATTACAGAGAAAAGGGAATCATTTAACCATTAAATAAACCCAATAGGGCTGTTCTGCCCCAATAAGGGATAATTATATCTTAGTTGGGATCAAGTGCAGGTACTGTTTTATTAATACAGACAAAAAGGAAACCATTTTTAAAAATTAGAATTTTTTGATTAAAATGGAGTCTATGGGAGATAGGCCTTCCGTAATTGGGAACTTTCTGGATAATGGGTTTCCCGGATAAGGGGTCCGATACCTGTACACAGATACCTAAACAGCCCCCACCAGCCAACTAAATAGTGACTATTGCATCTTACAGCAGCCCCTCTGGCATTTGACAGAATCCACAAAATGCCAGGCAGGGCCTGTTAACAACCCCAGTGCCCCATGCATGGTGGTTAGTGTGTCAACAACCCTAACCCCCCTATCCAAAACCCTACCCAGCATGCCCCTATTACTTGTATACACGTGCCCACCCATCTCTGACATAACAGGAAGGGGCGGGCAGGTACAAGTATTTAAATAAGTGACGGCCCACAGAAGGGGGAGAAATTTGAATCTATTTATGTTGCTATGAAAAAAATTTGACCCAGCACCCACATGTAATCCACTAAAGTAATGTTCAGGCCTGCCCGCTAAAATGAATGACAGCTACTAACATTGTCATGGTTCTAAAATAAAACACATGCAGCAACATATGTATCCAAATAAGCTCCACAGCCTGGAAAGTGGGGCGACATGATAAATACACGGCGACCTACATGGACCAACCCCTTCTTTTCTGCCATCAAATTGTAGAACCGTTTGTACCATTGGCCAAGTTTGCCCATTATAATGGCCGGATAAAGCTTAAAAACAATATTATATATATAGATAACTGTTTGGTTATTTATTCTGTTTATTAAACAGGAGGCTACCAATTGTACAGCAAAGAAACAATGCTCAGTGTTGCTACATGACAAGCATAAAACGAGCTGGCTGTATGGGGCTTTGTATGCAGAAAAAATAAATACGTAAATAACCTTTCCTTGCACTGCACGTTCCATTTCGCAGAATCGGTTCCTGACTGGAATGTCACAGCTCATGGAAGAAAACCAGTCCTTTCCTCCTCTGTGGGAAAGTGCAGCATCCCATGTTTAGTAATGTATAGAAACGAGTGGTGGGAATTGGATAGGGAATAGGGACGGTTCACACAGAGGCGGAACATCAAAGTTTGCACCAGAATAGTTGGTTGATATCTGTGTCACTGATTTCTAAATGACTTTAAAGGGGAACTCCACCCAAACACAACTAAAGCTTTTTAAAAAGTAAACATAATTTCAAGCAACTTTGCAGTATACATCTGTTACAAATATGCAGCCTTTCCATGATGTTTAATGTAATAATATGGTTTGGAACAGTTCTCTAAGCCCCGCCCCCTGTTCCCCTTCTGATCTGGCTGGCTACTTTGTGACTCAAATCAATGTCAAGTGTAACAGTAGTCGCCTGTTCTCAGCCTGCCTTCAGCCTGCATCCTCCCAATCCCACAATTCCCTGCACACGTGATGCCAATAAGGAAATGAGCATCAGAGTGCAATGCATTGTGGGTTATGTAGTTCCTGCATGCTGTCTGTAGGCTGTAGAGAAGTTGTTACAATTTGTAACATCAATGTTTTAGTCTCTCCTCCCCTGCCAGGATGTCAAATGAAGTAGAAAGAGAAGAACTGTTTTGCAGCTGGATTTCAGCACATAAAAATGGTATTTATTCCTACTTGTTGAAGGAACAGATTACAGTGATAGGTATTTTAGGGGTCTCTGTGTTGTGTTGGGGAGCAACACAAGCACCATAAAAGTTCATGGAGGTGCCAAATAAGGGCTGTGATTGGCTATTAGGGGCCTCTATGCACACTATCAGCTTACAGGGGCTTTATTTGGTAGGAAATCTTGTTTTTATTCAACCAAAACTTGCCCCCAAGTCAGGAATTCAAAAATAACTCCCTGGTTTGGGGGCACTGAGAGCAACATCCAAGGGGTTGGTGAGCAACATCCAAGGGGTTGGTGAGCAACATCCAAGGGGTTGGGGAACAACATGTTGCCCCTGAGCCTCTGGTTGGGGATCACTGCTATAACTGAACCCACATCTTCCCCAAAGTAAGAGAAAGCTTAACAATTCAGCTCAATTATAGGCACTTCTCTCTATGAACATGAAAAAGACAGCACAGTTGTACCCCGAGCCACTGGTTGGGGATCACTGCATTATACCTTCACAAGGATAGGCCTCCATAACATGGAAATAAAATACTTAAAGGAGAAGGAAAGGTAAAAAAAAAGTAAACTTTATCAGAAAGGTCTATGTGGATATACAGAAACGCTGCAATGAGTCCTCTATCAAAGGAAACACAGGATTTCTTGTCTCCTTTTTTGGGAACATGTTCTTAGGTATCAGACTTCCTCGCTGTCAGGGCTCCTTCAGGTTCGGGGCTTGAGTCTGCTCAGTTTTCTCCTTTCTCCCCTCTCCTGCTCCCCCTCCCATAAGAATGCTAAGAACTCCCTCCCCCCCCCCTCCCTTAGCAATGTGTGATCTGAGCTATAAGGGCTAGACTGCAAACAGGAAGCTATTTAAAATGGCAGCTGCTCTCTTAAGCAAATGGAGAAAAGTTCTAGGGCTCGTTACTCAGGTATGGTAAGGCTTTCTGCAGAATAAATATAGGTGGCAGTAATGTGGTGAATCTATTGGCAGTAAAATGCCAAAATGACTCTCCTTCTCCTTTAAATGTATATATATTTTGGTTATTGCAAATGATACTATTTTCTACATCACTTCTGGGTAATTTTGTTGTAACTGCGAAAAGTATTCTAGGCATGTGATATTTACAAATGCAAAATGTTCTTGAATATATAGAAATGAGTATGTGTCTGATCAGAATAGGTCATGTAGAGAGTTATAAATACATATTGTGTCAACAGCGTATGAATGTTTCTGGGACACTGTGTTTCCCTTCTGGTGGTTTCCTTGCACAAGGAGATGGGTTGCTAGGAGACCAAGGATGAAACAAATTCTTGGGAATGAGAATCCTAAGGACCAATCAGCCTTCCTCTGGCTTGCCAAATATATTCATAGAAGAAAGTTAGAATATTCGCCACTAGATTTGGGGAAGGGCGTGAAGCAGAGCAACATAAATACTGGACCTGAATGGGGTTATACTCGGTTGCCTTGCAGAAGAACTGGAACATTTGGAACTGGGCATTGGTTTAAGAATATGAAATGAAAACCCATAACTAGTAACTTTCATTCCTTTCCCTTTCCCCTCTTTGCTGCCTTCCCTTTTACTCTCCTTTCCCTTTGTTACCTCTCTCTTGTTTCCTTTCCTTTTGTTCCTCTGTTTTCCTTTTATTATTCCTCAATTTCTTTCCTCTATTTGATTTCCTTGTCTTTTATTTCCTTTCCTCTCCTTTCCTTTTGTTTCCTTTTCTCTTCTTTCTATTTGTTTCTCTGTTTCCTTTTATTACTTTTTTTATTTTATTTTCTCTATTTTTCATTCTTTTTCTTTCCTTCTCTTTCTGTGCTTTGTCTTTTATTTCCTTTCCTCTTCTTTTATTTTATTTCCTCACCTTTCATTTTGTTTTGTCTATTCTTCATTTCTTTTATTTATTTTTGTTTCCACTTTTCTCTTTTCTTCTGCTCTGCTTTTGGTTCCTTATCTTTTATTTCCTTTCCTTTCATTTCCTGGTCTTTTTTTTTGTTTCCATTCCTTTCCTTTAGTTTTTTTTCTCCTTTCTTGTTTTTCACAAATTCTTATTTCCTGCAAAGAGAATCATTATGGTTTCAGATGTATCAATTCATACATCTAACTGGATGCATGTAAGCAGAACAGGCACCAAATGACTTTAAGTGCTTAAACACATCCTTTGTAAAAAAAAATAAATAAAAAAAAAAAAAAAAAAAAATATATATATATATATATATATATATAAAGAATTCCTAGGGAGTAGGCACTCACGTATATTCAAGTCACAGTGTGCCTGGGTGCAGTATAATAGATAAATGTAGCACAATTCGAATCAGATGCCGCACTCACAGGACTTAGTGAAAAAATAAAGATTATATTTATTTATGAAAACACGTCAATTGATGTATTTTCATAAATAAATATAATCTTTATTTTTTCACTAAGTCCTGTGAGTGCGGCATATGATTCGAATTGTGCTATATATATATATATACAGGTATAGGATCCCTTATCCGGAAACCCGTTATCCAGAAAGCTCCGAATTACGGAATGCCCGTCTCCCATAGACTCCATTTTAATCAAATAAGTCAGAATTTTAAAACTGATTTTCTTTTTCTCTGTAATAATAAATCAGTACCTTGTAATTGATACCAACTAAGATATAAATAATCCTTATTGGATGCAAAACAATCCCATATGGTTTAATTAATTTTTTATTGATTCTTTAGTAGACTTAAGGTATGGAGATCCAAATTACGGAAAGACCCCTTATCCGGAATACCCTTGGTCCCGAGCATTCTGGATAATGGGTCCTATACCTGTATATATAATTTTTTTAATTCTCATGGCTACCACTTTTCATGGTGCAAAAAGAAAATCCAGAAAAGCTGTTTCAAGACATTATTATTATTAACATTATTAACATTTATTTATAAAGCGCCGACATATTCCGCAGCGCTGTAGGACATGCCATGGAAGCTTCCCACACTGTAGCTGGTGATTGACAATAAATTGCTTTGGGTGGGATGGAGGGTGTTGATTCTGACATGTTTCTGTTGTTCCTAAGGTTGAGTTGATTTATAGGCTGGAAAAGGGCAAATGGAAATATAGCCTTCCTACATGTTATATATTGTTATTTCTCATTTGCAGGAATTCACTGTATTCCTCCCCCACAGTGCCTCTCCTAATTGCTTTGCCTATTCCCCATGTCTCAGCCAATATTATGGCGCTGTGTAATTACACATGTCTTTTTAAGTATCAGGACTGCTGGAAATCCAGTGGGTCGTACTGTAAGCCTGATTGATTGCAGAATGGTATTCTGACACTGAAGACCTCCCTGATTTGTCTGGAAGACCTTAACGAATGTGCTTTGAATAATGACTTCACATAGAGCCTGCTTTTACTTACATGGTGCCAATGCGAGACTTGGAAATGGGATTTTCACTGGGCGTTTCTATACCATTCCAGTTACATCTTTGTCAGCGTTTACTGTGTTAAATTCGGTCAAGTGGGTGCGACATCAGATGTTATTAACTTGATGGTGACAATCTGATGGGTAGATGGATGCTGCGGACCTGCAACGGAAGTTCTTATCCTGTTACAAAGAGATTCGCTTGAGACAAGCAAAGCTTCCAAAATTTGCTTCCCTGGCTTCACCAAATCAGCAGCCAGAGTGCTTTTCTCTCTCAAATTCATATCATTTGATTTAGCCTCATCTTTCAACCCTTTTTCCTGATTCTTAACTCAGCAAACTTTCCTGATTCATCTTTTTTAGTATAATGTAGAGAGTAACAAAAACAATAAAATCGTAGCCACACAGAGCGATAGTTTTTTGGCTGCCGGGGTCAGTGACCCCATTTTGCAAGCTAAAAAGAGGCAGAAAAAGAAATAAAAAAAACCCGGAGCAATTGAAAAGTCACTAACAGTTTGCCATTGTATAAAACATTAGGAGTTAACTCTAAGGTAAACAACCCCTTTAAGGGCTCTGGCACACGGGGGAGATTAGTCACCCGCGATAAAACTCCCTGAGTTGCCTACCCCTGCCATCCCACTGGCGAACATGTAAGTCGCCGGCGGGATGGCAGGGGTAGGCAACTCGGGGAGATTAGTCGCCCGCGAACAGGGAGTTTTATCGCGGGCGACTAATCTCCCCCGTGTGCCAGAGCCCTAAGTATTGTCTGAACTGAATAACATCCATCTGTGACTCCTGATTGGCTTCCATTGCCTTGTTCCAAAATAGCCCAAAATACCGGCACAACAGGATTTGTTTTAGCAGGATAAACCCTGCTGATTTTAATAGTAGCAAACCATGTAATGTTTCGGGGCACGCCCCTTCGTGCCTTGTGCCTGCCCATCAATCACCATGATTCATACAGTGAACACTACCAAAAATGGCGCCCACCAATACCATTGCACAGCTTTGCAGTTCAGTTGGGGCAGGTGTCACTGTTGCTGCTTCTTTTCTCTCATCCCTGCACAGTGTATATGCAATAGCAACTATAATAATGCAGGATGTGCTGAAATTAGTCAATAACCTCTAGCGAAAAACTTAACATTGATCCATTTTATCACTGGCATTAAGGCAAACATAACTATTGATCTCCTGTTATAACAGCCTATCCAGCCTAAAAGTGTTGCACTGCAGTATTTATCCCTTTGGGGAATGATATGATACATACTGGGTATTTCTGTACCGAACAAAAAGAGAAGAAGAATCCAGATTACAAAGCAGATAAGCCTCTCGCAAGGAAACTTTCGTTATTTTGTAGCCTGAGGCCGGTCCTTGTATGATAAAGACCGTAGGCTGAGGAGAAAGGTCAAGGAGATTAAACTATACTCAGGGAATTGCTGTATCGGAACCCTGGCCAATTCATTCATATTCTGAATTATTCTGCTGGTGTTTGACTTATTTCATGTGTATGTGTTTCTTATATAGGTATAGTTTTACAGGCTAGGACTGGGATTCAGTATAGGCCCTGGCATTACTAATACACAGAGGCCCAAACAGCAACAGTGACAGTCTATGGCATCTTACAGCAGCCCCTCTGGCATTTGCCAGAACCCACAGATTGCCAGTCCAGACCTGCAGGTACAGAAGGTACATATTTACAGTAATTGTAATTAATGGAACTGCATTCCCCAACCTCACTGCCCTGACCATTAAAAACCTCTTACGCTGCTTCAAATGAAAGTTTAGTTCATCTAATCTCAAGTGGGGGCCCCTGGTGCGCAGATCATTTTTATGGGAACCCCTATCTGTCTATAATCCCCTCTAATCCCCTCTAATATACATTTTGGCATAAATGTGGCCCTAAACATTCAGATTTTAGTCTTCTTCCAAGGAACGTTCGAATCTAAAACTAACATTCAGATTGAAATTGTAGGATAAAGCCCTAAAAATAACAAATGGGAGGATGTTCTGACCAAGAAATAGTTGGCAAACACCAATCGTACAAAAGTGACTCCATTGTAGGTCCCCCAATGATATTGGCAGATACACAACACATGTGCAGATTTTATCGTTATCCTACCGAAATTTTCTAACTTGTCTGATCCGCTAAATGACCAATCACTATGGTACGAAAATTATTGGGATAATAATTAGGAGCCCACACACGGTCTGAAAGTCTGAAATGTAGTTTCATATGATTATATCGGTGCATGTATGACCATCTTTAGAGTATTCTATAAGGCACTTTCAGAGGAATAATATATTTTTTAATAATATATAATATAATATATTTTTTCCTATACTATTGTAGGGTGTGAATTTGTACCCAACAATTTTCTATAAGGCACTTTCAGCGGAATAATATATTATTTCCTATACTATTGTTGGGTGTTGGAATTTGTACCCAACAGTATTCTATAAGGCACTTTCAGAGGAATAATATATTATTTCCTATACTATTGCTGGGTGTTGGAATTTGTACCCAACAGTATTCTATAAGGCACTTTCAGAGGAATAATATATTATTTCCTATACTATTGTTGGGTGTTGGAATTTGTACCCAACAGTATTCTATAAGGCACTTTCAGAGGAATAATATATTATTTCCTATACTATTGCTGGGTGATGGAATTTGTACCCAACAATTGAAGCTGTATTGTAGTGATTGTTTTTCCTATAAAGACACACTCAAGCAATTAGCGTCATACAAAAATCTTTTCTTTCTGGATATTTCATGAATGAACAGACTGTATCTGAATCACGCTCTGTAAGGGCTGCACTTTGGTTTTATTAATAGGGAGAGTTTTGTCACAGACTGACCTGCGTGATACCGACAAAGGAGTTTTCATTTCTCCCTTTTCCCCACTTTAGCTATTTTTGTTCTGAAGCACATATAAATGGAAGTCATGTCTCTGTGACACATCTCCTCTATAAATGCTTCTTATGTGAGATTAAAAATGTCAGCTATTTATAGCTGCTTTAGTGGAATGTGCGGCATAATATGGACAGTGAAAATCTCCTGCTGCGTGCATTAATTATATCTTTGTGGCGACTGATGTTATGGCACCCTTCTCAAAATGTTCCTTGCACAATGAGGGGGTTTGTATAGCCAGGCTGGCAGTAGTGTGTATCACTGATGCTTATATTAACAAAGTGGTAGTTGGTTCTATGATACTTATATAAACAAAGTGCTTATATCAGCAAATGGCATTTAGTTCCATTATGTTTATATCAACAATGTGGCAGTTAGTTCTGTAATGCTTATATTAACAAAGATGGCAGTTTGTTACATGATACATATATCAACAAGGTGGCAGTTTGTTCCATTATGCTTTTATCAACAAAGAGGCAGCAGTTCTATGATGTGTAAATCAACAAGTAGGCAATTGGTTTCAAGATGTGTACAGTATATCAACAAGGGGGCATTTCGTAGTCGGTTTAATGATGCTTATATCATCAAGGTGGCAGTTGGTCCCATGATGTGTATATCAGCAAAGTGGCAGTTGGTTCCATAATGTGTATATTAACAAGGTGGAAGTTGGTTCCATAATGTGTATATCAACAAGGAGGCAGTTGGTTCCATAATGTGTATATCAACAAGGAGGCAGTTGGTTCCATGATGTGTATATTAGCAAGATGGCAGTTGGTTCCATGGTGTGTATATTAACAAGGAGGCAGTTGGTTCCATGGTGTGTATATCAACAAGGAGGCAGTTGGTTCCATGGTGTGTATATTAACAAGGAGGCAGTTGGTTCCATGGTGTGTATATCAACAAGGTGGCAGTTGGTTCCATGATGTGTATATTAACAAGGAGGCAATTGGTTCCATAATGTGTATATCAACAAGGTGGCAGTTGGTTCCATGATGTGTATATCAACAAGGTAGCAGTTGGTTCCATGATGTGTATATCAACAAGGTAGCAGTTGGTTCCATGATGTGTATATCAACAAGGTGGCAGTTGGTTCCATGATGTGTATATCAACAAGGTGGCAGTTGGTTCCATGATGTGTATATTAACAAGGAGGCAGTTGGTTCCATAATGTGTATATCAACAAGGTGGCAGTTGGTTCCATGATGTGTATATCAACAAGGTAGCAGTTGGTTCCATGATGTGTATATCAACAAGGTGGCAGTTGGTTCCATGATGTGTATATCAACAAGGTGGCAGTTGGTTCCATGATGTGTATATCAACAAGGTGGCAGTTGGTTCCATGATGTGTATATTAACAAGGAGGCAGTTGGTTCCATAATGTGTATATCAACAAGGTGGCAGTTGGTTCCATGATGTGTATATCAACAAGGTAGCAGTTGGTTCCATGATGTGTATATTAACAAGGTGGCAGTTGGTTCCACGACATGTATATCAACAAGGTTGCAATTGGTTTGGATGCTTATAGCATATCAAAAAACTGTTTAGCAAGGTTTCTATGTCTTCCTAACCACTGTCAATACAGGTCAGAGATAAAAAAGTACTCAGCAATGGGAAATTATTGTTGGAAGTCAAATTTTTATTGATTTCCATGAAAGTGTTGTCTGCAGTAATTCTTAACAAGCCATTTAAGGAAAGAAAGCATATTTCTTGTTGGTATCTTACAGCTCAGAAATGTATGTTTTATATCTGCCTCCACTGAGGAAGAATACAAAGTAGAAGGTAGAAGGTAGAAGGAGAAATTGTGGACTAGAACACATGATGAGCAGGGAATATATTCTAGATGTAACAATCCTAGATGTAGCAATTTAATTTCCATGTTGGAACAAATATAATACAGTGGTGTGAAAAACTATTTGCCCCCTTCCTGATTTCTTATTCTTTTGCATGTTTGTCACACAAAATGTTTCTGATCATCAAAAACCGTTAACTATTAGTCAAAGATAACATAATTGAACACAAAATGCAGTTTTTAAATGAAGGTTTACGTTATTAAGGGAGAAAAAAAACTCCAAATCTACATGGCCCTGTGTGAAAAAGTGATTGCCCCCCTTGTTAAAAAATAACTTAACTGTGGTTTATCAATTTCAATTTTCAATTTCAATATCAATTTCTGTAGTCACCCCCAGGCCTGATTACTGCCACACCTGTTTCAATCAAGAAATCACTTAAATAGGAGCTACCTGACACAGAGAAGTAGACCAAAAGCACCTCAAAAGCTAGACATCATGCCAAGATCCAAAGAAATTCAGGAACAAATGAGAACAAATGTAATTGAGATCTATCAGTCTGGTAAAGGTTATAAAGCCATTTCTAAAGCTTTGGGACTCCAGCGAACCACAGTGAGAGCCATTATCCACAAATGGCAAAAACATGGAACAGCGGTGAACCTTCCCAGGAGTGGCCGGCCGACCAAAATTACCCCAAGAGCGCAGAGACAACTCATCCGAGAGACCACAAAAGACCCCAGGACAACATCTAAAGAACTGCAGGCCTCACTTGCCTCAATTAAGGTCAGTGTTCACGACTCCACCATAAGAAAGAGACTGGGCAAAAACGGCCTGCATGGCAGATTTCCAAGGCGCAAACCACTTTTAAGCAAAAAGAACTTTATGGCTCGTCTCAATTTTGCTAAAAAACATCTCAATGATTGCCAAGACTTTTGGGAAAATATCTTGTGGACCGACGAGACAAAAGTTGAACTTTTTGGAAGGTGCGTGTCCCGTTACATCTGACGTAAAAGTAACACAGCATTTCAGAAAAAGAACATCATACCAACAGTAAAATATGGTGGCGGTAGTGTGATGGTCTGGGGTTGTTTTGCTGCTTCAGGACCTGGAAGGCTTGCTGTGATAGATGGAACCATGAATTCTACTGTCTACCAAAAAATCCTGAAGGAGAATGTCCGGCCATCTGTTCGTCAACTCAAGCTGAAGCGATCTTGGGTGCTGCAGCAGGACAATGACCCAAAACAAACCAGCAAATCCACCTCTGAATGGCTGAAGAAAAACAAAATGAAGACTTTGGAGTGGCCTAGTCAAAGTCCTGACCTGAATCCTATTGAGATGTTGTGGCATGACCTTAAAAAGGCGGTTCATGCTAGAAAACCCTCAAATAAAGCTGAATTACAACAATTCTGCAAAGATGAGTGGGCCAAAATTCCTCCAGAGCGCTGTAAAAGACTCGTTGCAAGTTATCGCAAACGCTTGATTGCAGTTATTGCTGCTAAGGGTGGCCCAACCAGTTATTAGGTTCAGGGGGCAATTACTTTTTCACACAGGGCCATGTAGGTTTGGATTTTTTTCCTCCCTAAATAATAAAAACCCTCATTTAAAAACTGCATTTTGTGTTTACTTGTGTTATCTTTGACTAATAGTTAAATGTGTTTGATGATCAGAAACATTTAAGTGTGACAAACATGCAAAAGAATAAGAAATCAGGAAGGGGGCAAATAGTTTTTCACACCACTGTATATAATATATTGCCTTCCATCAGTTTATATGTGAATGCAGGTTTTGCAGTTTGAGAGTGAAGCATACACAGAACTATTCAAATCCCCTCGATATTTAAGCCCCCAGTCTGCATTTTACTGGCACCAATGATAGTGCCCTAAGGGTTGGAGATCATCTGAAAAATCAGGGAGGCTTTTAATAAATACAGTTTGCTGGGCTGCAATGATTGCAAACTGATTGCCCATTCAGCCCCTCTAGCTGAGATTTACAGAGATTTTTTTATGCTCCAGCAATCTTAATTGGTGAAGAACTGTGGCCTCTGTCCATAACTATGTGTCTAGCCACTAAATGCACAGAAGCTATTGCAGTCTGCAGCACACATCTGTACTTACTGCCAGTAAGCCATACAAGGTTGCACAAAATGCATATGATGCCTAATACAGGTATGGGATCAGTTATCCCAAAACCCATTATTCAGATATCTCCGAAATACAGAAAGGCGATCTCTCATAGACTCCATTTTAATCAAATAATTAAATTTCTTAAAAATGATTCCCTTTTCTTTGTAATAATAAAACAGTACCTGTACTTGATCCCAACTAAGATATAATTACCCCTTATTGGGGGCAGAACAGCCCTATTGGGTTTATTTAATGGTTAAATGATTCCCTTTTCTCTGTAATAATAAAACAGTACCTGTACTTGATCCCAACTAAGATATAATTACCCCTTATTGGTGGCAGAACAGCCCTATTGGGTTTATTTAATGGTTAAATTATTCCCTTTTCTCTGTAATAATAAAACAGTACCTGTACTTGATCCCAACTAAGATACAAATTAATCCTTAATGAAGGCAAAACAATACTACTGGGCTTAGTTAATGTTTAAATGATTTTTTAGTAGGCTTACCTCCATATGTAATAAAGGGCACCAAGTTTGCCCAAGAGCAGTAACCCATAGCAACCAATGAGATGTTTGCTTTTAAACAGGTGACCAGTAAATACTTCCAGCTGATTGGTTGCTATGGGTTACTGTTCCTGGGCTAGCTTACTGCCTTTTATTACATAATCCCCTTAATGTATGGAGATCCAAATTACAGTAAGACCTCTTATCCAGAAAACCCCAGGTCCAGAGCATTCTGGATAACAGTTCCCATACCTGCATTACAATCTATTAAAGTGTTTGCACACTGGATGGTTTTGTTCAGTTTTGGGATAGTTACATAGTTACATAGGGTTGAAAAAAGACCATTGTCCATCAAGTTCAACCCATCCGAGTAAACCCAGCTCACAACCTATACTAACCAATCTATACACTCACATACATAAACTATATATATACAACCAGTAATACTAACTGTAGATATTAGTATCACAATAGCCTTGGATATTCTGCTTGTTCAAGAACTCATCCAGGCCCCTCTTAAAGGCATTAACAGAATCTGCCATTACCCCATCACTAGGAAGGGCATTCCCCAACCTCACTGCCCTCACCGTGAAAAACCACCTACGCTGCTTCAAATGGAAGTTCCGTTCCTCTAATCTAAAGGGGGGGCCTCTGGTGCGCTGATTGTTTTTATGGGAAAAAAGAACATCCCCCAACTGCCTATAATCCCCTCTAATGTACTTGTACAGAGTAATCATGTCCCCTCGCAAGCGCCTCTTTTCCAGAGAAAACAACCCCAACCTCGACAGTCTCACCTCATAGTTTAAATCTTCCATCCCCTTAACCAGTTTAAATTTTTTTAAATTCTCGCCCCTGTTGGGACAGATCCTGTTTTGATCACTGATCACTACATAGAAAAGCTGATTGGTGCGTAGGCAATGAGGACACATTCTTCCTATTAGTGAATGGTGGAATAGTGGTGCTATAGCAGGGTGCAAACTAAAGCTGCCCATACATTATGGGCTAAACTCCATCGGAAATTTTGATCAGATTTTGCAGGTCAGATTTTATCTGATCTTGTCATGCAACACCACGCAACATTACTCAACAGCTCAAGACTGTGTAGGATCCTAAATAATTAGATCCCCATAGGCCAGTGTTTTTCAACCTTTTTTGGGCAAAGGCACACTTGTTTCATGAAAAAAATCACGAGGCACACCACCATTAGAAAATGTTAAAAAATTTAACTCTGTGCCCAGCAGCAGTGCCCCCCTAGTACATTGGTGCCAAGAGCAGTGCCCCCCTAGTACATTGGTGCCCAGCAGCAGTGCCCCCCTAGTACATTGATGCCAAGAGCAGTGCCCCCCTAGTACATTGGTGCCAAGAGCAGTGCCCCCCTAGTACATTGGTGCCAAGAGCAGTGCCCCCCTAGTACATTGGTGCCCAGCAGCAGTGCCCCCCTAGTACATTGGTGCCAAGAGCAGTGCCCCCCTAGTACACTGGTGCCCAGCAGCAGTGCCCCCCTAGTACATTGGTGCCCAGCAGCAGTGCCCCCCTAGTACATTGGTGCCCAGCAGCAGTGCCCCCCAGTACATTGGTGCCAAGAGCCAGCCCCCCTAGTACATTGGTGCCCAGCAGCAGTGCCCCCATAAGTCAGTGTGCCCCGTGGCCCCCCCTAATACATTGGTGCCCAGCAGCATTTTACTCTTCGGCGGCTTCAGCAGCATCTTCCCCTCACGCGCGCCGCCTCTGCACTTCTGCCTACACGCGACCGCACACAGGCCCTTTTATAACGTTGCGCCCCGTGCGTACTGACGTCACCCGTACACATGGGGCGCAACCAATGACAGGGCCCGGATTTTTTTTTTAAAGTAAAAATTGCGGCCCTGCCTACGGCACACCAGGCAACATCTTGCGGCACACTAGTGTGCCGCGGAACAGCAGTTGAAAAACGCTGCCATAGGCTGTAATGTTTAGTCGGATCAGATAAGGTTGGATGAAGTGTTTTGTTCCTGCATCTACATCTGACAATGTATTTCAATGATAAAAAAAAGTCTGTTGGACACCATCAGATTTTATCCCGTCGGATGAAGATGCAGCATTCCCTACAGACAGGCATGTCCTATTGGATATCAATTCTTTCATGTAGTTTACACATCAGATTTTTGTATCAGTCCCATATTTTGATCCTTGGGATTTTTTTGCCGATCCGACACCATCCGACAAAAGCTCCCGTGGAGTTTAGCAAGGTCACCAAACGAGCAGCTCCAATTGTCTGGCCCTAGGGGATACAACGATAGGGATACAGGCCATCGGGGATCAACGGGCTGATATGGTCCTCAATCTAACAACAAAATCAAACCTGCCTGATTGACATCTGACTGATTTTCGGCCGCCAGTTAGGCCATGTGAAGTTAAAACAGGTGGCCTGCTGCATATTAAGGCCATTAATGCCCTTTCCCTGCCCACTGCACAGCCACAGAGGTTAAGGGGTGCAAACAGCATATAAAGGGGGGTTCTTACTCTTTCCGACCTCCATAGATTATTTTGTCATGGAGCCCAGCTTCCACTATCTGCCATAAATGAGTCATTAATCTGCCTGCCACGTATGAATTTTATGATAAAGAGATCTCTTTTATTCTTTTTATTTTTTCCCTCTTCCCATTCTTTATTGTCTCCTGTGAACAATACAAGAATGAGATCCATTCAGGATGTGAGATAAGCCTGAATCATCAAAGTGACGTGATCCTTACCGCGTCGAGAGCGGCTTGAAAATGGAAAGGGAATCATTAGCCAAGTTTACTTTTCTTTGATTCCATCTCACTGAGGGAAACGTCTATCAAAACTAAAGAGTTCTTTTTTCTTCCTTTTATACTTACCATGTAAATCTAAACACATCACTTAGATGTGCGCCATGTTCTGTCATATATAGAAATCAATAGTGGAGCGGATGTATCTAGTCAAAGCCATCATTAGGGAGTGGAACCCTGCAAGCTTCTAGGGCTCTAGCAAATCAAAATAAATCCCATTTATTATCCTTTATAGCTGGAATATTGTACTTTCCTCTGCCCATTCCTACAAGTCCAAGCCCATGGGCCCTGGGGCGGCATAGGTTCTACTGCACCCTCTTTGTCACCCATGCACCCATTAGCCAAAGATTTCCTAAAGGGTTTGTGAACCCAAATATACATTTTGGCTAATAAAATAAAATGCCATCTACTTTCCAGTATACATAAAGGGGTTGTTCACTTATAAGTTAACTTTTATTATGTTATAAAATGGCTAGTTATAAGCAACTTTTCAAATGTCTTCATTTTTCCTTTTTTTTTTTATAGTTTTTTTGCAAGTTACTTTCTGCCTCTTTCCAGCTTTCAAATGGAGGTAACTGACCCCAGTAACCAAAAATCTGTTGCTCTTTGAGGCTACTACAGTTTCATTGTCACTGTTACTTTTTATTACTTACTTTTCTATTCAGACCATCTCCTATTCATTTTCCAGTCTCTGATTAAAATCAATGCCTGGTTGCTAGGGTAATTTGGACTTTAGCAACCAGAGAGCTGTTACATTCCAAACTGGAGAGCTGCTATATAAAAAGCGAAATAATTCACAAAACTTAGATTGTAAGCTCTACGGGGCAGGGACCTCCTTCCTACGGTGTCTCATAACCACATGGCACTTATTCCCTGTGCATTTATACTTATTTATTGTATTTATTATAACACTTCCTCCTGTGTGTAATTGTGTATATTGTAAGATTGTACAGGGCTGAGTACCCTTGTGGCGCTTTATAAATAAAGTTATACATACATAGAAAACACAAATTATACGAAATGAAGACCAATTGCAAATTGTCTCGGAATATCAATCTCTACATAGTACTAAAAATTTAAAGCTAAACAACGTCTTTATGGTTATTTGTAACTGTAAATGCTATTTCTGTCTGGCCTTGCTATTGTCTGTAGTGAATGTATCAGAAACCATCTGATTAACAGACCTGTAAAGAAACATGTATGTACATATTCAAATACCTTTAAAACCACTGTGAGATTGTGATAAATGTGTATTGGACGGTTGCTTGGAATTATTTCCTTTTATTGGACAAAAGTGTACTTTTAGGTTTACATCCCTTATAAAGTATAAGTAAAGCTAAAAATAAATATGGCTATAAACACTGTATTTCAAATACTTATTGTATTGGCAGAGAGCTTCAGCAGTATAATGATTCAGGCCTCCACAGTTGGCATTAGGAGCTCCCCATCTAGATCTTGTTAGGCTGTGTCAGTGGCACTGCACGTGCTCAGTGTGCTCTGGGCAGCTGATAAGAATCGCTTGTCATAGAAGCTGATTCTACAGGGCTGATTATTAAGTTCTGCCACAGATGCACTAAGCTGCCAAAACCCCAGGTCCCAAGCATTCTGGATAACAGGTCCCATACCTGTATTATCCTTGCAAAGCAGCTTTATTCTACCAGGGAACGAACTTCACTTATAAGACTGCCTGTCCAAAATGCTACACAGGGACGGACTGGGCCGATGGTGCACTGGGAAAAAAACACAGTTGTCCTCAGCCCCCAGATCCGATCCCTCTCAGCGCTCCCATGCTGATCTCCCTCCCCCAATCATGCCAAAAATAAGTAAGCATGCTTTGGGGGGAGGGGGGAGCCGGTGCCCCTGGGGGTTTGGGGACCAAGGCAGGGGCCCCTGGTGGATGTGGGGTCCCTGGAGCGACAGCTCTGGCACACCCCTGTCAGACCCTGATGCTACAAATGAGATGACTACAGAGGCACATAATACACTGTATGTATCTAATTGTGTTCAATCATTTGGGCTCAAAATATATGTTTTATATATTTTCTAAGTAAAACAGTAAACAGAACCTCTGCAGAGAGCAAAGTTAAGCATGATTTATTTCTGCAAATACACAATAACTATTGATTTGCTATAGAATGGGGGGGCATTTACTAACGTGTGTATTTCTTTTTTTTTACGAGTCATTCTTTTTGCACTAAAACTCAAATTTTTAATGTAAAAAAAGTAAATTTTTCGTGATTTACTATGCGTCAAAGCCACGAATGGAGCAAATGCAAAAATACGCCATCTAAAAGCTGTAAGGGCCATGTAGAAGTCAATGGGAGTTGTGGAAGATTTGTGGAAAAATTAAAAAACCACAAAAAAGTTGTTATTTTTGTTTTTTTTTAAAATGAGTTTAGTCTTGAGTTAAGATGCCCATTGACTCCAATGCATTTGGTGAGAGAAAAAATACCATTGACTTCAATGAATATGGAGTGATATTGATAACTCAAGATAAACGTCCATTGATCCAATACATTTGGAGCAAAAAAAACATGTGAAAAAAGGGCTATTGACTTCTATGTATTTGGCACAAGAAAAAAATCCCATTGACTCCAATGGATTTGCAGATATTTTGCCAAAATGCCGAAGCAAAACAGGTCGCTCATCGCTAATGACCTCTTCTAAGCAGTCGATGTTGGATCTGGAAATAACAATAGCTGCAAAAAGATGTATAAGTGCTTACTGCTTGCAATCTATATAATCAGAAATATAATTACAAATTAGAGGTTAAAGGGGAACTATTGCATCCAAGACAAATTCTGGAGACAAAATTCTCTAGGCTCGCTCGTAGAGTGGTTGGGCATGGAAACCCAAACCCACATAGGACTGCAAAGAGTCTGCCGGAAGGTGTAGCTGCATGGGAGTAATGGTGAACCCCACTGCACCAACCCAGCCAGAGAAGGACGATTCTGAGTTTATTTTTTTCTATTACTCATTTTTCTATTCAGACCCTGTGGCACTCGTCTCCCACTGTGTCATTCCAACCACTATCCCAATATACATTTGTTTTCTTTACAATTTCAGGGCTAGAGCAGCTCAAACTTTAGGCTACAGTCAGCCTGAAGTGCCTGGAAGTCGATTTGCGGCTCAGTATTCTCCATGGGAGAAAGAGCAACCCGACTGCCTAAAGACAAAAGTGTGAACAAGCCGAGCGGAGAATAGAACTTGCTGAACAGATGCTGCTTTCAGTTGCCATGAAATGATGTTAAAATCATTTGCAATTTTTAATGAATATATATTGGAAAACTTTAAATGACCTTTTCTTTTATATATTATATTGCTTAGAATTATATTTTCTTTTAAAATGAAAAAATGTAATTTTCATTATTCGAGTAAAGTTGCCCTTTAATCACTTGCTGTCCTACATATTTGCGGCCTTCTAGCTGGAATATTATGCATATTCTTTTCTTCACTGCTGTGTATAAAATGTACAAGTGGGGTATCATTCTCTATCCTATGGGGCACATTTACTAATCCACGAACGTCCGAAAAGCGTCTTTTTCGCAATGATCGGTATTTTGCGATTTTTTCGTAGCCTTCGCGCCGAGTACGAAAGTTTCGGATTCATTCAAGCTTCAGTATTGTGACTTTTCTTGGGCCGGGTTGGAGCTGCAGAGTGCCACTGAGCCCTATGGGAGACTTTCCTTGGGCCGGGTTGGAGCTGCAGAGTGCCATTGAGCCCTATGGGAGACTTTCCTTGGGCCGGGTTGGAGCTGCAGAGTGCCATTGAGCCCTATGGGAGACTTTCCTTGGGCCGGGTTGGAGCTGCAGAGTGCCATTGAGCCCTATGGGAGACTTTCCTTGGGCCGGGTTGGAGCTGCAGAGTGCCATTGAGCCCTATGGGAGACTTTCCTTGGGCCGGGTTGGAGCTGCAGAGTGCCATTGAGCCCTATGGGAGACTTTCCTTGGGCCGGGTTGGAGCTGCAGAGTGCTATTGAGCCCTTTGGGAGACTTTCCTTGGGCCGAGTTGGAGCTGCAGAGTGCCATTGAGCCCTATGGGAGACTTTCCTTGGGCTGGGTTGGAGCTGCAGAGTGCCATTGAGCCCTATGGGAGACTTTCCTTGGGCCAGGTTGGAGCTGCAGAGTGCCATTGAGCCCTATGGGAGACTTTCCTTGGGCCGGGTTGGAGCTGCAGAGTGCCATTGAGCCCTATGGGAGACTTTCCTTGGGCCGGGTTGGAGCTGCAGAGTGCCATTGAGCCCTATGGGAGACTTTCCTTGGGCCGGGTTGGAGCTGCAGAGTGCCATTGAGCCCTATGGGAGACTTTCCTTGGGCCGGGTTGGAGCTGCAGAGTGCCATTGAGCCCTATGGGAGACTTTCCTTGGGCCAGGTTGGAGCTGCAGAGTGCCATTGAGCCCTATGGGAGACTTTCCTTGGGCCAGGTTGGAGCTGCAGAGTGCCATTGAGTCCTATGGGAGGCTTCCAAAATCATGCAAAGTCTGAAAGTTTTGCCCACCGTTTACGAGCGCTCAATACGAAAAAGTCACGACAATATACGAGCAAATTGGCTTCTGTGGCTCACTGAAAGAAACAGGACGTATTGTAGATCACAATACAATATACATATAAATGTAGGGTCTCTGTCACACCAATGTAAAACTAAAGGAATTAATGTTTTATAACTAAGACCCAACAGCAAAAGCAACATTATACATATGTTTGATTTATACAAGCACATTTTGAGTTCTTTCCTTAACCTTCTCCTCCTCTGTTTTCCATTCACAGTTTGCATACGCAGTATCGGTGCTAAAGGAGTGCTGTAAGCTGTGTCCTTCAGATCCCACCATTCCCCTGCTGGCTGCTAAGGTCTGCATTGGGCCACTGCACTGGGTAAGTGAGCAATGGCATTGAGTGGGACACATGGGGCCACAGCCTGGGGAGGTTGCATGGAATCACAGTGCTGCGTTTAGAGAGTCCCAGTTTAGTGAGCGCTCTGCAGTAACATATATTACAAAGCAGCTGTGCCGTGTCTCTGTGCATGTAGCCAAGAGGAATTCCCTGGGCGCTACATGTCAGTCCGAATCTCTTGCTGACTAATTAACCAGCACGGGTTTTTCTGTCCTGATATGGAGCATCTTAATGAGAGCAATATGCAAGCCTGCGTTAAACAGCCACTAGGGCCAGCAAGATGAGAAGCAATCAATGGCTGTACTTGGTGGGATCATTGCCAGTGTGGCTGGAGTGATGATATAACAAACTCATATTAGAGAATCCCTAAATGAGGGCACTGATCAACTGGCCAAACACATATCCCTGAGAATGTGATCCTGATTGGGTCTCATGGTGATATGGTTCCTGCTTTGTGGAAAGGTGGCTTCTTCTGCCTCCGTATTGCCTTCTCCAGGGGCAAAATAGGTTAGCTCAAAATTGGATTTAAAGTGGAGTGAAATAGTGAAATGTTTGTTTATGACAGATAATCATCTGACATTAAACAAGATAAAAGTCCAGGTTGTCCAAGACTAACCCACTGCTGCAGATGAAGGTCCCATCTCTCTGAGCCCTCAGCTAAAGGAGCAGATCAAATAGTATGGTGAAAGGCAGCTCCAGACTAGCCTTGTATAACGTAATGAAAATAGCATTAAATAAGCTATAACAACAAACTGTTTTGGCTAATGATGCCCCCAGGCAGAACTCATGCCCCAATTAAACCTTATAATACAACACATGGGAGGGCAGTGTGAGGTGAAATGGAAGCTAAATGACCCCATCACTGAGTCTAGGGATGCCCTAAAGAACTATCAGTACTACCTTATTTTACAGACTGAAGGGAAGCCTGATAGCATTTTACTGATTCGTAAGAACTGTGTTCTAGCCCCTTTTATTATATTTATATACATTTATATATATTTTTGGAAATTTGTTGTTTATGCACCTGTTCTACTTAATCCAAAATAAATGAGCCCAAGTCAAAAAGGAGGATATTTTCTAAAATCATTTCTACATCAGCTTTCTGCTGATAGGCCCCAGAGGAAATCCTTGCAGAGGGCTTTAATGATAGTTATTTGATGGTTTTCACATAGAAAACTACTGAGTTCAAATTGTACCTTGTTACAAAGTGTGTGTTATAATTATTTTTATAATTATAAATTAGAATTTAAAAGAAATATTTACAAATCATTTATCTAAACAATTTGAAAACAGGCCCTTTTTTGGCTGTTACACACCTGTGTATTTTTCATACCACCCATATAGTCTAAATATTTTCTATTAACCGATTTAGTGAAAGGCATCATTAGGAAATATTTCGGAGGCTGCCAAAGCCTTTCTATCCGGGTGTAGGGAAAATTATATGTGTTTTCTGATGCACGTTGTGCCGTGAGTCATGCAGGTCCGCTGGGAGTCTGCAGGGATTCTATTGTCCAGGGACAAAGTGTTAATAATTTTAGAATTTAGCTACGTATAATTGGCAAATAACTCAGTGGCTCGGGCTGGAACACCCCCATCTCTAGAGGGACAGATGTTAGAATGTAGAATACGTACTAGGGTACACGGCGTGTTATGTAAGGTAAAATGCCTGGATGGGTTTTGTAAATTCAATTAACTTGTTCTGAATGCCATGAATAGAGGCATTTTACCATCACTGCAGCTACAGTGGTGTGAAAAACTATTTGCCCCCTTCCTGATTTCTTATTCTTTTGCATGTTTGTCACACAAAATGTTTCTGATCATCAAACACATTTAACTATTAGTCAAAGATAACACAAGTAAACACAAAATGCAGTTTTTAAATGAGGGTTTTTATTATTTAGGGAGAAAAAAAATCCAAACCTACATGGCCCTGTGTGAAAAAGTAATTGCCCCCTGAACCTAATAACTGGTTGGGCCACCCTTAGCAGCAATAACTGCAATCAAGCGTTTGCGATAACTTGCAACGAGTCTTTTACAGCGCTCTGGAGGAATTTTGGCCCACTCATCTTTGCAGAATTGTTGTAATTCAGCTTTATTTGAGGGTTTTCTAGCATGAACCGCCTTTTTAAGGTCATGCCACAACATCTCAATAGGATTCAGGTCAGGACTTTGACTAGGTCACTCCAAAGTCTTCATTTTGTTTTTCTTCAGCCATTCAGAGGTGGATTTGCTGGTGTGTTTTGGGTCATTGTCCTGCTGCAGCACCCAAGATCGCTTCAGCTTGAGTTGACGAACAGATGGCCGGACATTCTCCTTCAGGATTTTTTGGTAGACAGTAGAATTCATGGTTCCATCTATCACAGCAAGCCTTCCAGGTCCTGAAGCAGCAAAACAACCCCAGACCATCACACTACCACCACCATATTTTACTGTTGGTATGATGTTCTTTTTCTGAAATGCTGTGTTACTTTTACGCCAGATGTAACAGGACACGCACCTTCCAAAAAGTTAAACTTTTGTCTCGTCGGTCCACAAGGTATTTTCCCATAAGTCTTGGCAATCATTGAGATGTTTTTTAGCAAAATTGAGACGAGCCATAATGTTCTTTTTGCTTAAAAGTGGTTTGCGCCTTGGAAATCTGCCATGCAGGCCGTTTTTGCCCAGTCTCTTTCTTATGGTGGAGTCGTGAACACTGACCTTAATTGAGGCAAGTGAGGCCTGCAGTTCTTTAGATGTTGTCCTGGGGTCTTTTGTTGCCTCTCGGATGAGTTGTCTCTGCGCTCTTGGGGTAATTTTGGTCGGCCGGCCACTCCTGGGAAGGTTCACCACTGTTCCATGTTTTTGCCACTGTGGTTCGCTGGAGTCCCAAAGCTTTATAAATGGCTTTATAACCTTTACCAGACTGATAGATCTCAATTACTTTTGTTCTCATTTGTTCCTGCATTTCTTTGGATGTTGGCATGATGTCTAGCTTTTGAGGTGCTTTTGGGCTACTTCTCTGTGTCAGGTAGCTCCAATTTAAGTGATTTCTTGATTGAAACAGGTGTGGCAGTAATCAGGCCTGGGGGTGACTACAGAAATTGATATTGAAATTGAAAATTGAAATTGATAAACCACAGTTAAGTCATTTTTTAACAAGGGGGGCAATCACTTTTTCACACAGGGCCATGTAGATTTGGAGTTTTTTTTCTCCCTTAATAACGTAAACCTTCATTTAAAAACTGCATTTTGTGTTCAATTATGTTATCTTTGACTAATAGTTAACGGTTTTTGATGAGCAGAAACATTTAAGTGTGACAAACATGCAAAAGAATAAGAAATCAGGAAGGGGGCAAATAGTTTTTCACACCACTGTATATACAAACATGATTATTACAGCACCTTCCCACGGGTGCTTGTTGCCCTTATTTGAAAGGTCAGAGATGTGGTAGGACAGCACTCCAGAATTCCGCAAAAAATGCCCTTACAACGTGAATTTTGGAGTACTGCTTTGCCACATTTCCGACCTACATTCAGACCTTTTCGGCCTAAAAGATACAAAGGGCTAAATGTGTTTACTGACTAAAGGTCCCCATACCGATTCGTCAGCTTATCGGCCCGTGTAGGGGCAGAAACAACGGCCATACCCAACCGATATCTGGCCTGAAATTGGCCAGATATCGATTGGGCAGGTTAAAAGATTCAGTCGGATCAGGGACCGCATCGGCTCGTTGATGCGGTCCCTGAACCGATTGCCCTATTGCCGCCATTATAATTCTATCGTTTTGCCCTAGGGCCAAACGATTGAATTAGCCTACATGTTCCCCGATATCGCCCACCCATAGGTGGGGATATTGGGTGAAGATCCGCTCGCTTGGCGACCTCGCCAAGTGAGAGAATCTTCGCGTGTATGGGCACCTTAAGAATTGTTGTTATTCTTATAGAATTGGTATGCATTTATTTGTAAATGTTATCTAGCAAAAAATGTGCCTTTGGATTAATAGACTCCATTCTCACAGGCAGTGAGGAGTTTCATGCTTTCCAATCAAATTCTGAGACAAATTTTATTGCTCTCAGCCTATTCTAAGTATCCCATGGACAGAGACATATTTGGTCCAGTGTAGTGACATCTAGGAAGTGCAGAATGGAAAGTGAAAGTACTTGTCGATTTGCCTTTATGCCTAAGGCATAGAGACAAGGCAGGCAATATATGATTGACAACTGGGATTTTTAAATGCCCTTATAATGGTTATGCATGTGTTAATAAAAAAAAAGGAATTTATGTCTCAAATTCAATTTCAAAAGGACTTTTATTATATAGCTTTTTATGTCTGGGTGACAGGTCCCCTTTAATGGGACACATTAGAATGTTTCAGAAAATTTCAGTGACCAAAAATATCCCCAGTTCCCATATATGACGCAAAACTCATCCTTGCTCTGCTTTCTCTCTCTTTTATTTTATCCTACACTAGTTATGCAACATTCATTCACCTTAGCCATCCTCCCCTTGCTGTAACATTTGATATCTAGGTTCACATGTTCCAGAACCCTTCACCACTCATATACAGCAATTGTCTTCTTGGCATGTTTATACAACTCCATTTTAAAAGAAGCGTATTTGAAATTATTCCAAAAATCGGAGACTATATTTAGACTTCGATTTATGCAGTTTATTGGCTGGAATTCAGCACAACTATTTCAGTATGTATATCCCTTGTTGCCTCTACACTTTGCAAATGTACATCTCAACAAAGTTTACGTTGCTTGTAAAAATGTTGACATTAACTCTGCAGGTCACAGCCTTATGTATCTCCCTCAATGAGAGACGAAGAACATACCACTATACAGTCTCCCAGGGGAATACCAAGATTCCATTGCATACAGTTTAGCAAAGTCAAATACAAAAGTATTCTATGTCATTACAAATGTGGACGCCCCAACTTTTATATGATCAACTGAACCAATGAAAAAGTCACCTGATGTTGGAGTGATCTGTTTGGCAACGATTCCTCTTTTGATTTGTGGCCATTGTGGGCTGGAGTTTGTTTACCATAAAGAAGCAGCAAAGTCAGACATATGTAGGATACATACAAACTTATCATGGGAGGGTCTGCCACCTTAGTTGTTATATAACCACTATGGGGGTTGCCTTGTACCCACCAGCATTGCGCTCTGCAACGAGCACCAGATTTGCAGTTCAGCAGTAGATGCAGGACACAACCAGACCCTTGGTGCCAGTACTTTTGCACTTGTATATATAGGTTTGTGGAAAATTACCCCTTATAACTTCTGTACATTACACCACCCATTTCCCAGCCAGTTTGCCTGAATAATGGGAAACCCAGAAAGGTGGTCTTATAAACAATGTTGGGCTGAAGTTTCCTACTGATTAGCAGCTGACGATTTACTGCTAGACCTTTTGGGCACCCCTACTATGTATTAGTATATATGTATTGCACACAATTCATAATGATTAAAAATACAAAACAACTAAGCTGTTTTCTGTACAGGTTGTCTATGCACAATTTGTTCCCACAGAATTTAGTCCATTTTGGTGTAAAATGGTGGCATATATACCGTTATAGCTCTAGAATGTGCCTTCTTAGTATGTATATCTCTGAAGAGAGCGTCTCGCAAAGCACCATGGTCAGCCAGAAATGGATAAAACTCAAACTTTATTTACATTCTTAAAAACCCAGAACGCCTGACGCGTTTCGTGCGTACCCGCACTTAATCATAGGCATTTCTTAGTATGTATATCTATGTATATCCTCAAGTCTCGCAGGTCCAGTAAGCTACATATAAATAAACATAAGTAGCACAGAGATCTAATCAGTATATTCCTCTCCTGGGACAGGGACAGGACCCATACTTTCAAAGAGAAATGGATATAAAATCAAAAACATAACTTTTATACTTACAGTCCTACATCTTCTTTGTAACTTGTATACAAAATACTTATCATCCTTTTTTCCCACTTATGTTTATAAATAAGCACACCAGTAATTTCATATATGAAAATGTTAGATGTTGATTTGCTGAGGACTCTAAAAGCAATGTCTATAAACACAGGCCCAATCCAATCACATAGATTGAGTAAAGGACTACCATTCAATCAGTTGATCAATAGCAAGGTCATGCCATCCTCTCTTTTCCAGTTGGTCCGAAAATTGTCCAGTACTCTTTAAGTTTAGCATTCTAGTATAATAATCCGTTTATATAATTAACTTTATTGGGTTATGTTAGCACTTTGTATGTCCTTCTGGAATTAGTGACCCTTGGGTTACAATGAGTTTGTTCAGCAATATTGTTTCTCAATATCTTTCAGTAGAGCAATGGGTTGCTCAATAAGCAAATGCTTTCGCTGCATTCCTGATTCTCTCCAATTGATTTTGTGGGATATCTTATGTTTTTGTTCTGACAAAATGTGGAGATCACAGAAGGCACATTGACAGATGATAAGAATTATGTGTAAAGATTGTTTTTGATGTTTGCTGACTACAAATGTGCATTTTACAGATAAATGCATTTACTGAATGCTCTATGTACCTACAGTTTGGGCAAGGTGAAACATAGGGTTTCTACTTGTGCAGCAAGAACTAATAATATGGCAATACATTGTACTTATTGAGGTTTTCTGTCACTGTGGGGCTGACACCATTTGTAGGATTTAGACCAGTGGCTGGGGAGTTAAAAGGATAATGTATTTGTTGTTCGACATAATTCTGAAAGCCCATCTTAAAGGTAAATTAGACTGAGAATTGGGATTAACACTTATTTGTTGCCCTAGGCATTCCTGGAACTATGGCTGAATGGTCGATACTACAAAGTTTCCTATATCTGTAACCTTGTTATGAGTTAAGAGCGAGCCTTGACTAATTGTTGGACCCCAATGGGGAGGCCTGATACATTTAAAAACCACTCTATTGATACCTCAATGTACCCATATAAGTGAATAATGAAAAAGTTGCATGATATCATAGTAGAACAGTGACCTTAATCCAGGTATGAGATGTGCTTTACATTTATTTGAAAATAAATTAGGAGCAAGATTTGGTAACTCCTTGAAGGTATACCAAAATGGGGGTGGTGGGAGTACTCCAACCGTAGTCTTGGCTGTTTATAGCCCTTGATGGGTATATAGAGTGGTTTGGCACATTTAAATCTTGTTGATCCTAAGAAAGGATGATCGATCCCCTTGAAATGTTGAGCTTCTTTGCTTTCAGTAGCCTAAGCACCCTCTATCTGTGTAGCTTTGGTTAATGTTGGCAAATATTGCATGTAATTTAGGGGTGGTAACCCCTGCCCCCCCATGGGGTTCTGCTGTTGCATCTCTGTCTAAGCAAAGTACACGTGTTTCTGTTCCAGCATGGCTGCCTGTGGGATGATGGGATTTTCATCTCAGAACAGCTGAAGGTCACTGTTCACGAGATATTAAATCACATAACTCTAAGGTTGCCATAAATCTGATGTTTGGTTCTTGCCAATAATAAACATAGGTAACCTTGTATCGGTAGCCTCAGCTTGCACTCGTTTACATAGAAAATGAGCTATTAGGGATTTTCTGGAGTGGAAAAGAAGAGATCAATACCAGGGTCAGATCAGGATCAGTGACCTCCATCTCCTGCGAATCCTTTCAACCTGTAAATCACAGTTTTCTTTAGGGCTGCACTGATGCCCCCTAATCTGCTAATTGCTATGTGCGCATGTATAATTATACCTTCACATACACTGGTATTATCATAATTACCTCCCTGACTCAATCTGTGCTGCATGCCCTGCACTCTGCTTCTGTGGGATTACAAGGGAGCAATAGAAAGAGTATAGAATAAGAGTATATAGGTTATGGGAAGAAATATGTGCAGTGCTGGGCAGTAATGGGACGCTGCTGGGTATTACACAGCCATGCCTGATGTATAAAGGTGAAAGGAAGGTACACAAGGGTGGTTGTAGATCATATGCTAAGTCTGCTCACTATTAGGCACCGTGCCCCTACCTATGGCTCATGTTGTCAGTCTGAAGAGTCCTACATGATAAAGATTAAGTGCACAACTTTGCAACATACTCTTCCAGCATAGCACTTTGTTCAGGGCTTATCAGTGTGTCATAAATATCAGCATACAAAATATGTATCTGTACTTCACTTTAATAAGCTGCCACTGACTATCTCTGCCTCAGAACTGGCATTCGGCCACGTGAAGAAGGTTTCTTGCTTCTTCTTTCACTAGCAATCACAGCTACTAATCACAGCTACTAAATTTGCCAAGTTTTGTATTGTAAATAGTTACTTAGAATCGAATTTTCAAAAAAGTCTTGTATTCAAAGCTTTTCTGTAGTTTAGAAGCCAGGGGCAGTGATCGTCCTTTGCAGTTGTTTGTTTGCAATGTGTAGATATCAGGCATTTGGGATAAAAAGATATGCTCCGTTTGTAAAGCTGGCCATACACGTGGCGATCCGACGATGTTTCGTACGACCATCGGTCGCACGAAACATCGTCAGATCCGCCACACACCATTCAGGGCTGAATTGGCAGGTAAGGAGGTAGAAACAATAGGATTTCTACCTCCTTCTGCCGATTCAGCTCTGAAGGGAGAATTTTGGTCAGGCGCCTTCTATGGCGCCCGATCAAAATTTTCTAACCTGGCCGATCGACGAGCCGACCGATTTCAGCAGCTTCCTGCGACATCGGTCGGCTAGCTGACATACCATACACGCACCGATTATCGTACGAAACGAGGTTTCGTACGATAATATCGGTGCGTGTATGGCCACCTTAAGGGATTTCGATGTGTGATAAGTCATTCAGACGAGAAGTGGTTATTTTGGTGGATTATCAAGACAGGTGCTGAAAAGGAGAGGCTGAAGGACATGAACAAGATGGACAAGCAAGAGCAGGACAGAGAGGGCAAAGTGTCAGGGACAGGCAGGAGTGGGACAAATCATACGAAGAGTCAGGGACAGGCAGGAGTGGGACAGAGGGGCTGAAGAGTCAGGGACAGGCAGGAGTGGGACAGAGGGGCTGAAGTGTCAGGGACAGGCAGGAGTGGGACAGAGGGGCTGAAGTGTCAGGGACAGGCAGGAGTGGGGCAGAGGGGCTGAAGAGTCAGGGACAGGCAGGAGTGGGACAGAGGGGCTGAAGAGTCAGGGACAGGCAGGAGTGGGACAGTGGGGCTGAAGTGTCAGGGACAGGCAGGAGTGGGACAGAGGGGCTGAAGAGTCAGGGACAGACAGGAGTGGGACAGAGGGGCTGAAGAGTCAGGGACAGACAGGAGTGGGACAGAGGGGCTGAAGAGTCAGGGACAGACAGGAGTGGGACAGAGGGGCTGAAGAGTCAGGGACAGACAGGAGTGGGACAGAGGGGCTGAAGAGTCAGGGACAGACAGGAGTGGGACAGTGGGGCTGAAGTGTCAGGGACAGGCAGGAGTGGGACAGAGGGGCTGAAGAGTCAGGGACAGGCAGGAGTGGGACAGAAGGGCTGAAGAGTCAGGGACAGGCAGGAGTGGGGCAGAGGGGCTGAAGTGTCAGGGACAGACAGGAGTGGGACAGAGGGGCTGAAGAGTCAGGGACAGGCAGGAGTGGGACAGAGGGGCTGAAGAGTCAGGGACAGGCAGGAGTGGGACAGTGGGGCTGAAGTGTCAGGGACAGACAGGAGTGGGACAGAGGGGCTGAGCATAGGCGGGAAGTAATGTCACTTGTGCAATCTGAGGGGCACAGCCTAGGCCCTGGAACTAAATACAGCCCTGAGGACATGTCACAATGCTCAAGCCCTACAGGCCAGTGCTCAGGAAAGGAAGTGAAGTAAAAGCTGGGTTTAAATAGGGCAGGAGATCAGCCAATAACCAGGAGGTTTCATGTTCAACTTCCCAAAGGACAATGAAAGGTTAATATAAATTAGTAAGTCTAAAGGCATTCTTTTTAAGTACTTACTGCATATCTAAATTCCCAGATACCTGCTTGCTTCTCTGAGATATGGTGCTGGCAGCCTACAGCAGTGTGAAGCCTACAGTGACATCACTGAAATCTCTCTCCCCTTCCTGTAGGTGCCAGCGGCAGCCTTCCTATTCTCTGAGCATGTGTGTAACTTGATCCTGTCTCCTGTTCTGAGCTACACATGCCCACCAGCCAATCAGAAGCGGATCTGGCAGAGGGGGAGGGGGGGAGGGAATGAAACACATGTGCAGTATGAAGCAAGGAGGGAAAGTAAGGGAGAATACATTTTTAGAGATGGCTGCCTGTTCTAGAAAATGTGAAGTAAGTGTGACTGAGTAAATATTGGATTAGGTGAGCCAAAAGTGTGGTGTTTTTACTAAATAATAGGAGGACTATTGGGCAGTATGCATTTTACATTTTGACTTGCATTCTCCTTTAAGATATATCCCACCTAACTCACTATTACTAAATCAGTAGACAAGGCCGCTAGCTGCTTGCCTTAGACCTTTACTGTTTGTTACCTACCATGTTGGTATTGGTGGAGAAGTAGAATGTGGGTCTAATTGCCTTTCAGGCAAAGTCCGGTAGAGCATTTTGCTCTACTTTTCTCAATCCAACTCACCCATCTATCTTTTTTTTTACCCCTCTGGAATTACATCACCTCCATGGAAGGTGGCAGATAAGACATACCCAAGTCTCTACTTCATGTGCTCACTCACAGTTATACTGGAACATTTAGTAGGGTTGTCACAGTGTATCATAGATCATGACTTGCCCTTGTCCTTCTATCCTGCCCCATGCCTTCTGTAGAATTTATGTCAAATGGGATTAGTCTGGTTTTAACCCAGTCATTCTACAGGCACAAAATGAAAGCTTGACTGAAACTGGTTCAGAGCCTGCACGTTTGCTTAAGTCTTATGATTCCTGCTTATTAAAGGTGAATTAATGCCTGGATTTCATGCTCCAGTTACAGTGGTTTATTTCTAATCCACATTAATGTGCATCTGGCTTGCAGGATGTTCATAGGTGTCGTTATTGTTGCAGTGTAGGGAAGGCTGTGGAAAAGCCCACACAGCAGGGTGAAGTGAGGACATATACTGTAATTGTACATTCTTGGCTTATTTCTGCCGGTGTATGGCTCTTTGCATTTATTCAGCTACTCTATTGCTCAGACATTTTAAAGGAATACTGTCATGGGAAAACATGTTTTTTTATTTTTTAAATGCATCAGTTAATAGAGCTTCTCCAGCAGAATCCTGCACTGAAATCCATTTTTCAAAAACAGAAATAGATTTTTAATATTTAATTTTGAAATGTCACATGGGGCTAGCCATATTGTTCATTTTCCAGGGTGCCACAGCCATGTGACCTGTGCTCTGATAAACTTTAGTCACACTTTACTGCTGCACTGCAAGTTAGAGTGATATCCCCCCCCTCCCAGTAGCCGATCAGCAGAACAATGGGAAGGGAGCAAGATAGCAGCTCCCAGTAGATATCAGAATAGCACTCAATAGTAAGAAATCCAAGTCCGGCTTGGGACTCCCCCAGTTACATGGGAGTAGGTTAAACAATAGGTTACCAGAAAGCAGTTCTAATGTGTAGTGCTGTAATTTGGATCTCCATACTATTGTGAATTTGAGTTTATTCTTCTAAATTTAATACATTTCCATATAAAATACGTGCTTATTTACTAATGTGGTAAACTTGTGCGATTAAAACAACACGAATATCACAAATTTTTGAGTTTACAAACTCGAATAAACCACAAAAACCCGAATATCTCGAATTGAAAATATGGCTTGACTTTGCTTAGGACAACTCTCACTATAGAAACTCGCAAGCTTTTAGATGGTCGAATTTTTACATTCGAGTTTTTGGCACTTAATAAATACAAGAAAACAAGAAAACCTACTAGAAAACAAAAGCAAAGATGTGATTAGTTGCTATGGGCAACATAAAGAAACATACAAGAAAACATACATCACCCAATAACCAATACAAGAGGTAAGGAGAGCACTGGCCAAAAGAGCTTACAATCTATATAGTCATTACATAGTTTTTAAGTAATAGTTTAGTTCTACTTTCATTAATCACTTTTTTCATTATCTTTTTTTTGCAGTTAGAAGAAGGAGAGTGTTTTGCCAAACTGGTGACTGAGATGGGAGAAGGTGCCGGAGACTTTCTTGCAAAGGGTTTTCTGGCTTTGGGGCTCGTGTACAGTTTGCAAGCGTCTGAAGGTAATGTGACCTGTTTACCTCTTACCCAGAGTTATGGAAGGAGGTCGGATCTCCTTCACTAGAAGGGAATAGCAAGGCAATTCATTTCAGCTTTTATTATTATTAGGATCAGTAGTGCACAGATGGAAGAGAATCTGAAGGTTGAACACACATATTAAATCAATCACTTGCCTGGTTATAGGATTTGGAGTGTAATTGTTTAGTTCACTGTGTATGTTTGCAGTGCACTGCGCTGTACAAAGATGGCATTCGTAACAACAGCAATCTAAATATGAGAAGATGTTATTGGACAGTGGCAATGTTGGGCACCCAAGGCAAGCGCCCAACCCAACACGCCTACCCCCCTGTCCCCACCACACACAACAAGGCCTGGAGATACAAACAGGCCAAAATTAAGGGAAGGCAAGCAGAAGAGTGTCCCCCGACACTACCATCGCACCCTAGGCACGTGCCCCTTCTGCCTACCCCTAGTTCCGGCCCTGGAGGGGAGAATGAGAAATGCTTGATACAAAAGGTTTTTCTGCCACTAACATAACTACTAGAATAAAGAGAATACTGATATTAATTACAGCCATAAAAATGGATGTACCCCCCCCCCCTTTGAAGAGCTTCATAAACTGTATATAATGATATTACCAGCTCATGGCCCAGATTTGCATCCAGACCACTGATTTTCAGTTGAGTTGCTTTGCTGTCCTTGTTGTTAATGCTTTTATTTAAGCCTTCCATTGCAGCATTATCTTAGTCACTGTTTTTTTGTGAAATATCACCAGGTTAGGATGTCTTGCTCACTGTATCAAAAGGTATTCCGCAACAATCAGCCTGTCCCAAAATGTGTTCTACAGGACTTTTGTATACATGACCCTAAGTATGACTGTAGGTTTGTAGGTCAGGAATGACGCCCACTAAACTGTTCTCATTTATGTGGGAATTTACTGTAATATGGTGAGGGGAGGGCACCAATGGGGGCTCACTTTACTTTCTTGAAGTGCCCTCCTTATCATAAACTGGCTTCATACATAAAGCATGAAGGATTCTGAAACATACATGTTTATGTTTTATTTCTATTGTTTTTCTTTTTGAAATTACACTTTCTTTTTAATGTCCTGTTGTGCATCATAGTTGGTTTATCATGCATAGCTTCTAGAGATTAAAAGGGGGTTAGAAACAGACGTGTTTCCCTACAATATACTCTGCCCTTACAAACTGGAAATATCATTATCAAATTTTGCAGGTTTAGTTCATTTATAAATTTAAGGACATTTTAGAAAATACTCTTTCTTGAAGAATCCGCTTGCATTATCCATACATTTAATCCTCTTTCATTCCCTGTCCCCACTCAGCTTGAGTCAGTTTTTATTGTGCCCTAGCCTACCTGATGTTTCTAATCCAATCTGCCTTGAAAGTCTTGTTCTAGTCCCCTGTGTCCTGTGGCTTTTCTGCCCTTTGTACTGCGTATGACGCACTCTTGGCTTTGAAATGCCTGGATCTGGAGTAATAAATTCTGATCTTCGATGTCCTTTGAAGAAAGGCAGTCAAGGGGCTTCTTTTCTAAAAACCATATTGATGACATGAAAACCTCAAAGAGTCAGATCTACTGGACCCTATATTATCACTAGGGGTTAGGTGAGAGGGGGCAGGGATCCCTATTACTTTCAGTGCATTTGCATCCTGGGGATTGAGAGCACCGTACGAGCTACAGCCTTTCAGCCTTGATTATGGTGAATATTAGACAATGTGTACCTTTTATATATATATATATATATATATATATATATACACACACAGTTACAAAAGAATTAATGATTTCAGCTATGGGATCTATTATCTACAAACCCTTTATCTATAAAGTCAGGGCTGCCATCAGAAATCACGGGGCCCCGTACAACAAAATTATCAGGGCCCCCCAAAGGCCTAATGGTTAAAAACCAGAACACATATTGGTGGCCATGGGTACCGTGTAACCAACAAGAGGGAGACGTGACAACAGCAGTGCTAATGGTTATGGCACAAGGGGAGACTGGGGGAACTGTTGGCTACTTTATAATAAAGTTCCCAAGCATTGCCATATCCTGCAGAGTTTTATGGACACATGCATGTCCTCAGTTCTGTCTGTCTGTCTATCTGTCAACACTTTACTTCCAAGCTTTCCTATATTCGAACCATTGCTTTAGCTGTAAAAATAGAATTCCAGAAGATAATGTGCACGTTATTTAAAGCTAATGTGTGATGCAAACGTGGGCTATAATTAAGCTCCAGAGATCAAGTAAAGGAAATAAACCAATTATAACAGTTCTTACATAAGCATTAAGCAAACTTTCCAGTCCCCTGTCAGACGGTGCTACTGACACTGTTGCTAAATGGATCCTGTAATTCTCCTTTGCTGCCTTATAATAAATGTGAAAGTAAAATGTAGAAAATGATTTACAATTGAAATAGTAAGTGCTTTACATGGTCAACTGTGGACAACAACACTGGAATTCATTAAATGAAGCATCAGGGTTAAAATAAAACTACACCCCCAAACAATGTAGGTCTCTCTAAAAATATACTGCATAAACAGCTCGTATGTAAAACCCTGCTTCATCTAAATAAACCATTTTCATAAAAATATACTTTTTAGTAGTATGTGCCATTGGGTAATCCTAAATAGAAAACTGCTATTTTAAGAATTAATGGCCGCCCCCTGGGATCATAGGATTCACAGTGCACACAAACATACATGCTAGGCCCCATCAGCCAATGAATGTACAGAGTTCTGTCTTCCTACTCCCACACTTCTTCCTGTTACAGTTAGAGCTGCATTATTTCCTGTCAGCTGATCTCTGAGGGAGACCACAGCCCAGCACTAAATGGCGGCTCAAGGGAAAGGATGTAAAAGGGCAATATTTACTGATATACAGGTCCTTTTCAAAAAATTAGCATATTGTGATAAAGTTCATTATTTTCTGTAATGTACTGATAAACATTAGACTTTCATATATTTTAGATTCATTACACACAACTGAAGTAGTTCAAGCCTTTTCTTGTTTTAATATTGATGATTGTGGCATGAAAACCCAAAATTCCTATCTCAAAAAATTAGCATATTTCATCCGCCCAATAAAAGAAAAGTGTTTTTAATACAAAAAAAGTCAACCTTCAAATAATTATGTTCAGTTATGCACTCAATACTTGGTCGGGAATCCTTTTGCAGAAATGACTGCTTCAATGTGGCGTGGCATGGAGGCAATCAGCCTGTGGCACTGCTCAGGTGTTATGGAGGCCCAGGATGCTTCAATAGCGGCCTTAAGCTCATCCAGAGTGTTGGGTCTTGTGTCTCTCAACTTTCTCTTCACAATATCCCACAGATTCTCTATGGGGTTCAGGTCAGGAGAGTTGGCAGGCCAATTGAGCACAGTAATACCATGGTCAGTAAACCATTTACCACTGGTTTTGGCACTGTGAGCAGGTGCCAGGTCATGCTGAAAAATGAAATCTTCATCTCCATAAAGCTTTTCAGCAGATGGAAGCATGAAGTGCTCCAAAATCTCCTGATAGCTAGCTGCATTGACCCTGCCCTTGATAAAATACAGTGGACCAACACCAGCAGCTGACATGGCACCCCAGACCATCACTGACTGTGGGTACTTGACACTGGACTTCAGGCATTTTGGCATTTCCCTCTCCCCAGTCTTCCTCCAGACTCTGGCACCTTGATTTCCGAATTACATACTTTGGACCACTGAGCAACAGTCCAGTGCTGCTTCTCTGTAGCCCAGGTCAGGCGCTTCTGCCGCTGTTTCTGGTTCAAAAGTGGCTTGACCTGGGGAATGCAGCACCTGTAGCCCATTTCCTGCACACGCCTGTACACGGTGGCTCTGGATGTTTCTACTCCAGACACAGTCCACTGCTTCCGCAGGTCCCCCAAGGTCAGGAATCGGTCCTTCTCCACAATCTTCCTCAGGGCCCAGTCACCTCTTCTCGTTGTGCAGCGTTTTCTGCCACACTTTTTCCTTCCCACAGACTTCCCACTGAGGTGCCTTGATACAGCACTCTGGGAACAGCCTATTTGTTCAGAAATTTCTTTCTGTGTCTTACCCTCTTGCTTGAGGGTGTCAATGATGGCCTTCTGGACAGCAGTCAGGTTGGCAGTCTTACCCATGATTGCGGTTTTGAGTAATGAACCAGGCTGGGAGTTTTTAAAAGCCTCAGGAATCTTTTGCAGGTTTTTAGAGTTAATTAGTTGATTCAGATGATTAGGTTAATAGCTCGTTTAGAGAACCTTTTCATGATATGCTAATTTTTTGAGATAGGAATTTTGGGTTTTCATGAGCTGTATGCCACAATCATCAATATTAAAACAAGAAAAGGCTTGAACTACTTCAGTTGTGTGTAATGAATCTAAAATATATGAAAGTCTAATGTTTATCAGTACATTACAGAAAATAATGAACTTTATCACAATATGCTAATTTTTTGAAAAGGACCTGTATATATATATATTCAGGTTGGCGAGATTCTTTAATAGGCCACTTAACATGATATAAACTATCTGTTGGTTAAGTATTCATTGTGGGGGTATAGTTTTCATTTAAGTGTCTGGCTGCAGCTGCTAAAGCTAATAAAATCTTGTCTTGTATAAAAATGTATTAGTGCAAAAAATGACAGTTACTTTATATTCACAAAAGCAGGGCTTTGCTTTGGGTGCCAGTCAGGGCCAGACCCTGGAATTCAGTGGTATACTATAGAGGAAGCAGACCCCGCAGGGGGTCCAGACCAGGGGGCTGCTTACTCATTAGTTGTAAGTCTTCTCTCCCCGCTCGGAATGGTAGAGTGGCTGGGAAGTGAAGACTCACTGGGCTCTTCCAAAGATTCTTTTTGGCCCGGTGCACACTAGTTACGCCACTGCTGGCATTTCAAGTACCCAGAGGCCCAAACAGCCCCCCAGCAGCCCAATAAATAGTGACTGTCTATGGCATCTTACAGCAGCCCCTCTGGCATTTGCCAGAACCCACAGATTGTCAGTCTGGGCCTGGTGCCAATACACCAAAAATACACCAGTTAATTTGCAAGATAAAAGAAGGGCAAATCAAGTTTTTAAGGTGCGGGAGAGCTCAAGTCATGTACATAATCTGGCCCATATGGGTTTGTCTTTTAAAGGAGAAGGAAAGGCATTTTGGCATTTTACTGCCAATAGATTCGCCACATTAGTACCACCTAGAACGCTATTTATTCTGCAGACAGCTTTACTATACCTGAGTAAAGAGCCCTAGAATCTCCCTCTGATAGCAGCTGCTATTTTAGCTTGGTCTTGGTAGCTTCCTGCTGCAGTTATAGCCCTTGGAAGCTCAGATCACACATTCCTAAGGGTGGGGGAAGTGAGTTCTTAGCATTCTTATGGGAGAGGGGAGCAGGAGAAGGGAGGGGGAGAGGGAGAGAACTGAGCAGACTCGTGCCCCAAACCTGAAGCCTGAGCCCTAAAAGAGAGGAAGTGAGATACTGAAGAACATGTTTACAAAAAGGAGACAAGAAATCCTGTGTTTCTTTTAATAGAGGACGCAGTGCAGCGTTTCTGTGAGTGCTTATGGCTGTATTTACATAGACCTTTCTGATAAAGCTTACTTAGTTTTTACCTTTCCTTCTCCTTTAATTAGAGAAAAGGCACCTTAGAGGCAATATGATTAATATGTATATGTATATACATCCAAGGTCACTGCAGCGATGTCTCAGGAGAACTATTTATTCCCTTTACTGTACAAGGGGGAGGAAAAGAGATCTACAAGAACATGAACACTTCCCAGTATATTGTGCCCATATCATGTCAAGGACCCAGTGTTCTGTGGCAGGTGTTCTATATTCAGAGCTATTTGTTGAACGCTATAGGTGTTAAAGTAACACAAGATTCTGCTTTAAAGAAAGGTGAGTTTGGTTGTTACATGCACAATGGAGAAGCGACAAATAGGCAACTCTTGCTGATGCTAAATGGAGCACTTAGAGTTCTGAGCAGCTGTACTGCTCAATGTACTGTGTATTATAAAACGACCAGTCCCATTGTGGATTGATATGAGATCAGTATACTTACTGATCACTACCCCTTTAAAGGACAATGAAAGGTTAATATAAATTAAAAGTAAGTCTAAAGGCATTCTTTTTAAGTACTTACTGCATATCTAAATTCCCAGATCCCTGCTTGCTTCTCTGAGATATGGTGCTGGCAGCCTACAGCAGTGTGAAGCCTACAGTGACATCACTGAAATCTCTCTCCCCTTCCTGTAGGTGCCAGCGACAGCCTTCCTATTCTCTGAGCATGTGTGTAACTTGATCCTGTCTGCTGTTCTGAGCTACACATGCCCACCAGCCAATCAGAAGTGGATCTGCCAGAGGGGAGGGGGGGAGGGAATGAAACACATGTGCAGTATGAAGCAAGGAGGGAAAGGAAGGGAGAATACCTTTTTAGAGATGGCTGCCTGTTCTAGAAAATTATTTGATTTCTTCTTTTGACAGTTCCAAATGGGGGTCACTGACCCCAACATCTAAAAAAACAAATGCGGTTACAATTTTATTGTTGTTGCTACTTTTTATTACTCATCTTGATATGAAATCCTATTCATATTCACATTCCAGCCTCTGATTTAAATCATTGCCTGGTTGCTAGGGTAATTTGGATGCTAGCAACTTAATAGCTGCTGAAATTCAGACCTTGAGAGCTGCTGAATATAAAGCTAAATAATGCAAAAACCACACTTGCTCACATTGGGGTCCCAGTTGATCCCACAGGTGCTCAGTTGGCCTTCCCCAAAATTTGCCAAAAGGTAGAAAGCAAAGAATTGTCACCAATATCATTATAGGATGTAGTTTCACCTGTTTTGGCCAATAGACAATTCCAGTAACAGGAAGGGCCATATAGTGCCTAGTTAGCTTTCCCTTCCGAGTTATTCCCCCTGTACAGGTATAGGACCCTTTATCCGGAAACCCATTATCCAGAAAGTTCTGAATTGCGGAAAGGCCATCTCCCATACACTCCATTTGAATCAAATAATTCAGAATTTTAAAACTGATTTCCTTTTTCTCTGTAATAATAAAACAGTACCTGTACTTGATCCCAACTAAGATATAATTACCCCTTATTGGGGGCAGAACAGCCCTATTGGGTTTATTTAATGGTTAAATGATTCCCTTTTTTCTGTAATAATAAAACAGTACCTGTACTTGATCCCAACTAAGATATAATTACCCCTTATTGGGGGCAAAATAATCCTATTGGGTGTAAATACTGTTTAAATAATTTTTTTAGTAGACTTAAGGTAGGATATCTGAATTACGGAAAGACCCCTTATATGGAAAACCTCATGTCCCCAACATTCTGGATAACAGGTCCCATACCTGCACTAAACAATTAAATCTGTATATTCCTGTCGTGATAGTCTGCCATCTGATATTAGTAGCAGCAGACAGACATTGTCAATGATTTTTATTGTAATGTTCTTTATACTAGGAGGAGGGAGCTGGGATATGGCAATAGGCTTTAAAAAAACCTGGAAAAGAACTAAGTGCAATTAACTTGTCTTGTGCGCAGAGAGGAGATGTCATCCATGAATAAAAGTACAATTTATAATTTAATAGTATAGTAGAGATAAGAGGTTGTAAAGAAGGGAAAGAGTGTGACAGCTAGGCCTGTACCCTATAGTGTAATTATCCCATTTTCCAATTTATGAAGCAGCCATAAAGAAGGCTGTTGCAAGTGTATTCTTTTCAATATTACTAGCAATTAAAATTATTGTTACAGCACCTGTAGATAAGTGAACGCGGGGAACTGTGGATTATGAAAATGCTAAATGTTTATATAGATAATTTTACTGAGTGTCAGGGCCACATAGCAGTCTTGACATTGGGGATCAGGCAGAAGTCCAATAACTGGGTATTAAGGGTTAATGAGTCTCTTCAGCCAAAGTCCATGGCTGACAGCAATAAGAATGGTCAGAAATAAGTGTGAAACTGGCTAATTAGCACTGAATTGGAGACAATGATAGCACAGCCAGGAAGAGCTAAAATCAGGCACTGAAACCTTCAGAGTCCATTCACTTCAGAATTCTATCCCTGAATTATTCCATAACATAACAATCTCTCAATTTCTTTAAGAAAAAATTATATAAATTATATTTTTTAGAGCCTAGAGTCTCGTCTAGTCCTTTGCTTAAAGGCCAATGCCCAAACGGGGTGCGCTTTTGCCCTCCAATTTGTGCCTGTTACCCACCCACATAGACTGTAAGACCTCCTTCCTACTGTGCCTTATACCACTTGTTCTCTGTGTATTTATACTTATTTATTATAATGTTTATTATACTTATTTATTGTATTTATTTTAATGCTTGTCCTCCCTGTGTGTACATTTGTACTATGTAAGATTATGCAGTGCTATCCTTGTAGCGCTTTATAAATAAAGTTATACCTCCCAACATTTGAATAATACAAAGAGGGACAAAAAGAAATGCTGTATGTAGTGTGGCGACATTTTGACCACGCCCATTTTTGTGACCACACCCCTAAAACCCAATCCCATTTTACAAAATTTGACAGGTTATGTAAAGTTTAAACCCATTTCTGGGGGTTTGGGGGTCTTGTTTTATGTGTTATTTAAGTTTTGCTAATGAAGGTGAAATTGCCCTTTAAGCTGCAAGTCTCGGTTCCCCCAAGAGACCTGTTTAGCTTATTAGTTACAATTGTATCTCAGTGCAGGAGTTGAGTATGCTGGATGAGCATGCTAGATAAGTAGCAAAAGCTACTTATTTAATTAAGTTGAGGAACTTTGTATCTTTTTTGACGGTCAGTGCAGGAGATCAAAGGGATATGAGGGGATTTTCATCCGGGACTACGGGTTGAGCTGTTGAAATCGGGACTGTCCTGCGAAAATCAGGACAGTTGGGAGGTATGACATACATAAATGACATCAGAGACTCAAGGAGTAAGCAGTAGTCCCATCATTAGTGATGAGCAAATTTTTTCACCAGGCGTGAATTCGCAGCGAATTTCTGCATTTCGCCATTGGAGAATTGTTTCGTGAAACTTCTGTGAAAATTCGCTGTGGAAAAATTTGTTGTGCAGTTTTTTGTTTTTTTTGTCGCGCTTCAAATTGGGCGTGGTCGCATTAAAAAAAGAACGGGACGACAAAAAAAATTGAGCAACAAATGCAAATTTCTCGCCGTTTCACAAATTTTATGGTGAAGCGAAACAGGACAGATTCGCTCATCACTACCCATCATGCCTGCTTCTATGAAATGAATTAGATTATTGCCATTATTATGTTAAAAAGTACAGTTCAAGCTGGAGGAAAAGAAAGGTTCTGCATTAAATACTTAACCTGCATTGTAGGGTTTGCTTTGTAAAACAAAAAAATCACATGCCAAAGCAAATCAGGTTGTGACCCTTAAGTCTAAAGGGAATGCTTCTAGATCTGGTTTCTCCAGACTAAACAGGCTCTGGGGCTTAATGAAGAATTCACACTTACATGTTTTGTATAATTGAATCTGTCAGCACATTGCACAGGCCTGTACTCTGCATATATTTCTATATATACTATGTGTAATTGCTTATGTCAAGTTTTGTTTAAGTTTTTATCATCATGAAAGTTTCTTTATAAGCACAATTGAGCTTGCTGAGGGTATGGGCGGAACAGAGTTCTAGTAATAACGCCCTCAGTTAGCATTTAAAATATATGGGTTTGGATAATGCAATGTATGTAGAAGTAGTGGGTGAAGAAGGCAGGGCAGTATCTAGGTGTAGATCTTCAGGAGGAGTGGGGCACAGTTCTCATTGAATCTGCAGGCAGACAAGTGAGGAAGATAAAGGAGGAGTGAGGGACAGCTTGGAAAACCACTGATAAAAGGCGGCCATATTCAGTCAGATTTTGAAGTGGGTGGGGAAATGGGTGGAGTATTGGTGGGTCTGGCCTTATAAAGGGTGATCCGTCAGCAGAGAGGGTGAGGGAAGGGAGGGATTCATAAGGTGTTACAAATTTTACCAGCAATTACACTGTTGGTAAATTTGTTATTCCAACTGGGTGGGTCAAGGCAACTGGTCACATTAGTAACAAGCAGCAGAAATTATTGGTTCAGTTGCTGTAATGATATAAAAATAGCATACCAATATCAATAAAATAAAATTGTTTAGGAAAAATACATCACTTCCTGTTTCCTGTACATACTGCTTCCTCCATGAGAGGATATTGCATTGTGAGGATATTGCATTTTGTTATACAACAAAACAATGACACTGTTTTACACAGTCTCCGTGGATAGCATATCGTATGGTTAAAACAATCGTCAAAAGATTATTTATCTGAGATAAATCTGCCACCTTAATTAGATTTAAATGTACAAACCAGATTAGATTAAATGTACTGAGGATGGATCGGGAGAGTGTGAATCAGGGTGAATCATTGATCTACATTGGGGTTATTTAAAGGAGAAGGAAAGGCTAATAAAGAGTTAATCTCAAGCTGCAGGCATATCTTCAGTTCTCTCAATAGTGCCCTTAAGTCTCCCCATATTTCTCCCGTTCAGATGATCAGAAGCCTCATAGGAGAAAAAAATGCTGAGCTTTGTATAGAAAGTTCCCATAATGCCTCACTCCTGCACAGAGACCAAGACCCGTGTATAGTGATGAGTGAATCTGTCCTGTTTCGCTGATGAAGTCGCAAATCTTTGAAAAGATTCGCGAAACGGCGAAAAATTCCCGAAATGGCGTAAATGTTGCCCGTCAAAAAAAATTGTCGCCCGTGACTATTCTTTTGTCGTCCGCAGCTATTCTTTTGTTGCCCGCGGCTATTCTTTTGTTGCGCGGCTAATCTTTTGTCGCCCACAGCTATACTTTTGTCGCCCAAGGCTATTCTTTTGTCGCGCGGCTATTCTTTTGGCACGCGGCTATTCTTTTGTTGTCCACGGCTATTCTTTTGTTGCCCGAGGCTATTCTTTTGTCCTGCGGCTATTCTTTTCATGCCTGCGACTATTCTTTTTTGACGCGCAACTATTCTTTTGACGTGGGCGACAATTTTTGGACGTGCATCAAATTTTTATGCAGCAAATTTTTTCATCTGTTTCGCGAAACAATCCGCCAGTGGCGAAACGTGGAAATTCGCCGCGAATCCATACCTGCCGAAACATTTCGCCCATCACTACCTGTGTATATGTTCAGTTTGTAAGACTATGAGGAAACTTCCTGCTCATTGGCTCAGATCCACATTCCTAAGGAGTGTGACACACAGGGAGATTAGTCGCCGCACAACAAATCTTCCTTGTCATGGGCGACTAATCTCCCCGAAATGCCATCCCACCGGCTAGAATGTAAATCGCCGGTGGGATGGCATACGTGGTGGCGCGGTTTGCTGAAGTCGCCAATGTTGCCTTGCGAGGAAACTTCAGGGACTTTGGCAAACCGCGGCATCGTGTATGCCAACCCACCGGTGATTTATATTTTTGTGCCATGGTTAAACTTCTCAAATAAATAAAAAAAAATAAATAGAAGAAAATGCAGTAGAATAATGAATGCATTCTGTTCTGCGGATTATTTAATACAGGTATCGGACCTGTTACCCAGAATACTCGGGACCTGGCTTTTCTGGATAAGGGCTCTTTCCGTAATTTGGATTACTTTACTTTGCGAAAAAATCATTTAAACATTAAATATACCAAACAGTATTGTTTTCCAACGCAAATTCATGCAGTTTATCAGTTTACCATCAAGTACAAGCTACGGTTTTATTATTACAGAGATAACGGAACTTTTTAAATTGGAAGTAGGAGCTTTCTGGATAAAGGGTTTCCAGATAACAGATCCCATACCTGTACTAGAGAGGCTGTGAAGCAAAAATAGTTTTAATAATAATATTACATAAAGCAGAACTTGTTAGTTAATTCAAGCAAATGTTTGTGGGAAAATAAATGACACATTTACATCTGCGTGTGAGTCAAGATGCCGCGCTAAGCACCTCTACAGCATAGAAATAGTTCCGCTGGTCTAATTGCTCATTCTGTCTAAAAACGGATACACCGCTCATAATATAAACCTGTCAAAACCTGTTAACGTTTTCCATTTAGCACTTTCTTTGCATGACGCCCATGTATAATGGGCGAAGTGCTGGCACCTGGTAAATCAAAATCTGCCATTTATTGCCAGCGCTTAATAGAATGAACGATGATTACAGGATCCCATAAACAGCAAATGGAACGTGTGTGTACAAGACAGTAAAATATTCCGCTTGCGCCGAAACCCGGCGCTTTGATGAATTCTTTGAAGGGGCGCCGCTCACTGGCACTTTAATTATGCACGTTACGTAAGTCCCTGAGAGTTATTTGCTTACAGGAAAGTCAAGGTTGTGGTAATTGGTAATTAAACAGATGGAGAAATAAATTGCATACTGTATATGTGGTTTTTTTTTTTTTTATTTAAATAAAAACAAGGAATTTCTGGTGGTGAAATCATGGGAAAATGTTTCATTTCTTAAAAGGTTTTATTTTATATGCTTTCTGGCACCTTATACATAATTTTATACATATAATTTATATATATACAGGCAGGGTTGGACTGGGGGGTGCAGGGCCTACAGGGGCTGCCACGGTAGGGGCCCCGAACCCCCCCAAGGGACCCCCGCTGTGGTCCCCACACACCCCCGGCCCATGCCGCTCACCCAAGCCCCTCCCCCGAACGCACATAATGGAGAGGGAGACCTGTGGGTCCCGGACCGCCCAGCAGGGATCTGTTCTGGGCCAGCGCGGCCCGCTTGTTTTTTTCCCAATGTCCATCTGGCCCAGTCAGACCCTGTATACAGGTATAGGACCTGTTATACAGAATGCTCAGGACCTGGATAAAGGATCTTTCTGTAATTTGGATCACCATACGTTAAACCTACTAAAAAATCTTTTAAAAAATAAACCCAATAGGATTTTTTTGGCTCCACTAACGATTAATTATATCTTAGTTGGGATCAAGTATAAGCTACTATTTTATTATTACAAAGAAAAAGGTAATGCATTTTTAAAAATTTGAATTATTTGTTTAAAATGGAGTCTATGGGAGATGGCCTTCCCATAATTCATAACTTTCTGGATAATGTGATTCCAGATACGAGATCTCACACCAGTATATATCTATATATATAGCTATAGATATAAACTGGTGTATCTATCTATCATCTATCTATCTATCTATCTATCATTTACAGTATCTATCTATATGTCTATCTGTCTGTCTATCATCTATCTAGCTATCTATCATAAATCTATAGTAAAACAAAGTAGAAAGGAGAGACCTTTTTTGTATTTAGTAGGCCTAGGACCGGAGAAATGGAGGGACAGGGCCATGAATGGGCTAGGAGGAGGACCCGGGAAGTGTTAGGGCAAGGGATTATGGGAATTGTAGTCCAGCTGTGATTGAATAGAGGGTAAGGGGAGGAAATAAAAGGGGTGAGCACAGGGGAGTTGGCGCCAATTTACCTAAACAGCCCCGCCCATCCACCCTATGGGGAAGCACTAGTCGCAGCAATGGGATGAGGAATAAGTGGCAGGAGTTAGTCAGTAGAAGAAATAGCGGAAGTTGTGCAGGTCAGAGGCTAGGGGTGGCGGTGATTAGACAGTGGTAAAAGGGGAGGGACAAAAGATAAGGGGAGGAGTCTCTGAAATTTGTTATGCTTGTTAACAAGGTATCTCCACAGGAGCAGCCTTCAGCGACTAGGGGTGGAGATCCCGCTGGATAGGGTTATATATTAACGTGATGGTATTGTTACATGATTGTTAATTACTGTATATATTTGAGTATAAGCCTAGTTTTTCAGCACCCAAAATGTGCTGAAAAAGTCACCCTCGGCTTATACTCGAGTCGGGTGCCATGGGTCCCTCCAGACTAGCACCCTGTGTCCTTTGTGTGCAAATTAGGCCACCCACAAGACGCTCCATTGCCCTGGCCCGCTCCCATTTCACCTCCATCTAGCATCCTCATCTGCCCCATTCTGCACTAGACATTGCACTTTATATTCTGTATAATCTATATATAGTTTTGAATGATTTTAACTCTGTGTTTTAGCTGGGTTGCTGATTGAGCTAAGGGGTGTAGTACTCTTAAGGTATCATTGTTGATACCATATTGTTTTTGTTGACCCTCTTCTCCACTTACAGAGTTAATTTACTGTTTTTCTTTGAAATAAATATTTAAAAACATATACCCCACTGATGCCTCAATTAATGTAATCTTATTGGTATTTATTTTGATTATTGAAACTTAGCAGTAGCTGCTGCATTTCCCACCCTAGGCTTATACTCGAGTCAATAAGTTTTTCCAGTTTTCTTAGGTAAAATTAGGTACCTCGACTTATATTTGGATCGGCTTATACTCGAGTATATACAGTATATGCAATAAACTTGGCTGAGGCCTTTTCAACCCACACAGAGTCTGAGTGTTAATAAAAGGAAAGGGGGTGGAGAGTTTGGGGAAAGGGTCAAGACTTGACCCTGCCCATGTCAGGGAACTTTTTGGATAATATAGCCTTCCATTTATCCCTTCTTTATTAACACAAATATATTCAGCGGCAACATATTTCACAGCTCTGTACATTAGGAAGGGTATATGCAGGTATGGGACATATTGTCCGAATGCTTGGGATCTGGGGTTTTCCAGATAAGAGGTCTTTCTGTAATTTGGATAAGTAGTAAATCTACTAGAAAATAATTTGATCAAATAAACCAAATAGAATTTTTCTGCCTCAGTCATTATAAATCCAGTAAATGCACTCAATATAATGATACTGCCTGACTCTTGAGGATTGTAAATTGCTCCCGAGTAGTTTACAGATATAATACCCTGTCAATACCCTACACAATCACTACATTTGTGATTTCTCCAGAACAGCTCTGTACATTAGGAAGGGTATATGCAGGTATGGGACCTATTATCCAAATGCTTGGGATCTGGGCTTTTTCAGATAAGGGGTCTTTCCGTAATTTAGATAAGTAGTAAATTTACTAAAAAACAATTTGATCAAATAAACGATATAGGATTGTTTTGACTCCAATGAGGAGTAATTGTATCCTAGTTAGGACCAAGTTCTAGGTACTGTTTTATTATTACAGAGAAAAATCATTTTAAAATTAGAATTTTTTGATTAAAATGCAGTCTATGGGAGATGGACTTCCTGTAATTTTGAGCTTTCTGGATAATGGGTTTGTGGATCCCATATCTGCACATCCAACATACAAATACTGTACCTGCTTACTGTCTAAATGTAGCAAATGTAAATGAATCAGATCAGATCAAGGGCAACTGATACCAATCAGAGTCTTGTAAGACACTTTCTGTCATGCTGGGTTTATACCTAGAATCCTGTACTGCAAATTTTTGCCATTTTGCCAGCTTGAATTTACTATACACAAAAATGATTTTTAAAAAACTAAATATGTATTTTTCTTTTTTGCAGCCACGCAGAAATGCGCTCAAGATGATTTAAGTAAGAAAGCTCTTCAGGCTTTACAAAGGTAACATGCCTTTCAATAGGGGGGCACTTTCATACCATTCCCTTTGCCCAAGATATTATTGACAATAGATGTAAGTGTGAGCATTAGGCCTCAGTCATTATAAATCCAGTAAATGCACCCAATATAATCACACACTTCTCAGATTACCTTTGGTGCCATTCAACAAAATGCTTGTCTGCCTGACTCTGAGTCGTTTACAGATATAATTTTTGGTATTTTCCACTTAATAAGCAGTGGGGTAACCAGAGCAAACTGGGGAAAAACGCAACTGTGAATACCTTTACAATACATATTTAATTAACTACATTTGTGATTTCTCCAGCACAGATTCAAAAGTGGCTTTTATTATTATGAAGCTGTTACAACAAGAGAAATATATTTATATATTTCACAAGAGCCATGAATATCACATGCAATAAATCTTGAAAAGTGGCATTTATTGATGTCATAAGTTACCAGTGTTTAATGATGTTATTTATGTCACATGGCTCACTAAAACATGATGTACCCCCAGTTGTACAAGTTACCTAAGAGCTCCTTGACCCAAATAAAAGCGTTTGGTTTTCTCCCTCATGCCTTAAAGGATAACTCTTTGTTAAAAAGCCCTACACGACACAGAGACCCCTGAAATACCTATCAATGCAAGCTGTTCCTTTAAAAATTATGAATACATACCACTTTTATATGCTGAAATTGAGCTGCAAAACAGTTCTTCTCTTTCTGCATCATTTGAAATCCTGGTATGGGAGGTGGGACTAAAACATTGATGTTGCAAATTATAACAACTTCTCCACAGCTTACAGACAGCATGCAGGAACTACATAACCCACAATGCATTGCACTTTGATGTTCCCTTCCTTATTGACATCACGTGTGCAGGGAATTGTGGGACTGGGAGGATGCAGGCTGAAGGCAGGCTGAGGACAGTCGACTACTGTTGCATTTTGTTTGAGTCACAAAGTAGCCAGCCAAAGAATAAAGAATATTCTGCGGTTGCTACTGATTGAATGGCAGACAGAGACTACCCGGCATTTCAGCCTTCATACTTGTTTCTCTTCCTTTCCAACAGAGCTCATGAGTTAGATCCAGAGGACCCTCAGATTATTCTGTATCTCTCATTGCAACTGGGCCTTGTGAGGCAGGTGAGTGTTAGCCATCACTTCTGCACAACAACATTCTGTAATATGGATCTTGATATGATTAAAGAAAACGTATGTGTTAACCTTGAGATGCTACATGGATGGGCATAGTAATGTATACAAAGACTGCATAGACTTACATACTAGCATAATGATGGAAGTAGCCTTAAAGCAGCCATACATGGGCCAGTAAGGAACGCTCTCCAAACAATTAGCCCTCAGGGAGGGCTACACACCATATGACCATATTTCAGTTGTTCCGACTGTTCATATAAAGACCACAACTTGTGAGAAATTTTCAAACCTGCCCAGTTCCAGTACTGACTGATATCTGTAGTATATGGATATTAGTCTGGATCAGAGGGCCACCATAATGCCCTAAAGTGAACTTGGTTATTATTATTCACTTATTATTATGGCAAAGATCTGCTGTGCACCTTCCCACAACCCCATGTATCTTTTGGCTTCCACCAGCTTATCCCTCCTCTTGTTATAATTCTAGGCTAAAGCACAAGTGTAGGCCAGTGTCCCAGTGTGCATCCCCTATGCCATCAGCTGCTCAGCTGTGCTGCCTTTTTTGTGCCCACTTGCTTTCCGTACACTCAGTGAAGTTTTGTGCATAGTTTATTAGGGTCTTCAGCACAACATTATTAGTAAAGAACAGATCCTGCAAGAATGTCTGAAATGTCTATCTTTCAAATGGTGGCCATTGACCCCCCCCCCCGGCTTACATTTAGTTACTTATTTCTCTATTCAGACCCTCTTCTATTCATATTCCAGTCTCTTATTCAAACTACTCCCTGGTTGCTAAAGTAATTTGAACCCTAGCAACCAGATAACTGCTGAAATTCCAAACTGGAGACTTGCTGAACAAAATGTGTAATTAAAAAAAAACACAAGAGTAATATAAAATGAAGACCAATTGCAAATTGTCTCAGAATAGCATTCTCTACATTATACTAAAATGGTGAACAACCCCTTTAACATGACGGAAATAAGCAACTAGGCAGTGTTTCCCAAAAGGTAAAATATTGCTCGGGTATTCCGGATAAGGGCTCTTTCCGTAATTTGGATCTCCATAACTTAAGTCTACTAAAAAATAATAAAACATTAATTAAACTCAACAGGATTGCTTTGCATCCAATAAGGGTATTTGTATCTTAGTTGGGATCCATTACAAGGTACTGTTTTATTATTACAGAGAAAAGGGAATCATTTAACCATTAAATAAACCCAATAGGGCTGTTCTGCCCCCAATAAGGGGTAATTATATCTTAGTTGGGATCACGTACAGGTACTGTTTTATTATTACAGAGAAAAGGGAATCATTTAACCATTAAATAAACCCAATAGGGCTGTTCTGCCCCAATAAGGGGTAATTATATCTTAGTTGGGATCAAGTACAGGTACTGTTTTATTATTACAGAGAAAAGGGAATCATTTAACCATTAAATAAACCCAATAGGGCTGTTCTGCCCCCAATAAGGGGTAATTATATCTTAGTTGGGATCAAGTACAGGTACTGTTTTATTATTACAGAGAAAGGGGAATCATTTAACCATTAAATAAACCCAATAGGGCTGTTCTGCCCCCAATAAGGGGTAATTATATCTTAGTTGGGATAAAGTACAGGTACTGCCCCCAATAAGGGGTAATTATATCTTAGTTGGGATCCATTACAAGGTACTGTTTTATTACTACTGACAAAAAGGAAATCAGTTTTAAAATTCTGAATTATTTGATTAAAATGGAGTCTATGGGAGATGGGCTTTCCGTAATTTGGAACTTTCTGGAAAACAGGTTTGCGGATAAGGGATCCAATACCAGTAATAGGAAATAAGAGGAAGATGCACTTTGCTTTCTATATGAGGTGCATTTTCTTTATGGCTGGCACATTCCATGATATTCCAGACCAGGGTTAAAATCTTGAAATTTGATGTTGGCAGATCTGGTGGTTGAAGTGAATATATTGTGCAGCAAATGTATTCTTCACAGAAGTACAAATATTACTAAGCAGTTGGATATAAATGCAGTTGGCTTGTAGAGCAGTTGTTACTTGAGTCATCTTATTAATTCCTTTTTATTCAATCTTAAGCTTTGCTTAAATCACACACATTACCATTAATGATAACCAATGTTTCCTTTAAATAAAGCAGCGCTGTATTACATATAAGACACCCATTCCATCAGTTATGTCAGTTACACATTGCAGCAACTGCTAAAAATAAATCAGTATAAAATTGACAGAATAGAATGGCTATTAAAATTGTTCATAATATCTAAAGCTGCAGTGCACGGTGCTTCATACAGGCAATCCATTCTGGGAAAAGGTAAATACTGTTTTCCTCCTGAACCACCGATAAGACTCACAGACAATGCAGACAATAGAGGGGGTCACGTTATTGGTTTAAGGATACTTTATTTTGACCCCTGAAAGCAGCAGTCAGTATGTGGCTACCAAATAGCCAATCACAGTCCTTATTTGGCACCGCCAAAGAACTTTTATTATGCTTGTGTGGCTCCCCAACATGTCTGAGTTTGGCTCACAAAGTAAAAAAAGTTGGGGATCCCTGTTCTGTTCCCTGTTAATGTGTTTCTTCTTACAGTCACTAGTGGTGGATCTTTTCATCCACCACAGTGGAACACAGAAGAAACATAGCCCCTTATTTCCTATCTGACCATACTCACTGTGGTGCAGACAAGCACCAAATGTAGGTGGAACACATCAAGTTGTGTTTCCCCTGTGTTTGGCACTTGCTGATCCCCAGTGATTACTTACTAACGGAATAGCCTGGCTGAATTTCTTCCTGTTTTGAAATGCATGAAAAATCCACTGCATGGAAATGCAGGTAAAAACCCTGTGTGTAAAGGTGGCCATAACGGTAAGATTTACTTGTTTGGTGAGGTCACCAGATGAGCAAGTCTATCCTCCAATAGATGGGCCAAGAGATTACAATGTAGGGGATACAAAATTTGGAGCTAAGATGGCATCAGTGAGCCAACGTGGTCCCTGATCCGATGGGAACATTAAACTTGCCCGATTGACGCCTGGCCAATTCCGGTAGGCCCATACATGGGCAGATAAAGAGGCTTGATAAAGGGCTGGTTTAACCCCGAAACGTTGCTGTGTGCACTTGAGTAAAGTCACTTTTTTCTACAACATTTACGGAGTGCTGCTGTTTTTTCATTTTATCCTGGATATTGTTTTACCCTGGCTGAGGGTTCAGCTTGCACCTGGGGCTACAACTAGCCGGTTTGTCCATTGTGTAGCACACCTTAATCAATTTATACATGGGCAGATAAGCTACTGAATTGGTCTAAAGGTCTCGGCAGTTGAAATCTGCCCGTGTATGGACACCTGAAGATGCCCAAAGGATGTAGAAGCTGTGCAGGGGCAGCAGAAAATGTTTTTGGCTGGGGGTGCAAGGAGAGGGGCATGCTGCCGAAATGTTTGGCTACACCCACTTTTTGTGGCCAAAGAGCCCCCCTGATGCCCAACCGCATTATCCCTCACCCACAAGAGCCAGCTGCCCCTCCGTCTCTATCTTTATGAGTTGCAGCAGTTTAGTCACAACTTCCAAAACCAGGGCCCCCTCAGTTCCGATGCCTGTGGCGCTATGTGCACTGGCAAGCGCAAGGCAGTGCTACCCATAATGCCTAGCAAAGAGCTAGTGACACATAGGCACCCTATCTCCCACCCCAACCTGTCCCATGACTTGGTCTTTGCACTTTGCACCCTGTCCTGCAATTTGTAAATGACGCTATTTGTTCCCACAGTGCAGGCATTTTAGGGCATTGGGCCATGCAGCAATTCATTATGGCTATCCATCATTATGTTTGAACTTGATGGGCGTATGTCTTTTTTCAACCTAACTTACTATGTTACTATGTAATTCTAGGGTGTTTGTTAGCTTCTCCACAGTCTGAATGGCAGGAATATGCCTTGTGAGCCACGAGCCTTAACCTTTCCTGCTGGTGCCAAAATTGCTTCATTCTTTATGTTATTCAGATATAATTACACTGTTAACTGTTAACTGTAAGCTCAGATAAGGGGAAATGATATTAACTGTTCTGGAAGCTGAAGGGCCTGGATCCAGTTGTACATCTGCCGTGTACCAGAAGCCAAGAGAAAGAGAGAGAGAGATGGGCATTTATTAACCCTATAGTTGCTAGTGGCTGGTTTGATCTGAAGCAATTTGAATGGCTTGTTGTAGGCAGTGTATCAAATCTCAGTTGGTTTATTCCTGAATTACATTTTTTCCATCTAATTTCAAGCAAGTTTGCAAATGGCTCAGAGTCGCAACATAACATGCAATTATCCACTTGCTTTGCTAAAGATACATATTTCCATTGATCTCTGTTGTGGAGTTTTAATTTTATCATTTCCTACAATTTTCTTCTAATAAATCCACTATTGATAAATAGTTTGATTATTGATTAAGAATTTGAATAAATGCCTCCCTTGGTGTTTTTTTGAGTACTGTATTGTATCCAATGTCAGACTATTCCACAGTGACCAGGGGAGGGTAGTGTTGGTTCAGAAGCACAAGTAAAGGTGAATTTCACTGAGAAATCAACTCCCAGTATGATATAGATGGTAATATGCTATAAAGCTCTTCATTTTGATATTTAATTCCAGTTCTATGCTGTGGGAAGAGCAAGTTACCTTGTAAAGCACTGGCAGGGTTGCTAGGGTTCCGTTTGCCACAGCAACTAGGCAGTGAGATAAATGGCAGACTGGTTGATTATAAATAAGTCAAAAATAAGAAGAAGAATACAAATCTTACAACCAGCTTTTTAGCTGTTAAAAAAAAAACAAACAAAAAAAACAATATCTGGTTGATAGGGTCCCACTTACCCTAGCAACGAAGTAGTGGTATGAATGGCAGTCTGAAAGATAAATAAAAAGATAAGCCAATAATAATAATACAAACCTGTCAGCCAGTTATTTATATTTCATAGTTCAGACTGAAAACAGAAAGGCAAATATTAAGAACAAAAAATACATAAAAAACCATAATATTGGGCAAGGGTATCTAGTATAAGGTATCCCTATAAATGTTTTAACTAAAACCTTAAAAATGATTGTGACTAGAAATGCTGTATTTTATATACTGAACCTACTCCACCAGCCTAAAGGTTCAGCATCCCTATAAAAGAAGTGATCCAGGCTTTCAAAGTTATGCATGTTAGCCTGCCATCTTGGTTTCTTCCAGGAGTGTCAGTGACACGCACATGCTCAGTGGGCTCTGGGCAGCTGTTGAGAAGCTAAGATTAGGGGTTGTCACAGATTGTCAAGCAGAAAATTAGGTTTGCCTGCCATATAAACTGATGCTACAGGGCCGATTATTAATTTCTGATGCTAATTGCACTGGTTTCCAAGCTGCCATGTAGTAAATACTAATCAGCCCTTTATTGTGACATTTATATTCTATATATACAGTAAATTGTGAGTGGGTCTCTAAGCTCAGGTAAGTGACAGCAGCACAGAGTATGGGCAGGGAATCAGCAGAAAAGAAGATGGGGGGCTACTGGGACATCTTTGGGGGCACAGATCTTCCCTGCTAAAGGGCAGTGGGTGCCTTGGGCTGGTACAGGAACCACAAAACATAATGTACAGCATTTCTAGCCTACACCTTGTTACACTTGTGTTTTTCTTTAAGGTGATCTACCCCTGTAATGGGTTAATTTGTACTTAAATATGCTGTTAAAGAGTTAAGTTACTCATATACAGAATACATGATATTCAAATATAAACTTGGTATACATTTATACTAATGATGTCAATATATACATTTATATACAAATACACATTTATACTAATGATAGCAATAAATACATTTATGTCCATATTGTCCATATTGGATAATATGAAGGGTCTTTAGTTTTTTCCCAAGCAACAGCCCCCACCACCCCCAACAGGTCCAGCAGCACCACAGTGGGAAAGATGAAAAAAACAAAGGTAAATTACACTGTGTACTCAACATTTTTATCTTTTCAGTGTATAATTAAGGTAAATCCAACTTGAGAACCGTCATTGCAAAATTGCAGCTAAGGGCTTTAGGTTGGGTTACCATGATATTTTTATTTCATGGGGGGGCCAAGATTTCTTCCGTTGCTATGGACCTCTCTACATTAACTCTATCTCTATCCCCCATGTAGGTTCTAGATCAATATCTGGTTGGTAAATTGGTTGCACTGTTCTGTGCTTTGGATATCATTCCCTTTTTTTAATGACTTTTCCAGTTAATTGCAGCCGGGAGAAGTTTAGCATGTAGGCTTTCTGGCCGGCGGAACTGCTAGTTAATCCTTGGATATTTCACATAGAGCAGATTGTATTTACAGTTGAGTTTCACAGCTGCCTAAGCACAGATTTATTTGGAGCATTATAGTTCTTGGGAACAGGACATGAACTGTTCATTGCTTTAAAAAAACGATGATTACTTTCATTGTGAGGAACAGTTATTGCAGTTTTCTTTTTCCATTTAGGGTTATATGAAATTTAATTTATATGTTAATTTACAATCGGGGGGGTGGGTGGGCAAGGTGCTGCACCCATTTATGTACACATGATCTTTTGACGGAATTGCATACTACAGGAGTGGCACATTGGAAGGACTTTGGCATCTCCTGGTACTACCCTACCTTGCATGGCCTTCACGAAGCAGAAGGCAGGAGCACTAGGGGGCGCAAGGGAGTATTGATACACAGGTCATGAATTTTCAGACCCCCAAAAAACTCACGGCTCACTAACTTTACCCAGACCAACATTTCCACTGGTTTTATATACCCACACCTGCCCAGCTTCTTCAGAGATAGGCAGATTATAGGCAAACACGATTCCAAACTGGGTGATATATGCCTGGTGACATGGCCCAGGGTGGTTGCAATGTGTGCGATGATGGTGCTAGGGGAAAAGAGGATAGAAATGTCAGCCTACAAACCAGCACTTTTTGCTCAGGGTACTGAGTACAGGGCTTCCTTTGTGCCCGTGTGGGCTGCTCTGTTATCTTTATATAAGAGCCAAGAATATCCAGTAAATTATATCCTTATAAATGGTGTTTGGTGATGTCATCAGTTATAATCAATGCTAGTGATGTAATTTCTGTCATGGCTCTTCATGACTTTTCTATGATCATTATTCACTACATCAAATTTGGGTTATAAGGACCATTCATTCAGGCTCAGGTACATTATTTTTAAGATACAGATAGAGAGAAGGAGCCATGGCTATACCAAATACAGTTGCTGATGTTCCATGCAATCTGAACAATAGTCTGACAGGCCAAACATACACGTGCAAGGACACCTTCTTTAGTTCTCTTCATTTAGGCAAACAGCCCAAAGTACAGAAAGTGAAGAGGAGCTGCATCTCATCCTTTCCTCATCTGCTAATGCTCTGTGCACTTACAGAGCAGACATGATATTTTGAAATGTCAGATTATGTGCCATCCAGCAAATATGGCAGGAAGATCTGTCAAAGCTTTACTTTTTACACTTTTTTTACTTACATTTTTTTCGCAACGATCATGTTACAGATACAAACACCCAATATTATTCAACTATAACAACATACAGAAGTATAATTATATAAATTATATAAATTAAATCAATTATAACATCAATCAAGAAAACAGCAAATTGGTATAAAAATTACAATAACCACCTTGGTGAATATCATAAGAAGGGACCTATAGATTTGGACAAGACCCAAGATAAGCAATCTGCCATTCAAGGGAAGGCTGTATGGCCAAAGTTGGCCAAACTGCCTATCCAAACCTGGATATATATGGCCAGCTATAGTTAAATTTTCAAAGATGGATTTTTAGGGTTTAGTTTTATTAAGTGGCTCCAAGTATGTTGAATATCTAGTCAAATTAAAGCATTTGAATCCAGCATAGATAATCTGCCTTGCCTGTCTAAAGAAATAATTTGGGATAGACAGTTGTCCATCTGTAGACAAATAGATTGTATTGTATTGTATAGTTATTCCAAATAATACTGCTAATAGTTCTAGGAGCTTCATTACACTGTTTTAATAATGTCCCTGTACAAAGAACTTACAATCTATTAGAAAGAGAAGACAGAAAGATAATAAAACTGGGAACAGGTGTATAGTTGCACCCATAGATACATAGATAAAGAAACAGAGAGCGGAAGAGATATAGATAGATAGATAGATAGATAGATGATAGATAGATAGATAGATAGATAGATATAGATTCTATATGAATAAAGAGAAAAGATAATAGACAGATTGACAGACATTTATTAGTAGAGCAGAACTGATTATTGCAATACACAGCAAATGATATCTGATTACCGATTAGTAATTAAGAAGACTTGTAAATGTCATCTGGTGCTGCAAAAGCTTCATGTTTGTTCATTAAAAAGAAGAGACGGCATTCCTGTTTATGAACTGCAGATGATCATCAAATTTAATCATACAGACATTTTTTGTCCTTGGCAGCCAGAGCTGTAACATTATTAACAGAATTAGCAGTAACACATGGACCATCAATCCCTGCTTTATGCTTGCCAGCCCCTTTAATGCTGTGTCAGTACTCCGGTGACACATGGCTTTATTCGTTTGCCCTTCGCAGCAGTTTACATGGCATTAGACATGCTGCTACTGTAATATATCCAACAGCAGATTTCCTGAAAGACGAGTCTGATAACAGCACATAGCTGCCGCGTGCCCCAGCAGAACTGACAGTCCATCTGATACCAAATTACTGCTAATCTCAGCACTGGCTGGGAATTTAAGTCCTGAAGTTTTTGAACATCCCCAGGGTTGCAAACTTGCTTGTAGCTCCTGTTACACTGCCCCTTAAAGGGTAACTGTCACTGTGAGAAAAGAAAAACTACCAAACTGTTGGAAATGTTTAATATACGTGTTTTGCACATTATGGTTTTTTGTAGGTTTTATTTGTGTGCAGTCAAGCTAATGGATTTTCCTGCTGCAAATGGCTCCATGCCAGTCAAATAGGGATTCCAGCCTGGGAAACTATTTGGAATAGTAGTGCTTAAGTCAGAAAATTCCTGACCTGCATCCAACTGTATTTCTCCCCTTACAAACCTGTACCTGATATGGCCTAAATTTGTTTGAAAATGTTGCCTGACCAACCCCCTCTAAAGATGCCAGAGGTTGCATATACAGGGGCATAACTTGGGATCCTCAGCCCCTACTCAACCCTTCATGGGATCCTCAGCCCCCTACTCAACCCTTCATGGGATCCTCAGCCCCCTACTCAACCCTTCATGGGATCCTCAGCCCCCTACTTACCTTCATGGGATCCTCAGCCCCCTACTCAACCCTTCATGGGATCCTCAGCCCCCCTTCTCAACCCTTCATGGGATCCTCAGCCCCCTACTCAACCCTTCATGGGATCCTCAGCCCCCTTCTCAACCCTTCATGGGATCCTCAGCCCCCTACTCAACCCTTCATGGGATCCTCAGCCCCCTACTCAACCCTTCATGGAATCCTCAGCCCCCTACTCAACCCTTCATGGGATCCTCAGCCCCCTACTCAACCCTTCATGGGATCCTCAGCCCCCTACTCATAGTAACATAGTAACATAGTAAGTTGGGTTGAAAAAAGACATACGTCCATCAAGTTCAACCATAATGCCTATATATAACCTGCCTAACTACTAGTTGATCCAGAGGAAGGCAAAAAAAACCCCATCTGAAGCCTCTCTAATTTGCCACAGAGGGGAAAAAATTCCTTCCTGACTCCAAGATGGCAATCGGACCAGTCCCTGGATCAACTAGTACTAAGAGCTATCTCCCATAACCGTGTATTCCCTCACTTGTACTGAGAGCTATCTCCCATACCCCTGTATTCCCTCACTTGCTAAGAATCCATCCAGCCCCTTCTTAAAGTTATATAATGTATCAGCCAGCACGACTGACTCGGGGAGGGAATTCCAGAACCTCACAGCTCTCACTGTAAAAAATCCTTTCCGAATGTTTAAATGGAACCTCCCTTCTTCTAAACGGAGTGGGTGCCCTCGTGTCCGTTGGAAGGACCTACTGGTAAATAAAACATTAGAAAGGTTATTATATGATCCCTTTATATATTTATACATAGTTATCATGTCACCTCTTAAGCGCCTCTTCTCCAGTGTAAACAGACCCAACTTGGCCAGTCTTTCTTCATAACTGAGACTTTCCATACCCTTTACCAGCTTAGTTGCCCTTCTCTGGACCCTCTCTAACTCAGTAATGTCCCGTTTGAGCACTGGAGACCAAAACTGAACAGCATATTCTAGATGGGGCCTTACCAGTGCTCTGTAAAGGGGAAGAATAACCCCCTCCTCCCGTGAATCTATACCCCTTTTAATACAGCTCAAAACCTTGTTTGCCCTTGCAGCTGCTACCTGGCATTGCTTGCTACAGCCAAGTTTATTATCTACAAGGACTCCAAGGTCCTTCTCCATTATGGATTTGCCTAGTGCAGTCCCATTAAGGGTATACGGGGCTTGCATGTTTTTACATCCCAGGTGCATGACCTTACATTTATCCACATTAAATCTCATCTGCCACTTAGCTGCCCAGATTGCCAGTTGGTCAAGATCCTGCTGCAGGGATGTCACATCCTGGATAGAATTGACTGGTCTGCAGAGTTTTGTGTCATCTGCAAACACTGATACATTACTCATAATACCCTCCCCTAAGTCATTTATGAACAAATTAAACAAAAGTGGACCCAGTACAGAACCCTGAGGGACCCCACTGAGGACCTTATTCCAAGTAGAGAATGTACCATTAACAACCCCCCTCTGTACCCGATCCTGTAGCCAGTTTCCTATCCATGTGCAAACGGCTTCACTAAGACCAATAGACCTTAGCTTAGAAAGCAGTCGTTTGTGGGGAACGGTATCAAATGCTTTCGCAAAATCCAAATAGATGATATCTACTGCATCCCCACTGTCCAGCTTCTTACTTACCTCATCATAAAAAGCAATTAAATTGGTCTGACATGACCTGTCCTTCATAAAGCCATGCTGATTACTGCTCATAATGCCATTCTCCACTACATAATTTTGAATGTGATCCCTTAACAAGCCTTCAAATAACTTGCCCACCACGGATGTCAAACTTACAGGCCTATAATTGCCAGGCTGAGATCTTACTCCCTTTTTAAATATGGGAATGACATTCGCCTTCTTCCAATCCCTAGGTACCATACCTGATGAAAGCGAGTCTGAGAATATCAGAAACAAGGGCCACTGCAATTCTGCCCCTAGCTCTCTCAGTACCCGAGGGTGTATTCCATCTGGCCCAGGTGCCTTGTTTACATTTATCGTGTGTAACCCTTTAAGCACCATATCCTGTGCCAACCACTGTGTAGTTGGAGCTGAGGCAACAGTGCAGCTATTGGGTGGGACTTGGCCCACTGGCTCCTCTACTGTATACACAGAAGAAAAGAACTGGTTAAGCACATCTGCCTTTTCTGTATCCGCTGTAACCATATTGTTATTATAACTCAATGGGGCCACACCCTCAACCTGCATCTTTTTACTATTAATATACTTAAAAAACTTTTTGGGGTTAGTCTTGGCCTCGGCCGCGATGCGCTCCTCATTTTCTATCTTTGCCTTCCGGATTGCTGTTTTACAACACTTGTTATAGTGTTTATAATCATTAAACGCAGCTACTGTCCCCTCTGACTTATATTTCTTAAAAGCTTTCCTTTTTCTCCCTATTAACTTCTTTACCTCAGAGTTAAGCCACATGGGGTGATTCTTAACACTTCTACTTTTTCTTATTAATGGAATAAATTAAGAACAGTAATGATTTAATATCATTTTAAATGACAACCATTTCTGCTCTGTATTTTTATCAGAAAACATAATGCCCCAATCTATGCCCTGAAGCGCTGCCCTTAAGGAGCTAAAATTTGCCTTCCTAAAATTCATTGTCTTTGTTGCCCCCGTGTAAATTTGTTTCCTGCACCAAACATTAAATGAAATAACATTATGGTCACTATTACCCAGGGGTTCAACCACTTGCACATTTGCTATACGTTCTGGGTCATTAGAGATCACTAGATCTCAGGGCCGCCATCAGAAATCACAGGGCCCCTCACAATAAAGTTTTCTGGGCCCCCCCTCCTCCCACACCCCCAATGGCCCCTCCCCCAGTGACCCCTCCCATCAATACAAAGGACATAAAACTTTGGTAGCCAGGGCCCCCTAAAACATTGGTGTCCAGGAGTTACGTTTTGCATTGGTGCCAGGGCAGGTACCCCCTAAATCATTGCTAGCCAGCCCAGGGCCCCCTAAAACTCAGGTAGCCAGGCCCCCCCTAAAGCATCCTCCAGCTTCCCCCAGGCCCCCCCAAAGCATCCTCCAGCTTCCCCCAGGGCCCCCCCCCCCAAAACATCCTCCAGCTTCCCCCAGGCCCCCCACCAAAACATCCTCCAGCTTCCCCCAGGGCCCCCCCCAAAGCATTTTCCAGCTTCCAACAGGGCCCCCCCCAAAGCATTCTCCAGCTTCCCCCAGGGCCCCCCCCCAAAGCATTTTCCAGCTTCCCCCAGGGCCCCCCCAAAACATTCTCCAGCTTCCCCCAGGGCCCCCCCCAAAGCATTCTCCAGCTTCCCCCAGGGCCGCCCCCAAAGCATTCTCCAGCTTCCCCCAGGGCCCCCCCCAAAGCATTCTCCAGCTTCCCCCAGGGCCCCCCCCAAAGCATTTTCCAGCTTCCAACAGGGCCCCCCCCCAAAGCATTTTCCAGCTTCCAACAGGGCCCCCCCCCAAAGCATTCTCCAGCTTCCCCCAGGGCCCCCCCACAAAGCATTCATGTTCCACTGACCAGGAGAGATCAGGCAAAAGTCTATAGACTGTATCATCACTGGCTCTTTTATAGAAGGCCAAAACTATCCTGACAGATAATATGGCCAAACGTATCTGGACTTGTGTCAGCACAAGAGGTATGGTGTTTTATGGACAGTCACCCACAAGTCTGCTGCCTGCTGCCTGCTGCCTGCTTCCGCGGTGTCCTCCGCTGTGTGCCGCGGCTCCCCGCTACTTCTGCGCTTTTATATGGTTGCGCCCTGTGCGTGTGACGTCAGCACGCACGGGCGCAACCTTATAAAAGCGGAGAAGTAGCGGCACAAAGCGGAGGACGCCGCCGGAGGAAGCGAGGGCCCGGGCTTGATTAAAGGGGGCCCGAGCTCAGAAAACTTTAGCGCGGCCGGGCCCCCTTTAAAGCCAAAAACGTCCGGGCCCGGGACGATTGTCCCCCCTGTGCCCCCCTGATGGCGGCCCTGCTAGATCTAGTATAGCATGGTTCCTGGTTGGCTCCTCAACAACTTGTGACATAAAGTTGTCATGCAGCAAGTTTATAAACTTGTTCCCATTTACTGTCCTGGCAGTACTATTGCCCCAGTCAATATCAGGGTAATTAAAATCCCCCATTATTATCACTTGCCCCAAACTAGCAGCCTTTTCTATTTGCAACAGGAGCTGGGCCTCCTCCTCTTCGCTTACATTAGGGGGTCTATAGCATACCCCTACAATTAGTTTGGTAGATTCTTTACTATCTGTGAGAAGCTCAACCCATAAGGATTCAGCTCCCTCTGTTAACCCCATCACTTCCTCCCTAATATTTGCTTTTAATTCCTGCTTAATGAACAGACACACTCCTCCTCCTTTTCTATTGCCCCTGTCCCTCCGAAACAATGTATACCCCCCAATATTAACTGCCCAGTCATGAGACTCATTCAACCAAGTTTCAGCAACTCCAATCACATCATATTTCCGCTCCAACGCCAGTACCTCCAGCTCTCCCATTTTACCAGTCAGACTCCTTGCATTGGTAAACATACATTTAATACTGGTTCCGGCGTGAGAATGACGTGTAAACAACTTATGGGCCTCCCTGTCATTATCAGTATCCCGAAGCAAGTCTCCTCCCCCATTTTCCCTTACTATGCCCACTACCTCATCTATCCTGTCTACCACAGAATTTCCCGCTGCACCCTCCCCCCCCACTCCTAGTTTAAAATCTCCTCCAACCCGCTAGCCATCTTTTCCCCCAAAGCAGCTGCCCCATCATCATTGAGGTGCAGCCCATCCCTGGCAAAGAGCCTGTAGCCGACTGAGAAATCAGCCCAGTTCTGGAGAAACCCAAAGCCCTCCTCCCTACACCAATCTCTCAGCCACGCATTAATCTCCCTAAGCTCCCGCTGCCTTCTTAATGTTGCTCGTGGCACAGGTAATATCTCTGAGAAAATTACCTTGGAAGTCCTCGCCCTCAACTTCGCACCTAGCTTTTTAAAATCGTTCTTGAGGACTTCCCCCCCTCCTCTAACTTTGTCATTGGTACCTATGTGTACCAAGACCGCCGGGTCTTCCCCAGCCCCTCCCAACAATTTGTCCACTCGTTCCACCACATGCCGAACCCTAGCACCAGGCAAGCAACACACAGTTCGGCATGTAGGGTCTTTGCGACAAATTACCCTATCCACCTTTCTAATAATTGAATCCCCTACAACTATAGCCTGCCTTCCCTTCCTAGCACTATTCCCCCCACCTGTATTAGAGGTGCCGGCTCCCAGGGTGCTCTGAGAGTCAGCCCGCTCCATACATGCTAGCTCAGAGCTGTCTTCCCCAGCATCTTCACCTAAAGCGGCAAATCTGTTGGATTGTACAAGCTGTGAACCAGCCCCCCTACCCTTGTGTCCCCTACTTCCCCTCTTAACTGTCACAAATTTGTCTCCCTCATTAACCTCCACTGTCCCTTCTCCACCCCCCACTACACCGGCCCCTGCCAGTGGTTGCTCAGTGAGCCTCCTGTTCTCCCCCATGCTTGCAGCTGCCCTCAGTGCTGCCAGTTCCCCCCTTAGATTCTGCACCTCAGATTCCAAGAGGAAAACCCACCTGCATCTCTCACAAGTAAATGCTGCATGGAACTGCTGCTCCAGGACCACATACATGCGGCAAGATGCACACTGAGTAACACCAGCAATCATACTGCAACTCATATTGCCACTGGGTACTTACAGTCTCCCGAGTGCAATCCCTTGTATAGTGCCTTTTAAGTTTCAAACGCCTTTTTTGTTTTTAACGCCTACTATACACTTAATCTACATGCAACACTTTAAATTACATGCAAAACTCGCTAGCAGCTCCCAAACTCGCTGTGCAGTCAGAAACTTATTGAGGTTTAAACCCTTCATGGAACCCTTCATGGAATCCTCAGCCCCCTACTCAACCCTTCATGGGATCCTCAGCCCCCTACTCAACCCTTCATGGGATCCTCAGCCCCCCTACTCAACCCTTCATGGGATCCTCAGCCCCCCTACTCAACACTTCATGGGATCCTCAGCCCCCCTACTCAACCCTTCATGGGATCCTCAGCCCCCCTACTCAACCCTTCATGGGATCCTCAGCCCCCCTACTCAACCCTTCATGGGATCCTCATCCCCCTACTCAACACTTCATGGGATCCTCAGCCCCCTACTCAACCCTTCATGGGATCCTCAGCCCCCTACTCAACCCTTCATGGGATCCTCAGCCCCCCTACTCAACCCTTCATGGGATCCTCATCCCCCTACTCAACCCTTCATGGGATCCCCAGCCCCCTACTCAACCCTTCATGGGATCCTCAGCCCCCCTACTCAACCCTTCATGGGATCCTCAGCCCCCCTACTCAACCCTTCATGGGATCCTCATCCCCCTACTCAACACTTCATGGGATCCCCAGCCCCCTACTCAACCCTTCATGGGATCCCCAGCCCCCTACTCAACCCATCAGGCCCTACACCCCATTCCCACCATGCTCCAGTGATCAGTGCAAATTGTGTAAGTTGGGAACTGGGAATTGTGGAGAGAGCAAGTTTATAAAGGGGCCTCCCTCTCTTCGTCTCCATAAGCCAGGGGTCTGCTCTACCTATAGTTACACCACTGGATGCATAGGTAACTACATAACCAGAGGGGGGAAAGGTATAGACAGTAATGTCTGGATTAATGAGGCGCCAACAGGCAAACCTATGACCCTGATCTACTCACAGTTGGAATTAATTTGTTGGCTTTAACCCTTTACCTTTGGGTGCAGCTGCTGTCAGGCTAACACTTCTTTGGAATGCCCAGCTTTATTAAATTATTGGCACTGTATAACAATGATAGGTTGATGAAACACACACAAAAAAGTTATTTTAAAATCTGTAAGAAAAATCTACTACATGGCAAATGTTTCTAGTTATGACTGTTTCTACTTGTAGAATGTGTATAATTCTACATAGGCAATGACATCTCCCAGTATATATTTGTTGCTGGTTGGCTTCAAATCATATCTGCAAAGAAATCTGCATCTTACAGGTACAGGCAACCTGGGCCCTCCCATCTGGAGGTTTGATATGAGGGGGTGATGGGATGTATATTGTTCAATAACCATATAAAGGTGTAAGGCAAAAGCTAAGTCCTTTATACAGATCATAAAGCTCCAAGATCCATAACTTTCTGTAGTACATAAGGTAAAGTCTTATATTTAGTGTGGCTTGCCTTAACCGACAGATATTATCTATGCTATTCTAAAATGGTTTGACATTATTTAACTTGTGAAATATGTATTGCCTTTTAAAGGTTATGGGGAAATAATACCTGGCAGAAAAAAAGATTACAGTTGGCCTAGTAACCCATAGTAGCCAATCGCCTGTTTAAAACTAAGCATTTTGTTATGTTACCTTGTTAATTTCTTATGTGGAAGTGTTTCCTTAATCTGTTGCAATTGGCAATTAGCTCTGTTCATTTTTTTGTGATAATTCTACATCTTTATGCTGTGATCAGTTGCTTACATAAGCTGTGTTGCCCAAGGTCTGATTGGCTACAGATTCATCCTAACTCTGATAGCTAAAAGCTGTTTATGTGTAGACGAGATGAGCAGAGCCACACAGAATAATATTTTTTACTCTCTTAACTTAAACTCACTTAAACAAAACCTATATTGAATATGGCCTCTCCTCCACCAGAATTATCTCTCTCTCTCTCTCTCCTTACATATTTTGTTGGTTTAATATATTGTTTGTTATGATTATTATTAACATTTATTTATAAAGCGCCAACATATCCCGCAGCGCTGTACAATAAGTGCATACATTGGACATACAGAGTAACATATAAAGCAACCAATAACCGATACAAGAGGTGAAGAGAGCCCTGCCCAAAAGAGCTTACAATCTACAAAAACATCTTGCATACTTTCTATGTAAATGTTTTAGATCAGTTCTCCTCATGATATACCCCATGTAGTGGGAAAGTTAGCAGCTATTTCACATTTCTGGACTGGATTATTTAATACCAATGATATCATACAGAAAGGTCTGTGGATATTGTGGGAATTTTGTGGGCCATAAAATCTCTTAAGGGGCCACATCTAGCAGGGCCATCAATTGGACAGCCTTGTCCTATATATAGTTTTGTTATTATGTTGAGTATTATTTGTGATTTTAGGCACAGAGTTACCTTCAGTCATTTTACACGCTGCCCAGTAGACAAGATGGCAGGCATTCCTGAGCTACTATCCCACCAACAGCCGTGGAGACACAAGTTCACTTAACATCAATCTTAGCTGTCAGGTGTCCGGCTATTTCCTTGACCATACAGAGCACAGGTGGGACCCGGCTGCATTTTCTTTTTGACCTGTCAGTGAACGTGATCTTTTGGGGTCAACTGAAATATTTCAAGTATGTCAGCAGCAAACAGCAGGCAAAATGGCAGCTGTGTGTAGTGTTGAGTGAAACATGGCAAAAAAACCAGCAGAACGTTTCAGAAATGTTGTGTACAAGGAACACAAAATGTAAAGGTATTTTCTGCTCTTGCTCAAATGCAGCCATGTTTAACAGGCATTTAAATAGGTCAAGATGGCTGCTGACCAGAAAGTGAAATAACAGGGTGCTATATGTGAAGAAAATATTATATAATACACATGACAGAGACCCCTGTAAAATATAACTAATTTATATTTAATGTTTGGTGATGCCACGCATCACATGACTTATACAGGTATTGGATCCTTTATCCGGAAACCCATTATCCAGAAAGTTCCGAATTACAGTAAGACCATCTCTCATAGAATCCATTTTAATCAAATAATTCACATTTTTAAAAATGATTTCCTTTTTTTCTGTAATAATAAAACAGTACCTGTACTTGATCCCAACTAAGATATAATTACCCCTTATTGGGGGCAGAACAGCCCTATTGGGTTTATTTAATGGTTAAATGATTCCCTTTTCTCTGTAATAATAAAACAGTACCTGTACTTGATCCCGACTAAGATATAATTAATCCTTATTGGGTGCAAAACAATCCTATTGGGTTTAATTATTGTGTAAATTATTTTTTTAGCAGACTTAAGGTAGGCGATCCGAATTACGGAAAGACCCCTTATCCCTTAAAACCCCAGGTCCCAAGCATTCTGGATAATGGGTCCTATACCCCCTTATTGGGGGCAGAACAGCCCTATTGGGTTTATTTCATGTTTAAATGATTCCCTTTTCTCTGTAATAATAAAACAGTACCTGTACTTGATCCCAACTAAGATATAATTACCCCTTATTGGGGCAGAACAGCCCTATTGGGTTTATTTAATGGTTAAATGATTCCCTTTTCTCTGTAATAATAAAACAGTACCTGTACTTGATCCCAACTAAGATATAATTACCCCTTATTGGGGCAGAACAGCCCTATTGGGTTTATTTCATGTTTAAATGATTCCCTTTTCTCTGTAATAATAAAACAGTACCTGTACTTGATCCCAACTAAGATATAATTACCCCTTATTGGGGCAGAACAGCCCTATTGGGTTTATTTAATGGTTAAATGATTCCCTTTTCTCTGTAATAATAAAACAGTACCTGTACTTGATCCCAACTAAGATATAATTACCCCTTATTGGGGGCAGAACAGCCCTATTGGGTTTATTTAATGGTTAAATGATTCCCTTTTCTCTGTAATAATAAAACAGTACCTGTACTTGATACCAACTAAGATATAATTAATCCTTATTGGAGACAAAACATTCCTATTGGGTTTATCTAATTTTTTGAATTATTTTTTTAGTAGACTTGAGGTATGGAGATCCAAATTACAGAAAGACCCCTTATCTGGAAAACTCCAGGTCCCGAGCATTCTGGATAACAGGTCGCATACCTGTACTTCTTATTTCAACTGAACAGTGACAGCCTTTGTTTGTGTCATTCAATGACTCTAAATAATTATGTCTTGCAGTAGTTTTAATTAATCCTAAATCATAGAAGAAAGCAAGAACAGCTTCCTGTAGAGCAGGAAGTAATGTCCATCCATTAAGCTCTTTTTGCTGCTCACAGTTTACTGAAAGGTTTCTAATGTGCTTTCTTGTGATTAGAATCCCAGCTCTGTTCCTATATTTTTCCACATTTATTTTTTCATTGTTTTTTTTTTTTAATGGAATGTTAAGCTACAGTTAAAGGAAAAATGTACCATTCTATAAATGTGGGTATATGTTTTACAAATGGTGTGGAAGCATGGCTTGTTTTGTGCAGAGAATATTCCTTCTCTGCATGTATATCATCATTCATATACTCTACATAGTGGCAAAGCCCACTCTCTAGTTTTAATGCTATTTATGGAATAAAGTATAAAGTTTTAACCGAAGTACAAGCCTGTGGTAGCTTGAAGATTCCATCTCTCTCCCATCAGCTACAGGTTTGGGGCTTTTGTACCCAGATCACCCCAAATGTTTGTTGAGTGACAGCCTAATTTTATTACTAATTTATAAATGGGGTATATTATTTTCCCAAAAGCTGGTTGATCCACTGTTTGTTAAGGCTCCCAACCAAGCAGACCTTTGCTTATATTGACCACCTGAACAACATGGCAAATTAGGCTAATGTAATTGGTCTGCGCCATCAAATCACATGACTGTGCAGACCTGTGTAGGATTGCATCCATGATCCATTGTTGTCTATGTCCACACTGGGATTTTTCAGCCTTCCCAATCAGTTGAGTGCCAATCAAATATTGCCAAGTTGGCAGCCAGTACCGGCTGGTAGCTGGTCATGAAAGCTTTTTGGGTATATGTATTTGAATTTGTATTAACTGTTGTAGCTAATATACATTATACAGTTTCTGTTCTAAGTCAAGCTGTCTCTGCTTAATACACAATAATTTATTTCATTTATAATCTTGCAGATATCAAAGGCAACAGAGCACATTCAAGAAGCACTCAAGCTCCGTAAGGACGATCTACACAGTCTCCATTTGTTGGCTCTACTCCTGTCAGCACAGAAGCAGTACCAGCATGCAATAGATGTAATTGACATGGCTTTGTCCGAATATCCAGAAAACTTTGGGTAATAACTTTTCCTTTCTAAAATATTAGTGTTTAGTTTTGTGTTCCTGCTTAATTAGTGCTTTGTGGCTCCTTGCCTTCTAGATTATACAGTCTGGTTCATTTTCTCTTCCTATCCTTTTGTTAAATAACTGTTTTATGGGATAAAGGCACTTTTCCGAAAACGTAACATCGTGATCATTGAGGAGTCAACTGACCTGCCCTAAATAATAGCTGTCAACAAAATACATAAGGGTTGCTTCACTAAGGTGTGTTAAAACGAGCGCTCTTAACGCATGATTCACTAAAAGGATACTTGTGTAAATTTAGACGCGATGCTGTTTGCGTTATTTAAGTCGCAAAGACTATTTTCGTGCGGTATTTGATGCAACGCGCACTAATTAACGCAGCGTGCACAAATTGTCACCGCGTGTGAAAAAACACACGCCATATTAGCCATACATGCCATTACTTTTGGAAAACTACTGTTCTGAAAATGCCCATTTCCCTGCAAACTGGCAGCTGCATCACTCTGGGGCCAACACAGACTTGAATAAATCCCACTGCAAAGTCCATATTGTGTTGCCAAAAGCTCATGAACTGTACTTTACGATATTTAGCGCGTCTAAGTGTTTGTGAATTATGCGTTAGTATTATTTCTGTGCGCTAATTAACGCAATGCGTTAAAATTAACGCATCCGGTTGCACGCTATTTAACGCACGTGATATGCGACTTAATGCATGCGATAATACTTTAGCGAATCGTGCAGGTTTTTTTCGCGTCAATATTAACGCAGAAAAGCATGCGATAACGCATCGACCTTTAGTGAATCAACCCTATAGTGTCATAACCCTAAAGGCTACATAGTTTCATTGAATTGTGTTTCAGGTGGATCTGTGACCGTGATCTGTGTATATCAGTATAACCCCTTGTTCAGTAAAAGTTCAGCGAATAGGGTTTGTGCTTGTGAAAACCCCTAATCTGAAAAACCTCAGGTCCAAGTGTTCCAGATCCTATACCTGTAACTCATATATTCAACTGACTAATGTATTAGAGATACACCCTATATGTGACTATAATGAAACATGATATAGATAGCTATATTTTTGTTCATTCCAAGTCTTGTGCATATGGTAGAAGGACATTTGCCTAACTAATACAGCATATGGAAAGAGTATGTTGCATGTACAAATTGTGGCTAAACAGATGGGAAACAAAATGTGGAAATATTGCCTGGCCCCTGAATGTAAAAATCACCAGATGCACTGCACTCAGAGGCTTCGAAGTGTTGCTTCCAGTTCTGTCAGATTGTTTGACATTTGAGTCCTGTAAACATTTCAGAGTTAAAGACCACTCAGAAATATTTTTCTTCTATGTTACCATGTAGATCAAAATCCCCTGCTCTACAGTATTTAGCGTTGCATGGACCCCATTATCTATAGCAACGATTGTCAAGAGATGGGCCAGGACCCAAAACAGACCTCGTGATGTTTAGATTAGATCCCTTTAGAAATGAAATATGTTCATTTTGTAAATATGTCTTGGGCATAGACCAGTGACGGACCTGCTCATGTGAGGAACAATTAGACTTCCCATGCAGAGCGGAGCATATTAGTTGTACATGGATTCAGTTCATTGGGGCACATTCACATATCAACTTTTAATCCTCCTTAACAAAAAAAATGGGGAAAAAATACAAATGAAACATTTATGCTAAGCAAAACAGTTCATGTGAATTACAGACCCTTGAGGGCCTAAAAAAGTTCATACGTTTATTGTTTATGAGCAAATCAAATTTTTAAGCCGGCAGATCATTATTTGACTCTACAGGCATGGTGGAATTGTTCCCGGTGGGTAGCATCAAATATGTAATTTGTTTATGGCTAAGTGATAATTAACATAAAGGAGGAGATAAACCAGCGTTTGTAGCACTCAAAGATACCCGGTCAGTAAAAGCACTCAGTACAAAGAAAAATGTAGCTCTTTCCTTCCTGAGACTTAACCCATCAAAAATGTATTAATCTCTCTGTGTCTTTCTCTTCTGACCATGTCAGACACTTACCCCTTCTTTTATATTTTAGTCAGCTTTCTACTCTATCATGTATAACCTGTCATGCCTTTGCTGTGTTTTTACAGACCATCACTTACAGATTGTTCTCTAAGTTTGTATTTGCTCCACCATTTGTCTTCCACTTTCTATTACTGTCTATTGCTCTATATTTAGTTACCTTCTAAACTTTACTTTTTTCCTGTCAGGTTCTCCACATTCAAAACAGACAGATAAAATACTCCAGCACTAAGGGATAGATATGTGTAAAAATTCCAAGCAAATCCCTGCTGAAAGTAACGGATTTCCCAATAAAATCCTTTTGGTTCAAAACAGACAGATAAAATACTCCAGTGCTGTTGGCTAGGGGATAGAAGATAGAAGAAGATAGAGGTTGTTCCCATTGTTCCCTGCTTCCTACTTCACATCTTTCATTTCCCACCATCTTTTCTTCACCCTATTTCCACTCATAAACATTTTCACAACCCACAGCCTACAAATGAACCAGAGGCCTCCATTTTTTTGGCATTTTAATCTCACAAAAACATGCCTCCTGACTAAGTCCAGGCAAACATTGGCCTCAGACTTGCAATGATTTTCTGAAGATCAGGCAATCAGGGTGGGAAAAAAATAATAGGGGTTATTTACAATTGCTAGCGCATTGACAGTCGTAGGGATTTTCCCACTGCTAGTTTCATTTATCAAAGGTACTTTTAATCCTTGCACTTCTTCATAGTTTGCACTTGGTACCCATCAGCCCTGGTGCTCCGGTTACCTCCAAACCAGGCAGTAGCCCCACAGTGGCCTGTGTCAATCCCTGCAGTGCAATTGCATCTAAAAAATAGGGTGCACTTTGACGGCGTGTGAGTGACTCCATCACGACTTTTCACGCACAATTGCGTTAAATGCAGCACCTCTGGCAACTACAAAATGCTGGAATCGTGGAAAAAATGCTGCAATGTGGGGTAACAAAAACTCGCATTCGAATTTGCACTTTGCGCTCTGCACTTGCCATCATAAAAGACCACTGTGAAAATATTAGAGAGAAATGTATCTTGGAATCCAGAAGTGGGAAACAGAGCATTTAGATTTTTTTCTGTTGTAATATATGTTTCGTACATCGAAAACATGAAATAAAGAAAATAGGTCACAAGGTTATAATAACAAGCAAAGGCATGAAGGAAACATAAAATTATAGAGCAGTCCAGAAAGCAGCCAAGAGACAGAGAACAACAGAAAGAGAAGAGGGGTGGAAAAGAGGAAAACATGGGCAATAAGAGACGAGGTAGCAGAGTGAACATGTTACTGTCAGAATAAAGAAATTGGAACAGGCTGATTATAAAAAAAATTAAAAATTAGGGAGGAAACCACAAGTGAAAGACGTACAGTATAAAACACAAGTGAAATAACGTATAACATAATAAAAGTATGGGATCTGTTATTCTGAAACCTATTATCCAGAAAGCTCCAAATTACTGAAAGGCTATCTTCCAGACTCCTTTTTAATCGATGAATTTAATTTTTTAAAAAGTATTTTCTTTTTCTTTGTAATAACAAAACAGTACATTGTACTTGTTCCCAACTAAGATATAATTACCCCTTATTGGGGGCAGAACAGTCCTATTGGGTTTATTTAATGGTTAAATGATTCCCTTTTCTCTGTAATAATAAAACAGTACCTGTACTTGATCCCAACTAAGATATAATTACCCCTTATTGGGGGCAGAACAGCCCTATTGGGTTTATTTAATGGTTAAATGATTCCCTTTTCTCTGTAATAATAAAACAGTACCTGTACTTGATCCCAACTAAGATATAATTACCCCTTATTGGGGGCAGAACAGCCCTATTGGGTTTATTTAATGGTTAAATGATTCCCTTTTCTCTGTAATAATAAAACAGTACCTGTACTTGATCCCAACTAAGATATAATTACCCCTTATTGGGGGCAGAACAGCCCTATTGGGTTTATTTCATGGTTAAATGATTCCCTTTTCTCTGTAATAATAAAACAGTACCTGTACTTGATCCCAACTAAGATATAATTACCCCTTATTGGGGGCAGAACAGCCCTATTGGGTTTATTTAATGGTTAAATGATTCCTTTTTCTCTGTAATAATAAAACAGTACCTGTACCTGATCCCAACAGCCCTTGGGTTTATTTCATGTTTAAATTATTTTTAGCAGACTTAAGGAGATCTAAATTACAGAAAGATCCCTATCTGGAAAACCCCAGGTCCCGAACATTTTGGGCAACAGGTCCCATACCCGTAAAAAACATTTTGATATTTTTAGTCTCAGTTCAACAAACTGATCACACTTGCCAGTGTTTTAAATTACAGTCATTTTGTTGACTCAATTTTGAATTGAGCTTTATGAAAAAGACTGAGGAAGGCCCTGGTATCTAAGTAAAAGCTATTAAGTGGTCTTAATGGACATGCTTCTCTATACATTAATGGAATAGCATATTAATGAATAATGGGCTTAATGCAAAATGTATTTTTCTTTATTGTGCTTGTGACAAAAAAAAAATATATATATATATATATATTTTTTTTTCACACGAACAAGAATTTTATCTTGATTTATTTAAAGTGCCACCTTAGCCCATGTGGATTCTAGAACATTGTAAGTATGGCAGGCCCTCTAGCACGGACGAGGGTTATTATGCCTGTGTGCTCGGAACATCTCTGCTGTCTGCTGCTAATTAGGCAAGTGATAAGAAATCTTGGGGAGAGTTTTGCTGCGATAACAGTCTGCTGCGCTACTTACCTGATCATTAAAATCCCTTCAAATCTCTGCGGACCGTCTGACATTAGATGCCGGAAAAGAAAGATTTTGTCCTTGGATCGCACAATTGCAAAAGAATAAGCAGCATTTGGATCTTTTGATCTGACAAAAGTGCCAATTATATTTCAAAATGTGCTGATATTTTCTTTCTGGGCTTTTTATATACATTCATTTACTTTCATTGTTGTGGCCACTTTTGAAATTGTGATTTTGTTTGTCTTTTTCACAGTTTCCTTGGCTTTGTTCTGTATAACATAGAAGATGTTGCATTTTCTTACCTCGTGGCTAATTTCTGTCTGAGTTAGCAATTATAGTAAAGTAGCTGGGAAGCAGTTGCTGGAAAATGTGGGCAGCTAAACTATGGCTGCTCAGCTGTCGCGGAACACTCCTATCAGACGTACAGCAAGTCTCAGTTGTGCAACAGCTGGAGGGCCATAGTTTAGCAATGCTTGCCTTCAATAAATAAACCCAGCTGTTTTATGTAAGCAAGAGGCATTCACTTGTATGGCAAGCAGTTAATATATTAGCCAGTATTATCTTGTAAACAGGAATGGCACCATTTGTGGCCACTGCAAGCTTTGGTTTCCTCAAAGAATGAATACAATGTTCCCTTTACACTTGTGTGAAGATGGGAATATGAAGTGGCGGCTGGATAATACTGTAAGTGGCGTTTCTTGCTTTATAAAGGGGTCTCATACTCGGCTTGCAGATGTTGGAATGACAATTCATGCCATGTCAGCACTGAAACGTTAAGCACATTGGTTTGATATGTCATTGTCAGAAACAGTTTTTATGGTTTGTTATGGTCTTTGAGATATATAAAATATTTTAGAGATATATCTTGCTGGGGAAACCACAGTCTTATGAACACCCTAACCAAACACAATTTGCCAGTTAAGCAAGCCAGTTAACAATCTCTCTTGGCTTCATGACAAAGGTGAAATGTTAGAAGTCATGTATGTGAAGAAAACTAGGGAGCTATTTTAACAAGCATTATATGCTGTGTGATATAGGTCCATATGTTATACCTTAATTATAGCTATCGGAACATTATTAGAGGAGTTTCTTTCCGTGGGAGCTGTAGGATATGAGCATATGGTGCTAAAGTTAAAGAAATTATCCAAGATGTAAATTATTTTGAGAGAAAGCGTACTTATGGGGAGTTAAAAGGCTAGAAATATAATTAAAGGTGTGTACCTTTCTGAACATCGATTTGCTATTCAGACTGCAGGAGTAGCAGATTAATTCCCATCCGACCCACCCCTGACTGTGGGTCCTATGCAATTTTATTTCTCCTTGTTGACTTGTAATATCCTTAATATCCAATACATTATTTATGTAAGAATCCTGTACAGGTATGGGATCCCTTAACCAGAAACCCGTTATCAGAAAGTTTAGAATTACGTAAAGGCCATCTCCCATAGACTCCATTATAAACAAATAATTCTAATTTTTAAAAATGATTTCTTTTTTCTCTGTAATAATAAAACAGTACCTGTACTTGATCCCAACTAAGATATAATTACCCCTTATTGGGGGCAGAACAGCCCTATTGGGTTTATTTAATGGTTAAATGATTCCCTTTTCTCTGTAATAATAAAACAGTACCTGTACTTGATCCCAACTAAGATATAATTACCCCTTATTGGGGGCAGAACAGCCCTATTGGGTTTATTTAATGGTTAAATGATTCCCTTTTCTCTGTAATAATAAAACAGTACCTGTACTTGATCCCAACTAAGATATAATTACCCCTTATTGGGGGCAGAACAGCCCTATTGGGTTTATTTAATGGTTAAATGATTCCCTTTTCTCTGTAATAATAAAACAGTACCTGTACTTGATCCCAACTAAGATATAATTACCCCTTATTGGGGGCAGAACAGCCCTATTGGGTTTATTTCATGGTTAAATGATTCCCTTTTTTCTGTAATAATAAAACAGTACCTGTACTTGATCCCAACTAAGATATAATTACCCCTTATTGGGGGCAGAACAGCCTATTGGGTTTATTTAATAGTTAAATGATTCCCTTTTCTCTGTAATAATAAAACAGTACCTGTACTTGATCCCAACTAAGATATAATTACCCCTTATTGGGGGCAGAACAGCCCTATTGGGTTTATTTAATGGTTAAATGATTCCCTTTTCTCTGTAATAATAAAACAGTACCTGTACTTGATCCCAACTAAGATATAATTACCCCTTATTGGGGAAAGAACAGCCCTATTGGGTTTATTTCATGGTTAAATGATTCCCTTTTCTCTGTAATAATAAAACAGTACCTGTACTTGATCCTAACTAAGATATAATTACCCCTTATTGGGGGCAGAACAGCCTATTGGGTTTATTTAATGGTTAAATGATTCCCTTTTCTCTGTAATAATAAAACAGTACCTGTACTTGATCCCAACTAAGATATAATTACCCCTTATTGGGGGCAGAACAGCCCTATTGGGTTTATTTAATGGTTAAATGATTCCCTTTTCTCTGTAATAATAAAACAGTACCTGTACTTGATCCCAACTAAGATATAATTACCCCTTATTGGGGGCAGAACAGCCGCCCTATTGGGTTTATTTAATGGTTAAATGATTCCCTTTTCTCTGTAATAATAAAACAGTACCTGTACTTGATCCCAGGTCCCATACCTGTATATTCAATATATCTGTGTGTGGAGATGTCACATACTTTGCTTTCAATGTCTAATTTGTACCTTACTAATCCTAAGGCTAATGCCACACGAGGCATAGGGTGGATATTTTCGGCAAGCGTAAAAGCGCTTGCTGAAAATTCTGCCCTATGCCTCCTACATGTGCCTGCACCCGAATGAATGAGATGCGCTCGGGTGCAGGCACATGTAGCCGATATACGCATGAAAACACAAGACTTTGCATTATCTCTCGTTTTCATGTGTATATCGGCTACATGTGCCTGCACCAGAGCGTATCTCATTCATTTACGCTTGCCGAAAATATCCGCCCTACACCTCGTGTGGCATTAGCCTAAACCTAACTGCTGATTAGTTGCTATGGGTTACTACACTGGTGTAATTTAGTTAGTAACTGAGCCCTACTTATCATGTCTGCATACAAAAGAACTCACCAATGGTGAAATGAGGAAATTCACTGCAAATCCATGCCTGGCGAAAAAATTTGCTCATCACTATTAAACTGAGCTCAGGACAGGAGGTTAGGAGAAAAAAAACAAATTTTTCCAGCAAAATGCACAGTTAGAGCAGAGTTTCTATGGATACCAGCAGTGCCACCCATAGCAACCAATCAGTGATTGGCTTTTTTCAGCCACTTGCAGGTAGAACAATGAATGCAACAATTTGATTGGTTGCCATAGGTTACTGCTCATGGGTAATTTTGCCCAGTGTTGATAAATGCCCCCCAGTGTTTGGTAACCTGAGTTGAGAAGAACTGAGCATGCTCAGTTAGCCAAGAGCCAAAGTCAATTCCTAAGGGAGGGAGCCAAGTGGGTTAGAAGAGGATAAGGAATCTCTCATTTCAAAGAGGCTGTTTACTGATTAATTTATTTGTGGTTTTTGTAGGGGGTTTACATGTGATAGGGTGCATATAAGCTCAATGTAACAGTACTACATAGACTTAAATGGTTTAGAAGTAGTGCCAGTGGAGTGTTCCCAGTACCTGTAAATCTGGAAGATTTGGGTTGAAGACAGATGTTACCTGTGCAAGTTTGGGTGAGCAGTGAGTTCAGACTTCACGCATTTCGACCTTGGAACAAAAAAGTGGAACATAGTGACCTGCCCCCTTAAGCCTTTTAATTTGCCTCACTTTCTGTGACACTATTGGTCAGGTGTGGAGTTAAAAAAATGGCTGCCCGCTAGGGGTTAGTCCATATGTATATGTTTTGACTACCATTTAAGCCCCAGCTCCTTTTTAGTTATTTGACCAAATTTCCCCCCGTTTATTAAGGAGATAAATAACATTTCTGGAAAAAAAATGAAAATTCAGATCTCCAGGAAAAAAATAGGCAAAGGATGAACTGAAAAGTTTCCATGTAATAAATATACAGAAAATTAATTCCTTTCATTATTTTGAAAAAAAAAAACAAAACCGCTACAGAAAAACCTACAAATTCTGTGTCAAACGAGTTTCCCATTGTGATAATGATTTTATTTAATTTTCAAGTTAATACAATCCTGTGCAAATGAAGGATTATAATCCTGATGCCTGTGACATAAGCAATTCTACGCTAATAACAGCTCTTGCAGTTACTGCCTATATCACCAGTTTCCATAGCAGCAGGCTTTAGCAGTTATTTATATGGGGACAAGTCTCATCACTCTGTTTAGCAGCATCTATTCTAGTTCATGATCCCCGAGCTCATTAGCCCACCCAAGCTATCCTGGCTTTTGCCTTGAAAGATGTGCATGTAGTTTGTGTTGTGCAGCAAGTAGGAGATCTCAGAAGTGGGCAGCGTGTATTTATTATTCTAATGCTCGGGTTTTCTACGGGGTCAGTATGGAAGCAATATTTTTCATAATGGTAATTAGGACTGCCTGTGGGGACGGGGGGGTATTTTATCAAAATAGCTCCAAGAAACTGTGCTAACACTGATCAGAGTGACTGCCAGGGAATGGAAAGTAGAAAATGTAATAATTATGCTACCTAAAATAAGCATTTGCTATATATACCTATTCAAAAATATTTACCATTGGGCCAATAAAGGCACTTTCTTTTTATGCTTTTAAATATGCATTTCTCTTATCTTCTAATTATATGAATTTTGGGTCATACGATGCCCCTGTAGCACTACCACCAGTTCTGCACCCTGCAAGCTGTGTTTGACTTATTTCCATGGAACTTGCTGGGTTATAAAATGTGCAACTATATTGCTTGTATATAGAGAGATATTAGTCCATGCAGAGACATATTTCTTATTTTCTGAATCCATATTTGTAAGTATAGAGGTATAGGACCTCTTATCCAGAATGCTCGGGACCAAGGGTTTTCCGGATAAGTGGTCTTTCCGTATTTTGGATCTCCATACCTTAAGTCTAGTAAAAAAATCAATAAAATATTAATAAACCCAATAGGATTGTTTTGCCTTCAATAAGGATAAATTATCTCTCAGTTGTGATCAAATACAAGGTACTGTTTTATTATTACAGAGAAAAGAGAATCATTTATACTTAGATTGTAAGCTCTATGGGGCAGGGACCTCCTTCCTACTGTGTCTCATACCGCATGGCACTTATATATATATATATATATATATACACATATATGTATTTATTGTATTTATCTATTATATCACTTGTCCTCCCTGTGTGTAATTTTGTATTCTGTAAGACTGTACAGCGCTGCGTACCCTTGTGGCACTTTATAAATAAAGTTATACATACATACATACATTTAACCATGAAATAAACCCAATAGGGCTGTTCTGCCCCCAATAAGGGGTAATTATATCTTAGTTGGGATCAAGTACAGGTACTGTTTTATTATTACAGAGAAAAGGGAATCATTTAACCATTAAATAAACCCAATAGGACTGTTCTGCCCCCAATAAGGGGTAATTATATCTTAGTTGGGATCAAGTACAGGTACTGTTTTATTATTACAGAGAAAAGGGAATCATTTAACCATTAAATAAACCCAATAGGGCTGTTCTGCCCCCAATAAGGGGTAATTATATCTTAGTTAGGATCAAGTACAGGTACTGTTTTATTATTACAGAGAAAAGGGAATAATTTAACCATTAAATAAACCCAATAGGGCTGTTCTGCCCCCAATAAGGGGTAATTATATCTTAGTTGGGATCAAGTACAAGTACTGTTTTATTATTACAGAGAAAAGGGAATCATTTAACCATGAAATAAACCCAATAGGGCTGTTCTGCCCCAATAAGGGGTAATTATATCTTAGTTGGGATCAAGTACAAGTACTGTTTTATTATTACAGAGAAAAGGGAATCATGTAACCATTAAATAAACCCAATAGGGCTGTTCTGCCCCCAATAAGGGGTAATTATATCTTAGTTGGGATCAAGTACAGGTACAGTTTTATTATTACAGAGAAAAGGGAATCATTTAACCATTAAATAAACCCAATAGAGCTGTTCTGCCCCCAATAAGGGGTAAGTATATCTTAGTTGGGATCAAATACAAGGTACTGTTTTATTATTACAGAGAAAAAGGTAATCATTTTAAAAATCTGGATTATTTGATTAAAATTTAGTCTATGGGAGACAGGCTTTCCGTAATTCGGAGCTTTCTGGATAATGGGTTTCCGGATTACAGATTCCATACCTGTACTGGCACTTTAGGGCTCTGGCACACGGAAGAGATTAGTCGCCCGCGACAAAACTCCCTGTTCGCGGGGGCGACTAATCTCCCCAGATTGCCATCCCACCGGCGAAAATGTAAATCGCTGGTGGGATGGCATACGCGGCAGCGCGATTTCAGTGAAATCGTGCAAGTTGCCTCGAGAGGAAACTTGCGCGATTTGACTGAAATCGCACCGCCGCGTATGCCATCCCACCGGCGATGTACATTTTCGCCAGTGGGATGGCAACCCGGTGAGATTAGTCACCCGAGACACGGGAGATTTGTTGCGGCCGACTAATCTCCCCGTGTGCCAGAGTCCTAAAGAGTAAATCCCTGGGAGTGTGCCCCTTTTATGTTCTCTTATATTTTATTATGTGTTGTTGATGATGTTGTTATATCTTATTAAAAATACTTTATTAAAATGACAGTCCTAGTTTAGCGCCTGTGATCAATGTGTTGCATAATGGTGTTTCAGGAGCTGTATTTACATTATGGGCAGGCTTTCAGGATGCTTAGTTCTAAAGCTAGGCAAGCTGTATCAGTCAGCTCTAAATCATAGCAGCTAAGCCTGAAGATAGATAAATGATTACTGCTGGCACATACCACTTAATGGTCAAGTATTGAAGGGAGACTGCTATTAACACTGGGCTGCCTGGTTTTATAACTCTATAGGTGTCATGGACTCCCATATTTAAAGATGGACATTAAAATTCACTTGGAAGTGCCAATTCGTTAGGCACCCCCTGGAAATCCCTTACTTTTTACCCCAGGTAAAGGCCAAGAGTACTTTTACATCTAAGATCTGTACCCCCATGTTGATTGTTTTGCATCTGGGGTCCCTTGTAGCTGTCCCAGACCAGAGCATTTGCAGTATATTAAAGTCAGGAGTTTTCCTATACTGCAGTTGCTCCATTCCTGGACAGCTACAAGGGATTTATTAAAAAGGACGGTAGTGCGGTGCTCACTAGTACAGAGTACCCCTTGCTGGTGCTTGTTTTCAACAGAAGAGGAGGGTTGGCCTGTGTGTGGGGGCGGGGGATAAACATTAAGGGGTGTATTTATTAACATGGGTACAAACATCACCGGCAATGTTGCCCATAACAAACAATCAGATCTTTTCTTTTGTTTTCTAACTTGTAGGTGACCATTTAAATCTAATTGCCGATTGGTTGCTATGGGCAACATCACCAGTGATGTCTGCCTCCAGTGTTAATAAATACGCCACGCAGTCACTGTGTTCTTTGTGGGAGTCAGAAGTACCTTGTGGTTAATGTCAATGTGAACTGAATTTTACATCCATTTGAGTTCTTTGCAAAGTAAATGAGCCCTGCATTCACTTCCAAACTTTCAATTAAAATGGCCTCTTTGGTACTCGGTGGGGTAAAGCACAGAAGAAAGCACCTATCTATAGTAATATGGGAGCAGGAAATATGAAAAAAAAAATCTGGTACAGGTATGGGATCCCTTATCAGGAAACCCGTTATCCAGAAAGTTCCGAATTATGGAAAGGCCATTTCCCATTGCCTCCATTATAAGCAAATAATTCTACTTTTAAAAAATGATTTCCTTTTTCTCTGTAATAATAAAACAGTACCTGTACTTGATCCCAACTAAGATATAATTACCCCTTATTGGGGGCAGAACAGCCCTATTGGGTTTATTTCATGGTTAAATGATTCCCTTTTCTCTGTAATAATAAAACAGTACCTGTACTTGATCCCAACTAAGATATAATTACCCCTTATTGGGGGCAGAACAGCCCTATTGGGTTTATTTCATGGTTAAATGATTCCCTTTTCTCTGTAATAATAAAACAGTACCTGTACTTGATCCCAACTAAGATATAATTACCCCTTATTGGGGCAGAACAGCCCTATTGGGTTTATTTAATGGTTAAATGATTCCCTTTTCCCTGTAATAATAAAACAGTACCTGTACTTGATCCCAACTAAGATATAATTACCCCTTATTGGGGGCAGAACAGCCCTATTGGGTTTATTTAATGGTTAAATGATTCCCTTTTCTCTGTAATAATAAAACAGTACCTGTACTTGATCCCAACTAAGATATAATTACCCCTTATTGGGGGCAGAACAGCCCTATTGGGTTTATTTAATGGTTAAATGATTCCCTTTTCCCTGTAATAATAAAACAGTACCTGTACTTGATCCCAACTAAGATATAATTACCCCTTATTGGGGGCAGAACAGCCCTATTGGGTTTATTTCATGGTTAAATGATTCCCTTTTCTCTGTAATAATAAAACAGTACCTGTACTTGATCCCAACTAACATATAATTAATCCTTACTGGAGGCAAAACAATGCTATTGGGTCTCGAGCATTCTGGATAACAGGTCCCATACCAGTACAACAATTTAGTCTTGAATTATTGTGAACCAAATTATAAGGTAAGTTTATATATGAGCCCGTAACAGGCAAGGTGTCAGATTTATTTATGTAAGAATCTGAAACTAGACACCCAGTCAGAACATATTAACCTTGGAATTAGAGAGCTGATTGCGTGGTCTGTATGTAAAGAGGCCATAATGGTATTATTTGCAGATTGTGTCAGTGAACTGCAGCTTCCATGCCAGGAAGGCTTCACTAATCCCACTATCTCTTCCTTAGCGACAGTGAGAGCTTCCATCCAATCAGGAGCTTCTGCCGCAGCCTTTAGCTCACTCTGGTATCCAATAGAAAACATGAATAAATCAGGAAGCATCAGACATTACCAGGGCAACCAGGAGGCAATGCTTCGTTAGAATTCTGCTTCAGGGCACTGAGTATTGAGCAGGGATGTCACCCTGTATTTAGTATATCTCCCATATTAAAGGGAAAATCTGAAGCCCAGATAGGCAGATTTCTGCTGCTCTTCTCATGCTGAGCTGCTGGGAATGTCTCTGTGCTGCCATACGCAACTCGCTGCTTCCTTTTCTTAATGAACTCTCATTTAAACAATGTTGCATGGTGATAACAACATGATTATCATGTAAAACCAACAAGTGGCTATTGCAAATATTTAATTCCCACCATCCTCATTGAGATTTGGACTGTCATAAATTGGCTTCAAGGTTTCAGCATAAAAAAAATATCTTTGTCGTGAAGCAATTTTTTGTGACTTAAGCTGGCCATACACGTGGCGATCTGACGATGTTTCCTGCGACCATCGGTCGCATGAAACATCGTCAGATCCGCCACACACCGTCAGGGCTGAAACAGCAGATAAGGAGGTAGAAACAATAGGATTTCTACCTCCTTCTGCCGATTCAGCCCTGACGGCAGATTTTGGTCAGGCGCCTTCTATGGCGCCCGATCAAAATTTTCTAACCTGGCCGATCGGCGAGTCGACCAATATCAGCAGCTTCCTGCGATATCGGTCGACTCGCCGACATAACATACACGCACCGAATATCGTACGAAACGAGGTTTCGTACGATAGTATCGGTGCGTGTATGGCCAGCTTTATGCATCATTTTCCATAATCGTTTAGCCTGTTTCACATATTTATTTTCCCAGACCTATTCCATTTTGTGCTATGTAAAAGTTGTGGCTTTTTGAGACGAAAATTCTTTTATCGTTTGTACGAATTGCGTTCCGAAAAGTCGCAATATTTTTGTGCTGAAAAGTTCATTAAGCCACGAAAACCTTTCTGGCTTTGATGCCTTCCATAGGACTCAATGGCCCTCGACAGATCAAACCTGGCGAAAATATAGTCTGGAGGAAAGTTTAACCAAAGCTTTAAAGAATTCCGAAATGTTCGTAGTGTGGTGTGCAAAGTACGATTTTTTTTTTTTTTTTAACGAAAACCACAAAAAAGTCGTGGAATTTTAACGAACTTTTCGCATACATTTCGAAATGTTCTATAAGTTAACAAAAAGTTAGAAAAAATACGAAATTATCTCAGAATTTTTTAGTAAATGGGCCCCTATGTGTCATGGGTATCAGCTGGTTTTTCAGTTGGGCAGATTTGAGAATTTCATCTTCCAATGCAATGTATCAGCTAGTCACATCTCCTCTTCACTTCCCGCAGTTCATATTGTATGGGTTCTTGGCCTGAAGAAGAAGATACAGTGTATAGTCACTAGTACAGTATCCATTGGCCTGATTGGTGAGATACCAATGAGCATTGGCCAGCGTATGGCCACCTTTAGTGACTCACTAGTCTGAACTGAATCTTTTCTTTTTTTTGGTTAAACATATTCTGATTGGGCATAGTGGAACATTTTCTTGATATTAGATAACCATGTATTCATCAAACAGCTTGCCATGTGTTTTCAGTCAGAGACCTAGACATTGCGCTGACTGAATCATGACTTTTATGGTAGGTCCCTTTCACTTCAAGATTAGGCCATGTTGGGATGGCTTATGTACACTTATATATATATATATATATATATATTTTTATGCAGGTTTTTCTATGCTCTGCACAGACTAGACTTTGTGTGTCCCCAGTTTTCATATAAAATAGCTGCTTACAGCTGGTACTCATTATTACTGAGTTTTCTGTCCATGTCACAATTTTTATTTAGCAGAGAAAGGGCAATTGCAATTTGATTTAGATTTTTATTATCCCCAGTTGTCTTCCCACTTAGGCTCATAGGCTCAGCTGCACTGATAGTATTTATATAGATGTGATGTTTTCCATAGCCTAAGGTTCCATGCATGGAGTGTAGCCATAGTAACACAATTGCCATACATAACATGTAAGTAAAATGTTAGGAGTGGCCTTGGAGTAATTATAATCAGTGCAGAATGGAAGGGTTAGAATCAGAACTTCTCAGCTTCAAACTGGAGCACAAGAGTAGGATTCTTTATCTCACCTTTTCTCCCATATTTATATTTATGCCATCTCTTATGGCCGGATGATGATATAACACTTTGTGCAGGTAGGGGACAAGTTGGCTCGCTAAGTTTCTAGTTTTAAGCCTTTTTACAACCCTACAAAATAATGCTTTCAATTTAAAAAATGTGCTGTGGCTTTTCAGCCTTTATGCTGCTAAACCTATTATTTTTTTATAGATGTTTATTGTAAGATAACAGAAACCGCTCTTGGCCGGGATTCTTTCCTTTTATTGCAAAGGCTGTAATATTGTAGGCCTTAGAGAGTCATCTGACACGCTCAGAGCCACTAATATCTGCAGGGAAAGTGACAATGCAGGAATTACGGTATTGCTATGCTTTATTTATATATGGATGACATATTCCGTAATACTTGCCAGACATTATACAATGTCCCTGACCCAGTGGAATTAACAATTTAAGGCTCCCATCACATGCACAGGTGTGGCCTATAAAAAATAGCTTTTGGCTTATTTTTTTCTAATAAAAGAAAAAAAATCTTAATAGATCTCTATAAAATACACCAGACATACCTATAATTAAGATTTATTATCCATTGACATTTGGTTTCAGGCATATCAGTTAAAGGAAACACAAGAGATCTTAATCTTGCTCAGTTTTTCTTGCATCAATGTTTTTTGTTTTTTTTGGTAAACTTTTTTTTGAATCCACAGTCGGGTTTTTATAGTAAAAAATAAAAAGCTTCCTGGGTTTAATCACATCTTGCTTCACATTGCCAGAACGCGAGGCTCTAGTCGTTAATAAATGACTTTTTCTTTGTTTTAAAGGGAACCTGTCCCACACATAAACAAAACTTGCCTTACTTGTCCACAAAATGGCGCCTTCCTGCTTCCTGGGATTGTCAATCCCATGACTGAAGGAGCCAAAAATGTAAATAATTTATACAGTACAGGTATGGGATCCTTTATCCGGAAACCCATAATGCATAATGTATATAATGCAACACTTTCCTGAGAATTGTGGGTATACACTACCTTGTGGTCAAGACAACTTGCACGCAATGTATCAATATGAATATGCCAGTTTTGGTAAATTACATGCAGTTTGCAGCACATTTTTTTCCCCATACATTTGTGTTTGCATGGCTTCATTTCCAGCCCATGGCAATAATAATGCAATAATAATGCCATTAACATCCGGTTCACTTGGGACTAGTCAGCTGCGGTTATTGATGCAATCTTTTAAGGGAACCTTGGAATTACCACCAGATCCAGGCTGATAGTAATTTCCAGGATTCGCCCTGTATCAGTGTATAAATTGAATTCATCAGAGCAAGCTGAAAGGGCCCATTGTCACCCTAAGTTCCAAAGGAGCATGTATAGAAGAACCTTTCTAAATAGCGTCAATGAACCTCAACAGAAACTGTCCAGTACAGTATTCATAAATAAGCAGTGAGAATAAACACATAAGTGCAGTGTTGGACTGGGGTGCCAAGGGCCCACCAGAAAACCTTAGACCTTAGGCCCACTCTCCCCTTCTCTATTCACTCACATTTTTTAGTCTCTAAATTCTTTTTTACATACTATTATGTATCCTTTCCTCCATTTCTTCTGTTTATTCTCGTATAGAATTGAGTAATGGCTATGGTATAGGCATACAAGGCAAATGGTTGGCTGAGCAGGCGGGCCCACTGCCACCTGGGCCCACCGGGAGTTTCCCTGGTATCCTGGTGGGCCAGTCCGACACTGCATAAGTGCAAAAAGAATTGCCACAAGTTTGGAATGAGGTCCCTGCTCCACAGAGCTTACAGTCTACATGTATAGAAATCACAATTGGGCACAATTCAACATTGAAACTAAACTCTGGCCCTAATTGCCGGTACTAATGCAGCTGCTTCACACATAGTGACCTTCTGCTGTAGGCTTATATCATTTTATATCCCACAAGCAATTCTGTGCTTACTAGGGAGGTGCTCCATGTGTCAATGCAGTAAATCTGCCAGGGAATAGACTCCAGTCACAGACATGACATCATACAGGGTCACATTACAGAAGACTCTGTATCTTTCTAGGGCTCCTCTTTGTGCACCATAAATCTGACACTGATAAAGGAAAGTCATTCCTGGCTCCAGCTTGTTTTATCCAAAGGATGAAAATAAGCTCAGTTTGTACATTGCAGCATACAAGCCGAAGGAAAGGAGCTGCCACGCAGTCTGGCCTGCAGTGAGATGACATTTAGTCTAATATTTTGTATCTGTTAATTGTAAGCAGTGTATAAGTTTTGGGGCAAATGGAAACTAAGTGACCAGCCTAAGGTCAATGGAGGACTGCAAGTTGGCGTCAGAATGAAATCCATGTATAAATGCAATTATTTATTTCTAATAACTATTCCCTGCCTATCCATCCCAGCTTCTAGATCAGGGGTGGCCAGACTTTATTCCCCCGTGGTCGACTTTTGGCCCCTCCCTGCATATGTACGCGACGCAGCGTACATACACATACCCCATAAAAGTGCCGCACTTCCGCATTTGCAGGCATCGACGTGGTCCACCAGAAACCCACGTGGGATCAACTGGTGAACCACGATCAACGTTTTGCCCACCCCTGTTGTAGGTGGACAACTTCCAGCTACTTTTCACCAATAAATCATTTACAGCTCCCATAAAAAGCAATCCCATTACCTTATTGCCCTTACATTAAATAAAATTCGGGTGGGGTATCCTCCTGAACCAACCTGAACTCATCCAACTATTCCTTTCACTTTGGATCATCCTTTTCTTTAATGAATTTTGTTGCTTTCGCTGTACTTTTTCAACTTTCTCTGTCGGTTTTCATACATGGAGGCCTAAAACTGTACCCTCCCCCAAAAAATACAGTAGGGTTGATTCACTAAGGTGCGATAACGCTTATTGCATGCTTTTTTGCATTAAAGTCGGCGTGAAAAAAATGTGCAATTCGTTAAAGTATTATTGCATGCGTTAAGTCGCATATTGCGTGCGTTAAATAGCGTGCAACCGCATGCAGTTAATTTTACCGCGTTGTGTTAATTCTCGCGCAGAAATAATACCAACGCATGACTCACAAACACACGCGCTAAATATCGCATTAGTCTGTGCGAAAATGAATACCTACTTGGGGCAGGCGGTAATTATAGAAAAGTACAATTAATGAGCTTTTGCCAACACAATATGGACTTTGCAGTGGGATTTATTCAAGTCTGTGTTGGCCCCAGAGTGATGCAGCCGCCAGTTTGCAGGGAAATGGGCATTTTCAAAAAAAGTAGTTTTACGAACGTAATGCTGTGTATGGCGTGCGCGTGATAAGTAGCGTACATGCTTTAATTAGCGTGCGTGACAAGTAGTGCACTGCGTTAATTAGCGCGCGTTGCGTCAAATACCGCACGAAAATAGTCTTCGCGACTTAAATAACGCAAACAGCATCACGTCTAAATAACGCAAATATCCTTTTAGTGAATCGTGCGTTAAGACGCGAAAAATAAGACGCAATAACATTTTTTACGCACACTATAAATAACGTACGTTTTATCGCACTTTAGTGAATCAACCCTAGTGTGTCTTATGTATAAAATAGAAGTAGTAATGTTTACAACTTTGGTACATATTTACTAAAGGGCAAAAGCTAAAATGTGGAGTATTTTCACCAAATATTACAATTTGCCACAATGGCTAATTTACTAAAATGAGAGTGTAACAAGTTTGGTCTAATTTGGGGCAAACATTCACATCTTTTCACCTGGTAAAATTGTGTGAAACTGTGAATATTCGCCAATTTACCAAACTCACAAGAACGAATATTGCCCAAGAAAAAATGTCTCCTGGTTTAGGAACTGCCATTATAAAGATAGAGCAGCCACTTTGCTTCTCATCATCTACATCACCTCCTCCATGCTACTATCACACATAAGTCATTTCTTTATGGCATCAATTCTTTAAAGAATTTTCCCCACTACATTTGTATTGTATTCTATTCACATGGAATTTAAGACAAGAGAACATTTGTCACTTTGTCACTTTCTTAACAACCTACTTTTGATTTATGGGAAATATGAGGAAATAGACTTGAAGTATTGAGGTGAACTTTAATGGAGCTGGACAATAAGAAACGTCACTATGCCCCTGTGACACATTTGTGGTTTTAGTCAATGCTGTAATTGCTGCAAAATGGGGTCGCAAAAGTCAATGCCATAATAAAATTTTAGTCAAAGTAGTAAAATGCTATTATTTTAGTAGCAATTTCAGTTCTGTTAATAGGAGAATTGTGGAAAAATGTGCAATATTTTAAAACTTTGAAGATGAAGAGTCTACATGGTCCTGTTTAAAAGAATGGACAAGAGCGTTTGCAAAACAAATATTTTTTAAGTGAATTCCATCTGATTAACTAATTGTTATTATAAATGCCGACTCTTGTTTGTAATTCTGTCTGAACGATTGTATATATCCCACTAGGGAATTATTCCATAAACAAACAGTCCGTTTGAGGTCTACCTGTTGAACAGGGGATGCTAAGCTTATGTAGCCCGCTTTTAAAAAAATAACGGGATGAAAACTATTTTAGTGTCCTTAATATCTAGCAGCAGACATAGGGGAGAGTATGCTGAAAAATGATGTGAAATTGGGTCAGTGTGTTAGACTGTAAACATTTACTCTAATCCTGCCTATGAATAAAGAAACCTTTTCGATTGGAGGAGATATCTTGCTTTTTGATCTTTCGTTGCGAGATAAAGCCCAGATGAACTGCAATGTATGTGCTTTGCAAACCAGAGAAGGTTGCTAATTATGTCTCATCCAAGGCTCTTTATATATCTGACAAAGCTGTCTGATGAATCTGCATCAGATTAAGTGGGATATTATTATTGCCTTCACATTCTGCACTGCAGTCCCACGAAAAACAATTATTAATGAAGGAATGGAGGTTTGGAAGAATTCTGATGCCTTTTCCTTAATGACGTGATTATGTGGAGAGGAATGTATTGGTTAAATGCCAAGAATCCATTTGTTTTTGCCTTTTCAGGGTTATGGGACTGTTGTTTACACTTTGGACCCCATAGAGTTTTGATGCAATATCTTGGTTATCTGATTACTATGCATTTTGTGTCTGCACAGAAATGCATCGTTCCACCCTGGAACCTGTAGATTTTTGTCATGAATTCCCAACATATTCAGAAGGGAAACCAGGTTATTTACATGGCAGCTCTAAAGTCACTTAACCAAGAACTAAAGTTTAACAAAGGAAAGAAGGAAAGGTACAATTTGCTATATAAAAATACTGCATTTCTAGCCATATTCCTTTTTAGGGTTTAGTTTATCAACTCTTCTTGACCACTTGTCAGCTAATCTATTTCTTTCTCTATATATTTATATTGTTGTACATTATCCTATAATGGAAAACAATATTGCATATAAGACTTAAGTTGACCCATATCTGAAACACCTCACCTAATGTTCTCATTATTAAACTGGGGCTGCTTCTTTCCAGAAATGTATCAGCAATGTATTCAGTGCTCTGGCCTTTTACCACCTCTCCTATGTATCTGTATAATTCGATTTGTATTCTTTGTTTAGATAAGAAGTACAAGGTATTGCTCCCGTGCTTATAAATCGGAGCTTCAGAGTAAAGCAGAACAATGGTATTGTGTTCATGGGGATTACAGACTTTAAAGAACAGGAGGGTAGCATAGGCAGAAAATAGGAGATTATTTTTAAATGACTAAACGAGTACATTTAAGCCCAGGAAGAGAATTTCTGTACTGTGCCTATTGTGACAGTGTCTGAGAGGCAGAAACATTTTGTTAGAAATTATTATGTGATATTCACTATTCTGAATAGGATGGAAAAGGATAAAAAAAAACATCCCGGATCAATGCCTTCTGCAGGCTGTACCCTATGCTCCATAGTGTAAAGCCAGGGTGTTGAAAGTCTAGTACTGCCCTGATAAAAAGGGGTTGATAACAACTGAACTTTATGTCTACATCATACCAATTCCCCATTAATTGAAATTTTCCAAAAATTATACTCCTTTCCTGTGGTTTCTCCACATTTTAATTTATTTCAGTTTTGCACAACCCATTTGCTAATGGAAGAATCAAAAGAGTTGTAGAGATGGTAGGGTTTATCCCAGGGCCAGTGGCGTTTACTTTGCATAAAGGCAAGGCCTTGTTATGTAGGAACCCAACCCTCCAAATAAATTCACTTCAGTAACAAATGGCTGCTGGCTGGGCATCCTTGTTGTAACAGGATCATTGTATGTCATCAACATTTTATTTACAAGAGGTGATGATGGGAAATGCCCTTTGAAACTTACCCTGAATCCAGCCCTGATGATAAAAATGGTAGGATGGATTGAAGAGATGATAGGATGGATCAAAATGAGGGTAGGATGGGCCAGGGAGATAATAGAACAGGTCAAAGAGTTGGTAAAGGTGACCATACACGCTACAATTACGATCTTTCTCATGACCATTGGTCTTAGGGAAGATTGTTGACTCTACTAACATTAAGAGCTGAATCATCAGATATTCAGGTAAAAACAAAGGAATTCCTTACCCCTTTACTCCTGAACAAAATTCTCAGTCCCATTCGATAGACGAGACGACCAATATCCAAGGCTTTTACTGATATTAGTTGCTTTTTCTCGCACCATACACATGCCGATTATCATAAAATAATGGTAAAAGTCCTGCCGTAGCTTCCAGTATTTTCAGTAGGTACTCATCAACAGGTAACAGGCCCCGTGCTGGCTGTACACATTTCAAATTCAAGTACAAATAACCCGGAGAGTACACATGTTCTCAGTGAAACTCTAATTTTATTGAGACATCACAGCACTACATGTTTCGGCTAACAGCCTTCCTCAGGTGCATGCCGATTATCATACTTCATTTTATACAATGATATTGGTCCATGTATGGCCACCTTAGGGCTGATATGTTAGGAAGCAGAAAACCAGCTAGTAATGAATATATGTTAAAATAGTATTTATTTACATGGTTCAGGTGATGCCTGAAAACCAGTTTAGCCTCCACTATGTTGCCCTTTAGTAAATAGACACAGAACCTAAACATATATTTTTTTCCTAAGATCTTTTGACACTCTTGGAAACCAAAAATGCTCATTCTGATGGGAGGGTTAGCTCATCAAAGATAAGCTAAAGATAGGATTTTTGTATATTATGAACCAAATAAATATGAAATTGTCCTGATTTCATCTCTACTTTCACATAAGTCTGAGCACTGTACTCACACAGCAAACTGATCCCAGAGCTGACACCATGATCTCCAAGCAATGACAAGAGAACTCCAGTTCTGCATTACATTCCATGCACTCTTTTTAGATGGACTGGTATGTGGCACATGACCCCCAAACTGTGAAGCAAAATTGACTAACAGTTGTGAATGTCAGGAATTTAATGAGCATGTACTTCTATGGAGCACAGAAAAGTAACCACAGTTGCCACATGTCTAAAATATGTTGCCTTGGCCTAAGCATTTTGCACAAATACAAATAATTACCCTATGCATTTCGCTAAATAAAGATGGAATTATAAACATACCGCTTTATGGCAACAGAGCACAGCATTAAAGGAAACGTTTAGCATTTACTTACATATTAGACAATGAGATTCTAATGTTTTCATTTTTACTGTTTTTAGTTTGTTCTCTAAAACTCTCCAGTTCAGACTGTCTTGTCACTAGGCTTTATAGTTGTAGTTCAGTAACATCTGGAGGTCTGCAGGTTGACTATACTGCCTTATAAAATAACCATAGAGGATTGTCAGTAGAGGTAAGAGGTAAGTACTGATAAGAATAGTAAAGGAAGAAAGTGAATGGGGAGAAAAGGACAAATGGATCCATGGTTTGATGCAGTGGTTCCCAAACTGTGGGGCTGGTGTCCATAGTAGGACTTGGAGCAGTGGCACAGTTATGTTGAGATTAGAATTCCCATTTGTTCTCCTAAAAATAACTGAATGCAAAGCTTGAAGGTCAGTTAGGTTGAGATTTGGGATGAAAACATATTTGATGCCCTTTATTTTTCTGTGGCTGAATGGTTGATATATTGATAGTTTTTTATATCTATAACCTTGTTATGAGCTAAGGGGTGCCTGCCAGAGGTTGAACCTGAACTGTAAAACAACCAGTGGTTTAAGTATTTGTTTGGGCCCCTAGCTCTGTCCTGCACTGTCTACCAAAACTGTAACACTTAACGTCATAATTATATTTAGCATTCTGGCTTCTTTCCAATATCAATGGTAAAATCATTGGGAACACAGGGCTTCTTGGTGATAAAATGAAGGAACCAGATCCCCTCCAATAAAGTCAAATGCTACATGCCTTCATTGAGCACCTGATATCCATTGGATACATAATACTGTAACCTCAACCGTGCCTTCCCATACTGGTACCAGTAGAACATGGGTCACACTGGACTCTCTCACCCAGACTGGGCCTTCACTAAGTGGAAGAGGAAGGTGGTATAGCAGCACCTTACATGCTCCTATACAGAGAATAAGAGCAAACAAGTCATCAGAGGTCCTTGCAAACCAAACAAAAGAAAGTTTATTTCACAGCATGCAGTTACTCACATATTCTTTGTGGTTCTTATGACAGAGCACCGCTTTTAGCACCCCTGTGCAGATCCGCCCCACACGCTCAGGGAACACCCATAACTTAAATTGCTATTAAGTATTATGGTCCCTACACTACAGGGCAATCGTGCCTTTCTAGCTTACCTTCCTATCTTACATTCCTTGAACATACTCTGACAAAGCTAGAACTAACACTAATTATACCCTATTTACAGGGTGCCTGTATCCCCAGCTTCACTTAGGCCGACTACCTATGGGGGCTTTCCTTACTGGGGCCTACATCCCAGACTCCCATCAATTTTATTTTCCTCAGTTGGAAGCCAAAGAGGGAGTGCCATCTTCTTTCCAGCACTATATCAAAGTGTCACTGGAAGTGGTCACCGACCAATAGACCAATTGATACAGGCTCTTCTGCCTAGTAACTAAGGGAACTGTGCCTGTAGGAATTTAAAACCATAGGGGCCATTTAACCTTATGGGTTCCTGTAATACTAAATATCTTTCTGCCAAGGTGCAATATCCCTGCCTAACAGCTAAATACAGCAACAGGATCACAGAGACCTTTTTCCAGCAAAGCTCCAAAAATAGCAAAAAAAAAAAACAGTCATGGTAGACGAGGAATTTTAGAATCCAGGAACTTGTTAATAAATATTTCCCCGATGTAGGCTTAAAATTGGCAGTATTTTTAGTGCGTTGAAATCATTTGCTAGGTATTTAACTGCAGAGGGAAAATATTACTTTGCGCAACAATAAAGATTTTATAACCTTAACAAATCTTTCCCACTGCAACATCCACAGAGAGTTAGAGCGAGTGAGAAATAATGCTCTGCCAACGTAGCCGTGCAGTCAGTGATATTTTTATCTCTGGCCATAGGCTGTGAGCTGAATCTTTCCAAACCTCGGAGCCTAATCACACAGCGCTTCAGCTGTTCCTATGTTTATTTAATAGGGGAAGGAATAAATGCGGCCATTACTGGAGAGAGTATGTTATACATCAGCACACCTTTACTGTAAATAAACACACTCGCCCCAGCCACATAACTATAAAGCTGCAAGTACATGCAGCTTAATGGCTTCATAACCACAAGCTGAAACCACATCTGCTTTTACTTTCTAAGTGATGGATTTACCCCCCCCTCCCTTTAATCCACTGCATTAATTCTTCATTCCAAAAGTGTAATGTTGACTCCGATTGGCTGGCTATGCCTGCAGCAATGCTGCAATATATCTGAGGTCAGTCTTTGCAGCTGTAATTCTGGGCTCAAGTTCAGCTTCCTTTAGGCACACACTGCACTTAATCCTGACTGAATGCACCCTGCAACTTGTTTTTACTGCCTAGCCCTGCCTGACATTAAATATAGAGATAAATATGCACAATAACCAGCCTGGTAATCATACAGAGAGGTTTATGTAGCCAATATCTCAGGGCTGCTGAAGCAATATCCTCAGTCAGTCATGATTATAAAGTATAACCAATTGCAGGGCCTCAACATGAAAATTACAAAAAAGCTCCTTTTTGTACCTAAAAATGTATTTTACCCATAATTCCAGTGTCCTTGCCTTTGCTGCAAAATGTTGCACCTGCTGCCATGCTATTTACTGGTTTAAAATGTGCGACCCAAAGTGATGTTTGTGTCATGTTGCCATTATCTTCCACTTGGCACAAATTAAAGGACAGGTAAACCCCCCCACAAAAATGTAATCATTAAACAGCCTCTTTGAAATCTTTAAATACCTGACACTCCTGTTGTGCAAAGGTTATGGTAGGGCTGCATCAGCCCCTTAAGCACTTAGGATGCCTTCTCCTCCTCTAACCCACTTGGCCCCCTCCCTCAGAAATTTACTTTGGCTCTTGGCTACTGAGCATGCACAATTTTTCTCATATCAGATTACCAAACACACCCTCCAGTCTAGCAGCCAGTGAAGAGATGACATTGCTGGTTCCCATAGAAAGTCTGCTCTAGCTCTCTGCTCCTATTTTTTTCTCCTAACCTTCACTTCTGAGCTCAGCTTAAACATTACAGTGTTCAATCCAAGCTAAATTCTGCCTGCATTCTTCATTTACAGGGCACATGTGCTCTTTGCAGATGTAAATGTCACTTATAAAGTGTGGCTGCTAATTCTTTTAGGAAAATGCAATGGCGTTGGAAAATGGAGGGGATATATGGAGTAGAAATTATGCCATTTGGGTGAAGGAGATGTGCCCAGAGAGAGAGCACAGAGAAATAATACAAATAAAACCCTGGGCTTAATGAGTACTCAAAGGCAGTTTAAATACTGGGGACCTTGATCTACTAACGTTATTACATTGTTTAGAGTAGTTGCTGTGGATTAGCCATTTTAGGTGCAACACTACTAACTATGGGGTTGATTCACTAAAGGGCTATTTATATAGCATGCATTAAAAATTTTAACGCTTCTTAATTTTTGCAACTTAACACTCGATTCACTAAAAGGACAGGCGTCATAATTAAGACGCAATGTTCTTTGCGTTATTTAACTCGCAATGAGCGTTTTTCTTGCGTTATTTCCCACCGCACGCGATATATATTGCGGCGTGCTATATTAGCGCACGATTTTAGGCACATAACCATTACTTTTGGAAAACTACTGTTCTGAAAATGCCCATTTCCCTGCAAACTGGCGGCTGCATCACTCTAGGGCCAACACAGACTTGAAAAAATCCCACTGCAAAGTCCATGTTGTGTTGCCAAAAGCTCAGGAACCACAATTTTCTTTAAGTACCGCCTGCCCCAAGTAGGTGTTAATATACGCACAGACGAATGCGATATTTAGCGCATTTAATGTTTGTGAATCATGCGTTATTACTATTTCTATTCGCTAATTAACGCAATTATATAGAAATAACTGCGTTTTTTAGCGCATGCAATATGCGTCTTAACTCATAAATCGGTACTTATTTATTGCGTGCTTTTTAATGCAAAAAAGCATGCAATAAGCGTTATCGACCTTTAGTGAATCAACCCCTATGTGCTTATTAGTATTGTACCTAATCCATCTCTGTGAACATTAACGACTGTACCAACCACATCCAGCATTGAGCTTACTGCTACTTGCATGTTGCTAGGGCATGGTGTACTGGAGCAGATGTTTATCTACAAAACTGACCGTTTTGACCTCCTCTGATGAAGCACCCAATGGTGCAAAACATGTAAGAAGGGTGGATTATGGGGACCATGAGGCACTGGGACAGCTGTGCGTCCAGCTGATGGCATGATACTGAAAGCGAAAAAGGGTCAGAGATTTATAGAGGTTGGGAATAGATATGTCTTTCCTCTGCTGATAAACACTTTGTTGTTATTCTAAGGAACTCAAATATTGCTTTCGTATTTTAGATACCAACGATACATGAGTGCATATACAGATACATATATAAGGGGCCTGACGCCATAGGTTGCTTTTATGTACTTGAGTGGGATCTAATCTCTTTTACACATATAAAGTAATAATCTCTCAGATTAGAGTCTAACTGTGCCTTACATTAGCTTTACAGTAGGAGGCCAAGTGCTGCCATCTGCTCTGCACAAGGAATTGCAAAGAGCAATGTATGTATGTATATTTTTATTTATATACATCACTACTTATGTATGCAGCCCTGTACTGCAGAACCATAAATTCATAGAACAAACAGGGGTCATTGCAATAATAAATACAAAGTACAGTACATTAAAGATTAATCGCTAAGTGTGAAATAAACACGAGGAAGGAGATCCTTGCCCCATAGAGCTTGCAATCTAAGTGGATGGGTAATTTACAGACAAAAATAGAAGGATTTCTGCTGCAGGTCACAATGGTTGACACTGCAATAAAAGTGCCAGAACTTGTGTCAGGGGTCAGGTGTTATACAAGTGCTACAAGAGGTAGTTCTTAGAGGGAGGATCCTCTCCAGAGGATTTCAGCAATGGCATTCCAAATGTAAAGAGCAGCACAGTAAAAATGGTTTTATGGCGGGAAACAGCAGTGGTAGTGGGGTGCAACCAAACACTTGTCTTGAGAGGAGCGGAGAAGTAGGTCAGGAACACATGGAGACACGGAAGAAAAGATGTGGTGAGGTTCAGAGGAATTAAGGGCATTGAAGGATACGAGAAGGACATTATATGTATTTCTTTGTTTTATGGGAAACAATGATTGGGATTTCAGCATTGGAGAGACCTATATTGTCTTGGATGAGAGGAGGAGAATTGTGGCAGCAGTATTTAGTACTGTAGTAGAGAGGGATGGGAGTTAGGGAGGCCAGTTATTAGCAGGTTATAGTAGTCTAGTCAGGATAGGATGAGAGCTTGTATGAGCCTTTAGTCATGTCACTTGTGAAAGAAAGGGATGGAAATTGGCAAAAAAAAGAAAACCTGTCACAAGGTTTTGACTGTGGTGTTAAAGGAACAGTAACATCAAAAAATTAAAGTGTTTTAAAGTAATTAAAATATAATGTGCTGTTGCTCTGCAAAAAAACTGGTGTTTGAACTACAGAAAAGCTACTATATAAATACCCTGCTGTGTAGCCATGGGGGCAGCCATTCAAGCTGGAAAAAGGGAGAAAAGGCACAGGTTACATAGCAGATAACTAGTAGATAAGCCCAATATAATGGGGGTTTATCTGTTATCTGCTAAGTAACCTGTGCCTTTTCTCCTTTGAATGGCTGCCCCCATGGCTACACAGCAGCTAACTTATATAAACTATAGTAGTCTTTCTGAGGCAAACACACCAGTTGTAACAATGCAGGGCAACAATACATTATATTGTTATTACTTTTATGCACTTTCATTTTTTTGTGTTACTGTTGCTTTAATAGGGTGAGAGAACGAGAGAGACAAGTCAAAGATTAAGGGGGAAATGGGACTAGGCTTAGGTGGAAAGATGATAAGTTCAGATCTTATTAGGTTCAGTTTGAGGGGGTATTGGTTTGTCCAGCTGGAGATTTCTAGGAGGCAGTTAGAGATTTGAGTTTCACTTAATGATGAGGTTGATAAACATATTTGGATATTATCAGTACACAAGTGATATTTAAAACCAAATGATTGGATGAGATGTCCCAAAGACAGGGAAAATAATAACAGACCAAGTACAGAGCCTTGCAGTATCCCCTTATTAAGTGGAACTGGAGATGGGGTTCTACTAGCATAAGAGACAGTGAAGGATGTGTTAGAAAGGTAAGAAGAGAGACAGGGTGCAGCCTGACTATGGATACCAAGCAAATACAGAATTTGCATCAAGAGGGAGTAGTCAGCATTGCCAGTGTAGGTGATGGCTCAAGGAGGTTTAGAGTAGAGAAGTGATTTTAGAGGCAGAAGGGAGACAGGACAGTAATTATAGAGGCAGGATGGGTCAAGCATGGTGGTTTTAGGCTTGACACAGGCCTGTTTGAATGGAGAGGGGAAAAGTTCCAGAAGCCAGAGAATAACTGAAGAACTGGAGTAAACTCAGCAGCACAGTGTTTAAGTAGAGAAGAAAGCATTGGGTCAAGAGAACTAGAACAAGCAATGCAACTTTAATTCAGATAAAATACTGATCTTCTAGGTTGGTTTTTTTAGGGGTTACTTTTATTGATATAGCTGAAGATTATAGGATATAAACTCTTTTGAGAGTTCAAAAATGTTTGACATGTCTGGATCAATTTAATGAATAAAACAACCCTATTAGAACCCCACTTATTCTTCCTGCGGAACACCATAAAGCCATGAAAACCATGTCTATTTTCTAAAATTCCCACTGTACTGTATGTACTGTATGTTTTCATGTAGTGTGTATTTAGTATCCCTTCAAGTGCCTGATGGCAGTTGGGTCACACTGCAGCCCAACTCAGAGGGTGGAACTGTAGTTTTGGGTTTACTCTTTAGCGTGGTCATTAAGCGCAGCATCTCGCGGAGTGGCAACATTCCAGGCAGGCAGGGGTCCGTGCTTCCAGCAGTAACTGGAGTAGCATGCTAAGTATAATGCTGACAGGTTCTGGTCTCGGGTCTTGGAGACAAGCCTCCATGCGTAAAGAGGTGGAAGCAGAAAGGCACTAGATTAAAGCCAGCGCATCCATTATATCCGTCTTGCTTCTGGTTGCACAGCTAGCAAATTAACAGCCTATGCTTTGTAGGTTAATAAGGATTTAAATAAATTCCATTTATATAAAAACAGTGAATGCACTGGAAAGCTTAGTTTATCCCTGCATGACATGACAGTTGTTTCTGTACCATATACAAAGAGCCCTTTTGCATCAGCAGTTACGGATAAAAGCAGCCCTTTAGCAAAGAGGAGTTGGTATCAGTAATAGCAGATGTCTTACTTAGACGCGGACTGGCACATTCCCATCGCTTTTATGGTTGCTCAGGGCAATAAGAAGAGTCGGGAGTATGAGTCAAATCAAAATAAACAACATTGAGGCAATAGTCAGTGAAAAATGTGCCCTGAGTAAAGCATAGAAGGAGGAATACACAACATTACAGCCCCTACTGAATCAAAGGAATGAGCACAATCCAGAATAATTAGTATCATGCATTCAGGTATAACTATCATTAATGTGAAGGTGCTTGCAATTCTCATCTTGTCATTATATGTGCTGCATTTGCTGTTTTTGCCACAGATACCACATTTTAAAGGAGACATATCCCATACGAATGATGAATGCACCAGAGAATTATACTACTCTAAATATAGAAGGATTGTGCTTAAAAAAGTTGTGTTTTGCACTGATTTGTTGAGAAATTCCCCAAAACCCTACTAGCCCCGCCCATCTGTTCCACTTCCTGCTGGCTGAATTCTCTGGATGTGCAGGGGAGCCAGCGGCACTCAGTACAGGCACTGTAGGATAGGAACCAATCAGCAGCTAGGCTGACCTGATAGGGAACTGAAGCCTGTCTTTGCTTGTGTGAGAGCAAGGCTGTGATTGGCTCTCCCCCTCCTACTGTGCTTCTGGCAGGGGCCGTTAGGACACACCCACCCTTCATTTCAAACACAGACAGAGAACTGATAGGATCTATAGGGAGCTCCAATAAAGGGGGCATTTGTACAGACAGGATTAATGTTTAGCCCAAAGTGAAACCAGCACCGTATATTATTCATAATTGCCTACAAAATTAGGGTTTTTCCCATTTATCCAACATGTCTCCTTTAATACTCACTGCCATACAGGTGGCTGACATTATTAATGCTACACACACTGCCAGACACTTCTAAATTCAAGGACACTACTAATAAATGCATGACGTTGGGCTTCACTCATTGAAAACCAATTGGCATCTGCATTTGGAATAGCCCTACGTCTGTGTGTGCCAAGACACTTTTAGATCGGTGACTGAGTTTGTGTGACATTTGTTGTATTTTGAAAATTGTTATAGTTTGAGCTTTGACATCCCAGTCCATTGCTAAGCAGGGCTTTATTAAAATCCTCCCTTCCTTACATGCTCTCAGTGTGCCCTGAATTCATTCATATAAAGGCTGATGGTACTGATTGTTTTGCAGTAGAAAGGAAAATGCATTGCGTAAGGCCACACATCTCTCAGGTGGATATTGCATAGTAACATGTTACTAAGTTACTATTGCTTGGTAACGCTGAAGTCAACATACCCAAATAATACCCACCTGGCAGCACCTACATGGGCAGCATGTTTAACAACCAAATGCATGGGAATCTGCAGACACACAGCCATTTATTTTGGTCACATGTGTAGCTGAGTGGATCATGCTGATGACAATGCCCAGTGTTCCAATAGCCTAAAGCCCCCATAGAACCTTTGGAATGCTCAGTAACCCTCCCTGGACGTTAGTTAAAGGGATACCAATAATGTAATGAATCCATAGCCCTCTCACCCCCAGGCACTGATACTCTGGGGATGAAACCTTATTATTCAAAACAGGGGGTGTTTAGTGGCACAGCCTCCCAAACTCCCCGGCCCAACTCTCTTAGAAAAGTGGTTTGTTACCACGTTCCCCTATACAACCAGTAAACGACCTGACTTGTTTTATATACTGTTGGTATCCCGTTAAAAGGTGGCCTAACAGATAATATTATATATAAACTGAACTTTTCTGCCTATACTTGAGCCCAAATTAAACTCACTGATCAGAACCATCTTGGAATTAATTTGGCTGCTGATACCATTTGTACTCATAAGACTAAATGTAACCATCATCTATACTGGCTGCATGGCGTCCTGATTGATCTGATCATTTGGCAACTGAAAATAAACTGGGTTTGGCCCAGTGTTGGCCACTGTGTGTATTGCCCAACTAACCAATGAGCCACTAGTTTGCAAGCTAGTTCCGAGACTCTATTAAAGGGGTAGTTCTCCTTAAGTTAACTTTTAGTACAGAATGTCCTACTCTTATCAACTTTGCAATTGGTCTTTATTATTTTTTTTTTATAGTGTTTGAATTATTTGCCTTTCTGTTCTGCATCTTTCCAGCTTTTAAATGGGGACCACTGACCCCCATTGGCAATAAAACTATTGCTCTGTAAGCTTACCGTTTTATTATTATTGTTACCTTTAATTCTTATCTCCTATTCATATTCCTGTCTTTCCTTCAAAATACTGCCTGGTTGCTAAGATCATCAAGACCCTAGCAACCAGACGGCTGCTGAATTTCCAAACTGAAGAACTGCAGAACAAATAGATAAATAACTGAAACCCACAAAAAATAGAAAGTTTAACCCAATGAGTCACACTTATTATATCTATGTACGCAGCGCAGCCATTGAGAAAAGTCTTATGAATGAAATATAGTGACAGTCTATGTGCAGCTGTCTGTTAATCCCCCACACATATCCAGAGAGATTTATAATTCACAGGATTTATACAAGCTGCTGTCACATCCTTCAGGTGTTGACAAAGCTTATTGCAACTGTAGCGAGTTGCAAAAAAAAAAAAACTCCATCTGTTATTTTGGCTCCATGCAGCAAAGTGGATATTTAAAGGGCTAGTTCAGCTGAAAATAAACTTAGCATGATGCAGCCAATCATAGGCATTCTTTTGTGTGGTTATTGAACCTTACTGGTGGCTGCACCTATATCATTATCCCATTTTGTGTAATGTATCAAGGAACATCATTTATATCTTATGCACTGACACTAATTTGGACGATGCCGTCAACATATATAGGTATGGGACCTGTTATCCAGAATGCTCAGGACCTGGGGTTTTCCGGATATGGGGTCTTTCTGTAATTTGGATCTCCATACCGTAAGTCTGCTAAAAATCATTAAAATATTGGATAAACCCAATAGGATTGTTTTGCCTCCAATAAGGATTAATTATATCTTAGTTGGGATCAAGTACAGGTACTGTTTTATTATTACAGAGAAAAGGGAATCATTTAACCATTAAATAAACCCAATAGGGCTGTTCTGCCCCAATAAGGGGTAATTATATCTTAGTTGGGATCAAGTACAGGTACTGTTTTATTATTACAGAGAAAAGGGAATCATTTAACCATTAAATAAACCCAATAGGGCTGTTCTGCCCCCAATAAGGGGTAATTATATCTTAGTTGGAAAGTACAAGGTACTGTTTTATTATTACAGAGAAAAGGAAATAATTTTCAAAAATTAGAATGATTTGCTTATAATGGAGTTTATGGGAGATGGCCTTTCCGTAATTAGAAACTTTTTGGATAATGGGTTTCCGGATAACAGATCCCATACCTGTACAGCAATAAAATGGAAGAGGCCCTAAGTATTTACCTAGGTGTCAGTTGGTTGCACTGCTATATATCCAGCCCACCTGCTTGTTTGCATTCCCGTGTCCTTTATGGCCGCACGTGGGTTGTTCCGTGGATAAAACTGGAACCCAATGTACCATAAACAAACTATTGTGCTAGACTTATCCTTCATTTCCATAAATGCAACATACACGGCTGAATACATTCGGGCAATTATAAAAATGCGCAAAGTGACCTCTTTGCCTTTAATAAATGATGAGTTTATATTGTGGCGCTGATGTTGGACAGGAATTGCATGTGCGAAAAGAGCCTGGAAGCATTCCAAGCAGATAAATGAATTAGAATGCATTCAAAGGAACGTTTGACAGGTAGCGGATGATTCAGGGTACACTTGACAGCTTATATTGGGATCAGCAGTTTGCCCTATGAGATCACTGCAAGAAATGAATGCACGCAGAATAAAATGTGTTTCTTCCGTGTAAATACAAATTTATTCTATTTATACCGAATATCATTTCGCAAGGTTGTTCCTATTAAAATAAAAAGTATAAGGGGCAGTAAAATCTCGCGGCCCCAGTCATGTGCCATTTCTATTCCGGTAATTCTTCTAGGTCCGGCCATGTGCAAGGTTTTATAATAGCCTGTTGATAGCTCCAGGTTTATGGCAAGCATGCAGCCCAGCTCCATTGAAACTGCATGTGACATGGCACGAGTCAGTAGTCATTGGTGTCTTGACACTGGGAGGGGACTGGAACATGTGAAAGCACTTTGTAGCTTTATATAGAGTAAGGGGGGGCAAAGTAGTGTGTTCATTAACTCTTATTTTACTACTCGTTCAAAACTCTTACTGCCGTTCTCCTACCTCTGATGGTATCCTGCATCTGTGCAAACCATGGTATCACAGGAAGGATATGAATGAGGCTTATTTGGCTGGCTAAATTAGGCAATGATGCTTCTCTTTGGTGAACTTGCCAAAATGGATATTCCTAAGTATGGGCAGCTTTTCTTAAGTAGGACCTGCCACCCACACATAAAAAGCTGTATAATAAAAGTCCTTTGCAAATTAAACATGAAACCCAAAATATTTTTTTTTTTATTGCCATAAATGTATTTTAATATCTGATATGTCAATTATATATTGCTTGCCCCGCCTCTATGCCTGAGGCATAGAGGTGGAGCTGGCAATGTATGATTAACACAGTGATCCCCAACCAGTGGCTCAGGGGCAACATGTTGCTCCCCAACCCCTTGGGTGTTGCTCTCAGTGCCCCCAAACCAGGGAGTTATTTTTGAATTCCTGACTTGGGGGCAAGTTTTGGTTGAATAAAAACAAGATTTCCTACCAAATAAAGCCCCCTGTAAGCTGATAGTGTGCATAGAGGCTGCCTAATAGCCAATCTTAGCCCTTATTTGGCTCCTCCATGAACTTTTATGGTGCTTGTGTTGCTCTCCAAGCCTTTTTACATTTGACTGTGGCTCACGAGTAAGAAAGGTTGGGGACCCCCAGATTAACAGATCACATTTTTAATTACAGTTACTTTAACTTTACATTCAACACTTTCTAGATGTTACCTAGATGGCGCATACACAAGATTTTGGGGTTATACAAAACTTTCCTCTCTAACAGTGTCCACAAAATGGCACCTTCCTGCTTGCTGTGATTGTGAATTCCAACACTGAAGGAAATAGAATGTAAATATCTTGTATAGTGTAAGTAAAATTGATTTTATTTGACTAACGTGATAGAAAAGGATTTGGAATTATTTCTTAGGTTGACAGGTCCCTATTAAATACCAGTGAAGACTTTCTCTGCACAAACCCTCCAGTTGGAGTGTTACTTTCTTTCTTCCTCCTGGTGAAGCTCAAAAGCGTTTTGTGGTCACACCTTCAGTTCATTCTCATCCATTGGTACAAAACTGTATAGTGGGGAACTGAACTTTCTTTTTTTTTGCTATAGTTTGTAATCTTCCAGTCGAATATTATTTGGGAAGGTGTGAAAACATTAGTTATAACAAATTAATTGAGTAAAGTAATGGCCATATTTTAGAACACAGTCTAGAAGGTACAGTAGATGTAGGAGAATGCCCAGCTGAAGACTATGGTCTTGAGAGGGAGCTGAAGTAAAAGGTGGGTGGAAAATTATTATAAAACATGCCAATTTATTCCAAATGTGTTTCTTTTTTTTTTTTTTTTAAATTGTCATGAATGTGGTATTTCGTATGGTATTTTTTTGGTTTTGCTAAACCTTTTTTTCACATTTTTTCCTCAGTATACTTTTCACCAAGGCTAAGCTGGAACGGGCTCTTACTGGACCTGAAGAAGCACTGGTGACGTGTAAACATATGTTGTTCCTGTGGCAGAAGTTGTATAATTATTCACAACTAAGGTAAGAGTCAAAAAGTAGCCTTCTTAGATTGAAAGGGCTATCATTGTTGCCAACAGGTCCAGATTGAGACCCAAAATAGGCCTGGGCACAGAGGTCTAAACAGCCCCCCACCAGCCCACTAAAGAATGACTGTCTATGGCATTTTACAGCAGCCTCTCTGGCAATTACAGGAATCCAGGTCTGGGCCTGGTTGCCAAGGGCTCCTAAACTTCTGAGAGACTCCTTTGTGATGCACAAAAAGTGATAGTATAAACCAACTTGTTCCACATTTATCAGGACCAAAACCACAAAAAGTTTTTTCCTGGTACATTGTCTGGGCAGAGTGGAACTTTATGCCTAATTTAAAGAAGAAGGAAAGGTCAGGTCACTGGGGGGTGCCAAAGTGTTAGGCACCCCCAGTGACTTTAATCGCTTACTGTTTACCCCGAGCTGGTGCTTCTGTGAGAAGGAAACAGCACCAACCAGGGGTACCTGCGAGCGAGTGTCTCCTCTTCTTTCTTCTGTCTTCGTGCCACTTGCGCAGTAGAGTGAAAAGTCGAACTTTAACAAAAAAGCCAACTTTTTTACTCTGCTGGGCATGCATTGGCCAGGGGATTCGGAAGACAGAAGGAAGTGGAAACACTTGCTACCCCTGGTACGGTTTTCTCCAACAGGAGCACCAGCCGGGGGTATCAGGTAAGTGATTACAATCAGTGGGGGGTACCTAACATTTGGCACCTCCCAGTGATTTTTACCTTTCCTTCTCCTGTAAAGGTGTCCAGTTGTCTAACAGAGTTTGTAGGCAATTTCTTTATTAAAAAACTGAATGTGGATGTGTGAGCGGAGAGTAGATTTATATTACATATAGATTACATGTTGATAAATATGTTGGGTTAGTTTGGCCTATTTTGGCACATCAAGTCAGGTTATAGTTTGTGTTAGAAAGGTTTAATGGATTTAGCTATGTGAGCCCAGCCCAAAGGAAAAGTTTAAATGCTGAGATAGAGATGCTGGCTGCATGTGATTGTTCTCCGGGACTATAGGCCAGGTGTCATCCTGAATAATACTGTTAGAATTTCCCATAAATCCTCCCACCTTCCTGGTTTCCATAGATCTTATGGGACAACTCCCACTCTCCCCATAACTTTTTCCATTTGAGTCATTTAGTAAAACAACAGATCCTTCTTCCTCTGTTATATTTTTATTATTCCTCACACAAACACTTTTTACCAAGGGCGTGTCATTTTACACTGTGTTAGGCCTAATGTTCAGTTAATTCTATCTATCTAGATATCTATCTATCTGTCATCTATGTATCTTTTGCTCTCTCTTTCTGCTTGTGTCTATCTATCTATCTATCTATCTATCTGTTTGTCTGTCTGTCTATGTGTCTATCTATCTATCTATCTGTTTGTCTGTCTGTCTATGTGTCTGTCTGTCTGTCTATATCTAACTATTATCTATCTATCTATCTATCTATCTATCATCTACTCTATCTATCTATCTATCTATCTATCTATCATCTATCTAGCTAGCTATCATCTATCTATATCTATCTATCTTTCTATCTATCATGTATCTATTTATCTTTCTCTCTTTCTGTTTGTGTCTATGTATCTATTTAACTCCGTAATCTATCTACAGTGTATCTATCTATCTATTTATCATCTATCTAATTAGTAACATTAGTAACTGCCTACAGATTGCTATTGTTCCAGCCAGTAAATAACAGACAGGGGAAAGAAAGAAAGTGGTGGCACGAGTAGCATTGTTATGTAAGAAAAAGCCCAGCCCACACTTGGTTTAAATGGGTGAGTCAGATTTTGGCCTCCTGTAGTGACACTAGGAGAGCATCCAGTGATTATGCAGTGACTAACAACTTTATAACGTAGGATTACATAATCTCATAACCAAGCCATAATGACTGTACAAATAAGTCATTCTGTACAAAACAATAAATTGCCATTTTTGTGATAATATTTAATGTGATTTTCATTAACTCTCATCCTTCACCTCTCCCGCACTTTATCCTTCTGACCTTCCATGGCAGGCACAGACACACGGCTCTGTTTGCACTAGCAATGCGGCCCCCCTGACCCCCGGCTCAGTATAGGTTAGCGTGGGGGGCCGAGGGGGGCAGCATCAGGAAAGCCCCCCTAAACCCCCTCCGTTGCAGTAAAAATGATCATGGGGGGCCAAGGGGGGGCAGCATCAGGATAGCGGCCTCAGACGGCGTTAGGGCTGGTAACGCCACTGCCAGGAGGAAGCCATTCTGGTCCTGGTTTTCACTATGCATTTTTCTGCTCTGGGATCACCGTCTAGGTGCCAGAAACCAGATCTAATGTGGCTGGGAAGTTACAGCACTGGTAGAGGGGCCCAGGGACTATTTAGGGCCGTCCACAATAAAGTTTGGTTGGGGGCAAGGTGTTCGCTGGTGTAGGGGGAAATCGAATACAAATTTGGGGCAGGGGGTTTGTTCTCCTTTAAATATCCAATGACAGTATTTAGATGGGGTGATGGCATACTTTTGGCTTTACTGTGTATAATTCTATTGTTGTTTTAAGCACAGAGCATTTTTTTGTAAGTGTAAGCGAATGAATTTCTTTTTCTTTGCAGCGACTGTGAGAAAGAAAGCAGTTTAGCCGAGGCCCCATTGACAAGGAAACACAGTGGCATGTTTCTGGCAGTTCCAGACGCCCATGACCCTGAGAATGGTAAGAAAGAACGCTCTGGAAACTTCTAGCCATTGTTTATGTCCAGGAATAGTTTTCCTTTATTTGAGTGTGTTTGTGCTCCCCAGTAGCGCAGCTCTGAGCTTTCACTGACTATTCAGTGCGCTGGCCTCCTTTGTTGTTTTCAGCTTTTTGAGAAAAAAAATAAAAAAGTAAATAGAGTTCCCCAAGTGGAAAAAGAACAGAAGAGAAGATGAAGAATAAAATTCCTTTTCATGTAACGGAACACACCCTTCTTCCAAGATCAAATGAGGATGAAGTCTTTTTATTGAAGGCAGCCATATTATAGCCAGTCCCTCTTCTGCAGATCCTTTTAAAGGGGATATTAACCCAAAAAAATGACATTTTGCCCAATGGAAAATGCCCAAGTTGCAACTTTTCCAACTTTCCAACTTTAATTGTACATTTGTAATGATTTTAATATTTGTAATTTTTGTAACTATAGGGCATATGTACATCCACAAATGCAGTGAGCAAAGTGCAATTTCGAGAGCAATCGCTATGTTTTTCTCATAGCAACCAATCAGAAAGTAGCATTTAGTGGTCTGCTGTTGGAAAGCAAGTGGTTGGTTCCTATGGGTTACTAGACTTGGGGCAAACTTTGCTCATGCTATTCATTATCACCAGCATGTTTCTGTATCAGGAGTCACAAACCCACTCCAAGTCCAATCTGCCATATGAACTTACATATGAACTTACTGAACTTAAATCATTTTTTGCTAGTGAGTAAACATAAAGGAGCAACCAGTGGTGATTGTGCCCCCCAGGCTTATAGTTCTTGCACTCTTAAGCTGGCCATACACGTGGCGATCTCACGATGTTTCGTACGACCGTCGGTCACACGAAACATCGTCAGATCCGCCACACACCATTCAGGGCTGAATCGGCAGGTAAGGAGGTAGAAACAATAGGATTTCTACCTCCTTCTGCCGATTCAGCTCTGAAGGGAGAATTTTGGTCAGGCGCCTTCTATGGCGCCCGATCAAAATTTTCTAACTTGGCCGATCGGCGAGCCGACCGATTTCAGCAGCTTCCTGCGATATCGGTCGGCTCGCTGACATGCCATACACGCACCGATTATCGTACGAAACGAGGTTTCGTACGATAATATCGGTGCGTGTATGGCCACCTTTACATGGGTGAGGAGGGGCTGCATTGTTAGTGCAGAAAGCACAACAAATTTCCATCTTGAAAACAAAATTTAATCTCTTAAATTTACCAGGAGCAACTATTTGCCATCCCTGGGGCAGTGCAGCCTGGGGGCTACAGTATAGTTTCTATATGGCAGCAGTTTTGGGATCTCCCAGCAGTGACATAGGAGGTATATTTCTGAGCATAAACAGAATTATGGGCTTTAACAGGGTTAACTAAGGTTTCCCAACTTAGTATTGACATGTACTGGAAAATATCTGTTTTGTGGCCAGGTCAATGAATTGCTTTCATGGAAAGTATTTAAATTTGGAACGGCACCTGCAGTGTATAACGTTACTGAATACACCGAAAATGAATAATTAAACAATAAAAGCAGCTTAGTAATGACTGAAGTACAGGGCATGCAGAGGGGTTCTTATTGTGGATCTATGATTAGTAAATTAAAACCATACTTTATTATTTATATTTGGTATCAATCAGATGCTAAGCCCTGGTGTGTGGCAAGATAAAGGCAAAGAGATGTCAAATGCAGGCAGAGCGGTGCCGTCAGGTTACATGGATATAACAGGGGTACTCATTGGCTTAGATAATTATCATGATGATGTTATGGCAAAGAAATGGCTAACAGGGGGCTGCAGTGACAAATTATAATGACCCCTTTCTTTTCCATTGTGCATACTCATGAGCTGCCCACAAACGCACTGCAGGTATAGCTATATTTACATTAACATGTTGTGATTTCCAGAAATGATGGAGAATATTCTATAGTGAGGACAGGGTGAACATTGTGGGTAAAAACTTGGCTGGCCGAGAACCAAAGGCCATACTTATAACTGTATAGCAATGGGGGTGGGCAGAGACCCAAAGGCCATACTTATAACTGTATAGCAATGGGGGTGGGCAGAGACCCAAAGGCCATACTTATAACTGTATAGCAATGGGGGTGGGCATAGACCCAAAGGCCATACTGTATAACTGTATAGCAATGGGGGTGGGCAGAGACCCAAAGGCCATACTGTATAACTGTATAGCAATGGGGGTGGGCAGAGACCCAAAGGCCATACTGTATAACTGTATAGCAATGGGGGTGGGCATAGACCCAAAGGCCATACTTATAACTGTATAGCAATGGGGGTGGGCATAGACCCAAAGGCCATACTGTATAACTGTATAGCAATGGGGGTGGGCATAGACCCAAAGGCCATACTTATAACTGTATAGCAATGGGGGTGGGCAGAGACCCAAAGGCCATACTTATAACTGTATAGCAATGGGGGTGGGCATAGACCCAAAGGCCATACTGTATAACTGTATAGCAATGGGGGTGGGCAGAGACCCAAAGGCCATACTGTATAACTGTATAGCAATGGGGGTGGGCAGAGACCCAAAGGCCATACTGTATAACTGTATAGCAATGGGGGTGGGCAGAGACCCAAAGGCCATACTGTATAACTGTATAGCAATGGGGGTGGGCTGAGACCCAAAGGCCATACTCTATAACTGAATAGCAACGGCAAAAGGCAGGGAACTAAAGCGCATATTGTATAACTGTATAACTATGGGGACTGGCAGACAACCACAGGCCAACTGAATGACTGTATAGCAATGGGGGTGGGCAGAGACCCAAAGGCCATACTGTATAACTGTATAGCAATGGGGGTGGGCATAGACCCAAAGGCCATACTGTATAACTGTATAGCAATGGGGGTGGGCAGAGACCCAAAGGCCATACTGTATAACTGTATAGCAATGGGGGTGGGCATAGACCCAAAGGCCATACTTATAACTGTATAGCAATGGGGGTGGGCATAGACCCAAAGGCCATACTGTATAACTGTATAGCAATGGGGGTGGGCATAGACCCAAAGGCCATACTTATAACTGTATAGCAATGGGGGTGGGCAGAGACCCAAAGGCCATACTTATAACTGTATAGCAATGGGGGTGGGCATAGACCCAAAGGCCATACTGTATAACTGTATAGCAATGGGGGTGGGCAGAGACCCAAAGGCCATACTGTATAACTGTATAGCAATGGGGGTGGGCAGAGACCCAAAGGCCATACTGTATAACTGTATAGCAATGGGGGTGGGCAGAGACCCAAAGGCCATACTGTATAACTGTATAGCAATGGGGGTGGGCTGAGACCCAAAGGCCATACTCTATAACTGAATAGCAACGGCAAAAGGCAGGGAACTAAAGCGCATATTGTATAACTGTATAACTATGGGGACTGGCAGACAACCACAGGCCAACTGAATGACTGTATAGCAATGGGGGTGGGCAGAGACCCAAAGGCCATACTGTATAACTGTATAGCAATGGGGGTGGGCAGAGACCCAAAGGCCATACTGTATAACTGTATAGCAATGGGGGTGGGCATAGACCCAAAGGCCATACTGTATAACTGTATAGCAATGGGGGTGGGCAGAGACCCAAAGGCCATACTGTATAACTGTATAGCAATGGGGGTGGGCATAGACCCAAAGGCCATACTTATAACTGTATAGCAATGGGGGTGGGCATAGACCCAAAGGCCATACTGTATAACTGTATAGCAATGGGGGTGGGCATAGACCCAAAGGCCATACTTATAACTGTATAGCAATGGGGGTGGGCAGAGACCCAAAGGCCATACTTATAACTGTATAGCAATGGGGGTGGGCATAGACCCAAAGGCCATACTGTATAACTGTATAGCAATGGGGGTGGGCAGAGACCCAAAGGCCATACTGTATAACTGTATAGCAATGGGGGTGGGCAGAGACCCAAAGGCCATACTGTATAACTGTATAGCAATGGGGGTGGGCAGAGACCCAAAGGCCATACTGTATAACTGTATAGCAATGGGGGTGGGCTGAGACCCAAAGGCCATACTCTATAACTGAATAGCAACGGCAAAAGGCAGGGAACTAAAGCGCATATTGTATAACTGTATAACTATGGGGACTGGCAGACAACCACAGGCCAACTGAATGACTGTATAGCAATGGGGGTGGGCAGAGACCCAAAGGCCATACTGTATAACTGTATAGCAATGGGGGTGGGCATAGACCCAAAGGCCATACTGTATAACTGTATAGCAATGGGGGTGGGCAGAGACCCAAAGGCCATACTGTATAACTGTATAGCAATGGGGGTGGGCATAGACCCAAAGGCCATACTGTATAACTGTATAGCAATGGGGTGGGCAGAGACCCAAAGGCCATACTTATAACTGTATAGCAATGGGGGTGGGCAGAGACCCAAAGGCCATACTGTATAACTGAATAGCAACGGCAAAAGGCAGGGAACTAAAGCGCATATTGTATAACTGTATAACAATGGGGACTGGCAGACAACCACAGGCCAACTGAATGACTGTATAGCAATGGGGGTGGGCATAGAACTAAAGGGAATACTTATAACTGTATTGCAGTGGGGATGGGAAAGGAGTTAAAAGCCATGCTGTGTAACTGTATAGCAATAAGGAAGGACAGGGAACCACAGACCATAGTGTATAACTGTATAGCGATTGGGGTTGGCTGAGAACCAAAGGCCATACTGTATAACTGAATAGCAATGGGGGTGGAGACCCAAAGGCCATACTATATAACTAAATAGCAATGGCAAAGGGCAGGGAACTAGAGTGCATATTGTATAACTGTATAGCAATGGGGACTGGCAGACAACCACAGGCCCACTGAATAACTGTGTAGCAATGGGAACAGACAAAGAACCAAAGGACATACTTATAACTGTATTGCAGTGGGGATGGGCAGGGAGTTAAAAGCCATGCTGTATAACTGTATAGCAATGGGGACTGGCAGACAACCACAGGCCCACTGAATAACTGTATAGCAATGGGAACAGACAAAGAACCAAAGGGCATACTTATAACTGTATAGCAATGGGGATTGGCAGGGAGTTAAAAGCCATGCTGTATAACTGTATAGCAATGAGGATGGGTAGGGAACCAAAAGGAATGTTGTATACCTGTATAGCAATGGGTAGACAACAAATGCACACAGCACTTGCAGGACTTTGTGAAAAACAAAAAATATCCTTTATTGTTATAGTGCAAAAAAACAACATTTCGGTAACAACTCCTGGACCTTTGCATTAATGAAGGATATTTTTGATTTTTCACATCTGCGAGTGCTGTGTCCATTTGTTGTCTACAATTTGGTATTTATACTGGGCACCCAGGCCCAGTGAGCCCTTTGTTACTATGGTATATAGCAATGGGGATAGGCAGGGAACCAAAGGGCATAATGTATACTGCATAAATGTATAACAGAGGGGGGGGCTGTTCTCTAAACCGTGGAAACATTAATTGCATGCATTACAAAAAACCCATTCGAATTTTTCATGTTAAATTGAAAGTTCCAGCCTTTGTGTTTCTTGTCATTGTGCCCAGCCTGAAATTGCAGTGACATGAACTGAAATACTTTTACCATTTACAGCGATGAGGTTGGCGCTCCTTGGCAGCCGTAAGAAGTGCGAAATCCCCACAGTCACACATTTGTCCTTGTGTAGGGAATTTGCCTGTTTCTGTACAAAAGGCAGCATTAAAGTGAAGACTTCATTTTCATGCATAACGAGTTTGCAAATATATAGGTTGCTAAAAATATTATTTAAATACACATATACATATATATATATACATACTTATACATACATATATATATAAATATACAGGTATGGGATCTGTTAGCCAGACTGGGGGGTTTCTGGTTAAGGGGTCTTTCCATAATTTTGATCTCCGTACCTTAAGTCTACTGAAAATTCATTTAAACATTAATTAAACCCGATAGGAATTTTTTGCTTCAATTAAGGATTAATTATATCTTAGTTGGGATCAAGTACAGGTACTGTTTTATTATTACAGAGAAAAGGGAATCATTTAACCATTAAATAAACCCAATAGGGCTGTTCTGCCCCCAATAAGGGGTAATTATATCTTAGTTGGGATCAAGTACAGGTACTGTTTTATTATTACAGAGAAAAGGGAATAATTTAACCATTAAATAAACCCAATAGGGCTGTTCTGCCCCAATAAGGGGTAATTATATCTTAGTTGGGATCAAGTACAGGTACTGTTTTATTATTACAGAGAAAAGGGAATCATTTAACCATTAAATAAACCCAATAGGACTGTTCTGCCCCAATAAGGGGTAATTATATCTTAGTTGGGATCAAGTACAGGTACTGTTTTATTATTACAGAGAAAAAAGGATATAATTTTTAAAAATTAGAATTATTTGCTTATAATTGAGTCTGTTGAGATGGCCTTCCTGTAATTCTCCCTTTTGCTGATATGACATAATGACATATCCAGACCCTAGATCCCATTCCCAGTCAACTTGCAAAGCATACAAAAAACCAAAGCAGAAACCCCCACCCCAAATCCGAGAGGCACCATTAGTTTTAAAACATTCCCATTAGACACTGCCAGAGTCTCCAGGCTTTTAAACGGTCTTTTAAAACTCACCTTTTCACTCAAGCCTATAACCTAAACCCTCAGAAATGCGATTACCCAGTGAGCACCCCTAATCTTCCCTCATACACTCACTAACCACTGGTTTTCACTTCTAACTCTGCACTTACTGTCACTTTACACACCAACATGAACTCTACCGCCATGCTAGTTACCTTATGTCTCGGCCACCCTCCATTCTAGAATGTAAGCTCTTGCGAGCAGGGCCTTCCCCCTAGTGTCTCCAATCCAAATGAAACATAAAACAGCTTTTTGTGAATGGTCTATATGTACATGTTAACTGTTTTGTCTTTTGTACCCCTTTATTCTGTAAAGAGCTGCGTGAATTGATGGCACTATATAAATAATAATAATTCTTATAATACACAAGTTTCAGTGAAGTGTAACACACCTGACAGGGTGGGGGAGCGTCAGGGTTCCAGCAGCGGCCTGCATCAAAAGAATCACACGCAGATGCCATTAAGATGTTGGAAATGACACCTCCAATATTTCAGATTTTTCATTTGAATGCATCAGATGCAGTTGCAACAAGACTCCCCTGGCAGATACAATGATGCTGGAATTATGGGTAAAAAATGCTGCATTGTGGATAAAATAATACCCAGATACCCAGATTATCATCAGGGGGAAGAATGCCATGGCTCCCTGCCTCTGGCTAAACACACTTGGATTTCTTCTACTTTAACGCCTTCTGGGAAAGCAACTGTTTGGCATCTTGCAGTGCAGAGTATAAAAGCCTATATTTATGATCAAAAATATGTGCATTTCTAACCTATTATTTTAAAGCACTATTATTTTTCAACAACAGCTGCGTACTTTATTTTCTGAGATGTTATGCCACACTGAAAGAATATTTTCCATAATTTAAAAATAATGCATTCATTTTTCCCTTGGTGATATTGTTTTGCATCAACAGTAGAAAGGTTATTTTTCCTCCGCCTCCAAGGAAGCGAGCTAGGCAGACCCTATTACATATATTACACTGCAGTGCACCTAATAAATATTACTGTTGTTATTTCTTGTTCTTTGAGGAAAAACTTGATAGTACGCAGTAAAATGAATATCTCCTCCCAATGTCCAACAGCCTGGTAAGGTAAAGCCTCCTCCCATACGAACAGGACCTAACCGACAGGATCCCCTACTTGGCTCTTATTCTTTAAGCCTTAAGGTCCCCATACACGGGCCACTAGTAGCTGGCGATTCGGCAGCTAATCGGCCCGTGTATGAGCACTACCGACGGGCCTGGCCAACCGATATCTGGCCTGAAATTGGCCAGATCTCGATCGGGCAGGTTAGAAAATATAGTCGGATCGGGGGCCGCATCGGCTTGTTGATGCGGTCCCCGGACTGACTTTTCCTATGCCTGTCATTGTAATTGCCAAACGATCGAATTACCCTGGATTCTCCCGATATTGCTCACCCATAGGTGGGGGATATCGGGAGAAGATCCGCTCACTTGGCGACATCAAGCTAGCGGATTTCTACTGTAGGAGAGAAGGTGGCCTTGTACACTTGCTGTTGCCCAGGAGTAAAGTATACATTGCTCACTGTACATTATGGCCCTAAAATCATGCATCATTGAGGGTCAGACTGCCTCAGACTGATCTCTTGCTTTTGCCCACCATAAGTAAATGGCTGATTTAGACCTAGGTTTCTGATTTCTCTGTGCTTTGGGTTATCCACAAATCTGACCAAAGATCTCCTAGCCTCCTTTTATACAATGAACATTTGACTGGTAATTTGTAATAGATTAGTAAAATACGAATAACAGGTTCAGCTAGTATTGTTAAGACATATTGCATTATCATTTGTAACTGCCCACAAATCCTGTATGAGCAATTAAACTCTGCATTGCCAAGAAAGGACATAACTCACCCCCAGTCAGCCAATTAGTACCGCATATCCCTCTCAGGGATGCCCACAAACAGTGTGTTCCCAGTGGGGATGAGCAAGTGTCAGTATGTAGTACAGAAGAAAAGGCTTCCCATCTGAACAGCGACTGTAAAGGCTGGGTAGAGGTGAGATCCGTTTAGTTAGACAATGAAAGAATTAAACACGTTTGGCTTCAGTAAATGTTTGTCGGAGTGTAAAAACAATGTTATATAGTTAAAGAATGCCAGCTAAGGTGTTTATAAAGGAGAAATAAACTGTTTTAAACATATCAGGTCCCCTGCACTGAGCCCCTTTCTCAATCACATCACTAAAACTACTAAAGGGGCCACGTTACTCCTGTACAAAGGTGTCCAATGAAAAAATGGTCAGCAGGTGGGTGGTCCTCATGTTTGGCCCCATAACATTCTTTCAGAGCTTCCAATACTGTCATTGCCAAGCTGACTCTTGCACAGCAAAAACCATGACTCAGGTTGGCTTTCAGTGCATGCTTCTGTGATCACAGCAGTGGAGCTTCTGGTAGAATGGAACATTAAATATCATTGTCACCCATTGCATTGAATGCCAAGATATGGGGACTTGCTGCTAGTTGGAAGGTTGTAGCGCAGGGGCATGCAAGCTTCCATACAAGGTTATTGAATATTGAGAGGCACCGGGGTCAAGGAACAAGGAAACAGATAAGGTCTCAGGATCAAGGTAATCACAGGGACACAGAATGCCAAGATCACAGCAAAATTGCTTAATGACTAAGCAATGAGCTAAGGTCAGGGACAGGCCTATAAAGGGCCTTAATAGTATGATAAGCTACACATGGGGCTAATGAGGGTGGTGGAGGAAAGGAAGCAGCCAGCAGGAATACAATACAAGTACATAGAGAAAATTGAACTGGGCCAGCACAAAGAGCCTCCAGTCGCTCAGTTGCACCATCAGTCCAGCACACAGTCCAGGGCTTGAATACAAACAGATCCTGACTGTCATGAAGGAAGAAGCTGGACCCAAAAATGTTAAAGAGCATGATCTGCACAGAACCTCCATAACACCACTGCGATGTATCTTATCACTTGCACCATACTGTTGGCTCCATCTGAAGTTCATATAATCAACAAAGGCTTTTACCTTTCATCTGAATTTTGTTATTACTTTATATCCCTGTTGATAATCAATGTCTGTATCACACTATTAGCTGAGTTGTTTCTGGCTTTGGACAGTAAGACACTAATCTCAAATGCACTTTAATGCCACTATCAAATAAGCTGCTCCTCCCAAATAAGGTGTCATGGAACCATTCATAGGTGCTTCTTGCAGGAGATGGCTTTTCTACTGCTTCTCTAATTACCAGAAACATTTCTTACACTGACCTTTCTTTCTCAAAATTCTCTTCCAAGCAGTTTTCACTTTCATTTCAAGACAATTTCTTCCCTTTCTAAAAATACCTTTTTTTTGGAAGTTTAGAAGCCCTGTATTGTTACACCCTATTATCACCTTGTGTTTCTTGAGGATGCAATTTATCACAGTCGGAAAATAATTTTTTTCCTTTTTGCAGTTTTTCACTCATTGTCCCAGGCTAGCGTAATTGCGACTGTGAGGTGGCGGATGTGCTTGATGCAATTACAGGCAGCGCATGCTTTGACACAAATTAAACTCATCTGCACTGAAAATCTTTCATGTTTTAATGTCGCCTTTTCCGGCGTTTGACATCAAAACGACGTCTGTACTCCATTTTTTAGGCACAAGTTTACTGCATTCATTGTGGGAACCTCAGAGCTACTGCCATATACAAGGCTGTGGTGCGCTGCTGGTGAATAGTAAGAGGAGGCCAGACAGAACCAGAACCATCAAGTGCAAGGAGGGGCTTTAGACGCAAGAACCTTAAAAGAACAGCATACTGTATATTCATGCAACAAATATGGCAAAATCTGCAGGATCACAAATGTAGCATTACCTCAAAAATCCCTATAATGGTCAACATCATGTTTAGGCAGATAAACAATCACAATGCTCGAGTCAGAAATAGCATATAGTAGAATAAAAGGAAAACAATCTGACTCCAGTAATGTGAGGGGCTGTTTGGACCTCCATATACAGGTATGGGACCTGTTATCCAGAATGCTCGGACCTGGGGTTTTCCGGATAAGGGATCTTTCCCTAATTTGGACCTCCATAACTTAAGTCTACTAAATATCATTTAAATTTTGAATAAACCCAATAGGCTTGTTCTGCCCCCAATAAGGATTAATTATATCTTAGTTGGGATCAAGTACAGGTACTGTTTTATTATTACAGAGAAAAGGGAATCATTTAACCATTAAATAAACCCAATAGGGCTGTTCTGCCCCCAATAAGGGGTAATTATATCTTAGTTGGGATCAAGTACAGGTACTGTTTTATTATTACAGAGAAAAGGGAATCATTTAACCATTAAATAAACCCAATAGGGCTGTTCTGCCCCCAATAAGGGGTAATTATATCTTAGTTGGGATCAAGTACAGGTACTGTTTTATTATTACAGAGAAAAGGGAATCATTTAACCATGAAATAAACCCAATAGGACTGTTCTGCCCCCAATAAGGGGTAATTATATCTTAGTTGGGATCAAGTACAGGTACTGTTTTATTATTACAGAGAAAAGGGAATCATTTAACCATTAAATAAACCCAATAGGGCTGTTCTGCCCCCAATAAGGGGTAATTATATCTTAGTTGGGATCAAGTACAGGTACTGTTTTATAATTACAGAGAAAAGGGAATAATTTTAAAAAATTAGAATTATTTGCTTATAATGGAGTCTATGGGAGATGGCCTTTCCGTAATTTGGAACTTTCTGGATAACAGGCTTCCGGATAAGGGATCCCATACCTGTACTTGAAATACCAGGGCATTTTTAAAATCCCAGTCCAGGCTGGACATATGGTATCTCTCTGTAGCTAAGAAAACCCAGGTAGCTATCTTTCCTATGGTGATTACTGTTTACTGCCCATTTACAGTTAAGTCACTGGAAGTAAAAGGAATGTGGGCACTTGCAGGCACGAGTTGTCCAATGACCCAATACTCTATATCAGTGCTGTCCAACTGGCGACCCCCCTCTGTGTGGCCCCCCCACCTGTCTGGCTGCTTTGATGGCTTACCTTTGTGTAAGCTTTAAATGGTATCAGTACTGTGATTAACTGGCCCCCTGCATGGTTCTCACCTCAGATTCAGGCTGTAATCCCTCTGTATTGTTTAAATATGTAATCCCCTGTGTTTTTCACACCTTTTAATACCTGCATTGTTCACCCCCTGCAGTGTTCACACCTCAGGCTCAGACTGTAATCACTCCCATTGTTCACTTCTTCACACCTTAGACATAGGTACTGTAGGTAGAGTATGGCACATACAGCCAGCATAGGGCAGGTAGAGTATGGCACACACAGGCAGCATAGGTCAGGGAGGGAATGGCACACACAGGAAGGGTAGGGCAGGCAGAGTATGGCACACACAGGCAGGGTAGGGCAGGCAGAGTATGGCACACAGAGGCAGCTTAGGGAAGGCAGAGTATGGCACACAGAGGCAGCTTAGGGAAGGCAGAGTATGGCACACAGAGGCAGCTTAGGGAAGGCAGAGTATGGCACACACAGGAAGGGTAGGACAGGCAGAGTATGGCACACACAGACAGCATAGGACAGGCTGAGTGCTGCCTGTGTGTGCCATACTCTGCTTGCCCTATGCTGCTTGTGGGAGGTGAACCTGGCAGGGGTTTGTTGTGGGAGTTTGTTAGCAGTTGGAAATAGCCATTAAATGGTCCCTAAGGTGTGTAATTATGTACTGGGGGTTGCTCTGCTATCCACAGGGGAGGACATAATTCTTTCACATATGAATGATGGTTGATATCCCCACAGTAAGGACCAAGCATTTGGGATTTTGCTGTGCTACCACCATTGTGATAAAATAGGTGTGGTTTGAAGTGGGTGTGGTTTCAAAAAGGGGAGTGATCAAAACTGGCTTCCATTAGCGGCCCTCCACCATGTATGCTAGAGAAATTCCGGCCCTCGGCACCATAGAAGTTGGACAGCACTGCTCTATATACATCAAGCCACAATGGCTGGTTATCTTCGTTTTCTGTTTGGGTGATCAACTTTGTAATTTCAGCAGGAATTCATTAGCCAAATATATTGTTTTGGGGATAAACAAATGCAAACAAGATTGTAAAGTTTAATAGGATTGCACCCAAAATGAATCTGTGTGTATGAAAGCAACTTAAAGCAATCACGCTGAAATCTACACTTGGTTTCCCATAAAGAGGTCTGAAACCTACATAGTGGCCGAGCAGCAGTTTACTAGCTGTATCCCAAGGGGAAATCTTCTAGTGGCATCTGAGATGAGCCTTATACACAGACGTCACTAGGAAGTCATCTATTTTATAGCTTTTCCATTTCAGCTTACAGTACCTGAATACTTGTGTGCCTTCTAGCATGGAATTTGGCACTATTTAAACTGATGTATCCCATAATAAAACTCCAAGTGTGCCTATTAAACAAGTAACGTCTCTTAGGCCATCCTGTGGACCAGGTATTTATGACTAAAACTAACAATATAACTGATTGGCTTGTCCCTTTTATGCTGTATTTGTTGCTAAGGGCTTTTTGGGCAGCGATCAAAGGAAAGAGAGATCTAAGAAATAGAGTCCAGGTGGAAAGAGAACAGGGAAGGGAGGCTGAAGAGGACAAAGAGTCAAGTGCAAGATAATTAGTCATGAAATTAGTACCAAGGTTTTTCTATGCAATACCCTGGTTTTTGTCCAGACCCCAAAAACATACAGGCAGGTTTATTGGCTTCTGATGAAATTGCTCCCAGTGTTAGTGATAGATGTGATAGGGGCTGAAGTTCGACTGGGCCAATACAGTATCATCAACTATTTATTCTTGAGCCAGTGTCATACTGAGCTTGTGTTTGGGTTCATTTTCCTCCTGAAAGTTGAATTTTGGTCCAAAGTTCGTTTTTTTAGCAGACTCAAATAATATACTCTTCATTCTGTTCTAGCAAGATACCAAGACCAACCACCATATTTCATTTGATTAAACAAAGATTAAAGAAGTGCAGTTTGGGTGGAACAAGCATATGGTTTAAATCAGTGATCCCCAACCAGTGGCTTGTGAGCAACATCTTGCTTACTACCTCTTTAATGTTGCTCCCAGGGGCCTCAAAGTAGGTGCTCATTATTAAATCTCTGGCTCAGAGACAAATTTTGGAAGCATAGAAACTTAAGGTGGCCACACACATTGCGATACGCTTGTTTGGCGAGGTCACCAAACGAGAGGATCATCTCCTGATATGCCCACCTAAGGTGGGCGATATAGGACTAACAATCAAATTCAAATGATTGGTATATGGGCTGTCAAACTGACGACCACATCAACGAGCCAATGCGGTGCCCGATCCGATGGAAAAATCAACCCTGCCTGATCGAGATCTACCAATTTTAGGCCAGAAATCAGTATGGGCAGATAAGCTGCCGAATCGGTCTGAAGGACACAAATTGCCAGCTGAAATCTGCCCCTGTATGGCCACTTTTAGTTTTTACATCCTTATTAAACTTTCTTATGCTTGTGTGACTCACCAACACTGTTATCATGCTGAGTGTGGCTTACCAACACTCTTTACAACTGAGTGTGGCTCACATGTATACGGAATACTAAATATACTGTATGTGGGGCACATGGTACCCTCTGTGTGCTGTGAGAATAAAAGAAAAAGCACTGGGGATGCTGGGTAAACCAAGCATCTTAGGAATCAAATCCATATTCCCCCAAATCAGAGTTTAGTTTGTTTTCCAATGTTTTCCAGTTGGGATGGAACAGGCTAAATATTTAACATTTGCCCTTTTCTACTATAACTTCCATATATACTGGAGACTGAACAGCAGCAAACATTATGCACGGCTATTCCTAGGAAAATGATAAAAACCAGTGGCTTTGGTGAGCAAATGTATCATTTTGTATGAGACAGTTATTTATGCTTTGCAGCATTAGGAACTCTATTAAATGTCACTAACCACAGTTTGTTTCCACACTCTGAATTTATTATGTTACTTACTTAAAAAATCATCTGGATCACATTGGTATTTAGGGCTATCTTTAGAAATGGGCAAACCAGCTTGCATTTTTTATATAAAGTTATCATGCTTGGATATAGGCAGTCAGCTATTGTTAAACTACATCTCATAATACCCCACAAGCTTTTATCTGTTTGTGGGTGCTGCTAGTTGGACCACACCGTTGGTGACAACTGAAGGACCACAAGTTTAACAACCCTCTTATAAAATGTTACTATTGCCATCTAGCTCTGGTTCCGTCATCTATCTCTGGTTCCACCATCTTGCTCTAGTTCCGTGGTCTAGCTCTAGTTCCACCATCTAGCTCTAGGTCCGCCATCTATCTCTGGTTCCGCCATCTAGCTCTAGGTCCGCCATCTATCTCTGGTTCCGCCATCTTGCTCTAGTTCCACCATCTATCTCTGGTTCCGCCATCTTGCTCTAGTTCCACCATCTATCTCTGGTTCTGCCATCTTGCTCTAGTTCCACCATCTATCTCTGGTTCTGCCATCTTGCTCTAGTTCCACCATCTATCTCTGGTTCTGTCATCTTGCTCTAGTTCCACCATCTATCTCTGGTTCTGCCATCTTGCTCTAGTTCCACCATCTATCTCTGGTTCTGCCATCTTGCTCTAGTTTCACCATCTATCTCTGGTTCTGCCATCTTGCTGTAGTTCCACCATCTATCTCTGGTTCTGCCATCTTGCTCTAGTTCCACCATCTATCTCTGGTTCTGCCATCTTGCTCTAGTTTCACCATCTATCTCTGGTTCTGCCATCTTGCTGTAGTTCCACCATCTATCTCTGGTTCTGCCATCTTGCTCTAGTTCCACCATCTATCTCTGGTTCTGCCATCTTGCTCTAGTTCCACCATCTATCTCTGGTTCTGCCATCTTGCTCTAGTTCCACCATCTATCTCTGGTTCCGCCATCTTGCTCTAGTTCCACCATCTATCTCTGGTTCTGCCATCTTGCTCTAGTTCCGTGATCTAGCTCTAGTTTCACCATCTTGCTCTAGTTCTGTGGTCTAGCTCTAGTTCCACCATTTAGCTCTAGTTCTGCCATCTAGCTCTGGTTCCGCCATCTTGCTCTGCTGTTTCCATCTTGCTACTCCATGTAGATATACCTACAATTTTTGCTTTACAGTGCTTCGCTATGTGCATGGCCCAGTGCAGTCGCCCCTTTTTGCATCACCTAAAGTTGCCTCATTTGCTTCTTTAGTTGGTTTGTCACCCCTTAAAGTCAGTTTCAAATATCTATGTTTTTAGAGCTTTACATAGGGTCTATAATGTACCCCCTGTTGTTTAATATAAGGATATTAGAGTTACCAAGGAGTTTATTGGACATATAAAAGCACAAAAACACAGGTCATGGAACTAATGATTTCTAATGTCCTTATATATTACAAAACAGTTTACATTGGTCTTTTAATGCTGAAGTTGACATACTGTAACAAAATACCAATTAAGACCAATGACATCACTAAGCACCATTTATTAGTTCATATAATGTATTCAAGAATATTGTGCATTATATGGGGCATAGTGTACCCTCCTATTGTATAAATAAAGGCCATTTCAAGTAGGGGTGTTCAGAATTTACATTTTTTGGGATTAGGCTGATTCCTGAATTTTTGGCAGAGGATTTGGCCAAGTCCCAAATTTGCAGATGCACATTAGGGTAAGGAAGGGAAAGAAAAATATTTGAGATTTCCTTAATCATTTGACCTCTAATATACTAATATTTTACAACAGGGGGCACATTATTATAACACACAAATTTCATTAACTCACTAGGCGCCGATTATAGCTAATGACATCATAAGTACCTATAAAGGGATAGAATTTTTAGGATATTCATGGCTCTTGTGTACTATATAATGAATTAAGTACCCCCTGTTGTAAAATGTAAGGATATTATAAGTCACCTAAGGGGCACATTTACTAACCCACGAATCCCAATCACGAATGGGAAAAAATCGGATTGGAAACGAAAATTTCTGAAGATCGCAAATATCCCGAAAATGCTTACGAAAAAAATCGTTAGTCACGATAATATCGTATTGGCGATCCGAAAGTCACAACATTTTCGTACCGAACAATTGTAAACAGCGGTAAAACCTTTTCGATTTTTTCGTGCAAACGTCCGAAAAAGTCGTGCGACGTCCGAGAAAGTAGTGCGGCGTACAAAAAAGTCGTGCGGGCGCCCGAAAAAATCAGCGAAAATACGCTCTGAGCGTTTGTGCTTTTGTGTGCCCCTAAGGGTTCCATGACCGTATAGAAGCATGATGCCAAAGGCCCAGTGCTTTTATACAGGTTGTGGAACTCAGAGGTGATTCCTAATATGCTTCTATTTTACAATTATTATATTTACATTATTATAATACAAATAACTTAGTGGTTCATGTAACACAGCTTACCTCACTAGGCATGATTAAAACTGATGGCATCACTGGGTACATATATAAGGGTATGATTTTCAGGATATTCATGGCTCTTGTGTATTTTATCAAGGTAACAACATAACTTTCACCTTCCCATGGTGCTGCCTCTCCCAGTTTCGTGCAAGACTGACCCAGTACTGTCTGTCACTGTTCTTTGATTGCTTTACAGTGCAAACACTAGGAGTTCATAATAATATACAGAGGGGTAGTTAAGCTTTTCTAACAAAAATGTTGTCAAAAAGGAGGAAAATATTTTAAGACAAAAAAAATCAGAATAAAAATCATTTATGTGCCACCATGAGTGGTTCTAACAAAACTAATTGTATAATTCACCTTTTAATGAATAAAGAATATGTGTTTGTCTTGTGGCACGCATGGCAGCTTTGGCGTGTGTTGCCTGCGGCTCTGCAGAAAGCAGTGTCAGTCAGAGCTGTCATGGTTCTAAGCAAGGCCGGCGTGACTCCCCAGCAATATTATGCTTGACATTTGGTGTGACTGTACTGCACTTACATAGCGTGTCGAAACCCAGTGTCTGTAGAGAAATGATCCAAGATCTCCCCCATTGACACAATTCTGCTGCAGCTGAAAGAGAAGTAAAATGCCACCAACGGGGCCTGCCACTGCTCTAAGTGACAGTTAGTGTGAATGGCTTGGCTTGACAGAACTGGGTGGATGCCAGCTCCATACAATTCAGTGTAGTGAGCTTGTCCTTAGCATACAGTGCCAATTCAGTATAGTGAGCTTGTCCTTAGCATATAGTGCCAATTCAGTATAGTGAGCTTGTCCTTAGCATACAGTGCCAATTCAGTATAGTGAGCTTGTCCTTAGCATACAGTGCCAATTCAGTATAGTGAGCTTGTCCTTAGCATACAGTGCCAATTCAGTATAGTGAGCTTGTCCTTAGCATACAGTGCCAATTCAGTATAGTGAGCTTGTCCTTAGGATACAGTGCCAATTCAGTATAGTGAGCTTGTCCTTAGCATACAGTGCCAATTCAGTATAGTGAGCTTGTCCTTAGCATACAGTGCCAATTCAGTATAGTGAGCTTGTCCTTAGCATACAGTGCCAATTCAGTATAGTGAGCTTGTCCTTAGGATACAGTGCCAATTCAGTATAGTGAGCTTGTCCTTAGCATACAGTGCCAATTCAGTATAGTGAGCTTGTCCTTAGCATACAGTGCCAATTCAGTATAGTGAGCTTGTCCTTAGGATACAGTGCCAATTCAGTATAGTGAGCTTGTCCTTAGCATACAGTGCCAATTCAGTGTAGTGAGCTTGTCCTTAGCATACAGTGCCAATTCAGTATAGTGAGCTTTTCCTTAGCATACAGTGCCAATTCAGTGTAGTGAGCTTGTCCTTAGCATACAGTGCCAATTCAGTATAGTGAGCTTGTCCTTAGCATACAGTGCCAATTCAGTGTAGTGAGCTTGTCCTTAGCATACAGTGCCAATTCAGTATAGTGAGCTTGTCCTTAGCATACAGTGCCAATTCAGTGTAGTGAGCTTGTCCTTAGCATATAGTGCCAATTCAGTATAGTGAGCTTGTCCTTAGCATACAGTGCCAATTCAGTGTAGTGAGCTTGTCCTTAGCATACAGTGCCAATTCAGTATAGTGAGCTTGTCCTTAGCATATAGTGCCAATTCAGTATAGTGAGCTTGTCCTTAGCATACAGTGCCAATTCAGTGTAGTGAGCTTGCCCTTAGCATACAGTGCCAATTCAGTATAGTGAGCTTGTCCTTAGCATACAGTGCCAATTCAGTGTAGTGAGCTTGCCCTTAGCATACAGTGCCAATTCAGTATAGTGAGCTTGTCCTTAGCATACAGTGCCAATTCAGTATAGTGAGCTTGCCCTTAGCATACAGTGCCAATTCAGTATAGTGAGCTTGTCCTTAGCATACAGTGCCAATTCAGTGTAGTGAGCTTGTCCTTAGCATACAGTGCCAATTCAGTATAGTGAGCTTGTCCTTAGCATACAGTGCCAATTCAGTATAGTGAGCTTGTCCTTAGCATACAGTGCCAATTCAGTATAGTGAGCTTGTCCTTAGCATATAGTGCCAATTCAGTATAGTGAGCTTGTCCTTAGCATACAGTGCCAATTCAGTGTAGTGAGCTTGCCCTTAGCATACAGTGCCAATTCAGTATAGTGAGCTTGTCCTTAGCATACAGTGCCAATTCAGTATAGTGAGCTTGTCCTTAGCATACAGTGCCAATTCAGTGTAGTGAGCTTGCCCTTAGCATACAGTGCCAATTCAGTATAGTGAGCTTGTCCTTAGCATACAGTGCCAATTCAGTATAGTGAGCTTGTCCTTAGCATACAGTGCCAATTCAGTGTAGTGAGCTTGTCCTTAGCATATAGTGCCAATTCAGTATAGTGAGCTTGTCCTTAGCATACAGTGCCAATTCAGTATAGTGAGCTTGTCCTTAGCATACAGTGCCAATTCAGTATAGTGAGCTTGTCCTTAGCATACAGTGCCAATTCAGTATAGTGAGCTTGTCCTTAGCATACAGTGCCAATTCAGTATAGTGAGCTTGTCCTTAGCATACAGTGCCAATTCAGTATAGTGAGCTTGTCCTTAGCATACAGTGCCAATTCAGTGTAGTGAGCTTGTCCTTAGCATATAGTGCCAATTCAGTATAGTGAGCTTGTCCTTAGCATATAGTGCCAATTCAGTATAGTGAGCTTGTCCTTAGCATACAGTGCCAATTCAGTATAGTGAGCTTGCCCTTAGCATACAGTGCCAATTCAGTATAGTGAGCTTGTCCTTAGCATACAGTGCCAATTCAGTGTAGTGAGCTTGTCCTTAGCATATAGTGCCAATTCAGTATAGTGAGCTTGCCCTTAGCATACAGTGCCAATTCAGTATAGTGAGCTTGTCCTTAGCATACAGTGCCAATTCAGTGTAGTGAGCTTGTCCTTAGCATATAGTGCCAATTCAGTATAGTGAGCTTGCCCTTAGCATACAGTGCCAGTTCAGTGTAGTGAGCTTGTCCTTAGCATATAGTGCTCAGCTTCAGATGTCGGGGTGGTGCTAGCTTGTGGTGCATATATAACTGAGTCCCCTGCCTGCATAATATAGCAGCGATCCCCAACCTTTCTTACTTGTGAGCTACAATCAAATGTAAAAAGACTTGTAGAGAAACACAAGCACCATAAAAGTTCATGGAGGTGCCAAATAAGGGCTGTGATTGGCTATTAGGGGCCTCTATGCACCCTATCAGTTTACAGGGGCTTTATTTGGTAGGAAATCTTGTTTTTATTCAACCAAAACTTGCCCCCAAGTCAGGAATTCAAAAATAACTCCCTGGTTTGGGGGCACTGAGAGCAACTGATATCCAGTTAGAAACAGATATGGGTAAAATGCCTATTTTCTGTGCAAGAAAACCCAGCTTGGAGATCAGTTAGAGCAAGATTTAATGCCATAAGTGCTCTTGGAAGTATAAGTGAATGGTGTATCCAGCAGTGTTTTCATTTGCTTGTATCCTTAAGCTAAAGGAGGCCCTGGCCAAATGTTGGACATGATAGCCTTTGATTAAAAGGGACACTCCATGGAGCAAAACTGCAGCCATTGAATCTTGTTCAGGGTTTATTGTATCATTGCAAAAGGACAGGGTATCACAAATGACAAATTACACATTAAGATAATTTCTTAACAAAAAGTCTGCATTGATAACCTGTCTTTGTGTAGGTTCCCAGCGGGCTTCCTCCATTGCCGCGTCGCGCTTGGAACAGGCCATGTCGGAAATAACCATGCACAGCAGCACACAGAGGCAGGGGCCGATGCAGCAGTGGGTAACCCTAGAACATATCTGGCTACTAGCAGGTAAGTGCAAGCTCTATAACTCTTCACTTAATCAGATCCATGGCAAATACATATATCCTCAAGTGCAAAGAGCCAGTAAGGTTTTAAAATCTGACTTATGAGCTGTAATTGAATGTTTTTTCCCGCTTGCAGTAAATATGATTGATTGTGTGTCGGTGACCTCAACAAAAAACTGCAGTGTTGCATTGGTGGGAAGGAATAGAGAGTGATGGAGCATTGATCCACACGGGATAGGGTTTTACCCTTGAATATTCTAGCATACTTATTCTTATTGTTTGGGTGTATCTGGACCCCAATACTGTAGTTGTATGGTGCCTATTGGTAAAAGCCTTGATTAACTAATTATGTACCAGTTGATGTCATACCATATTTATTGGCTTGCTGTACATCTCACTGGCTTTTTCTTAGGGGATTATAACACAAAAGGAGGGTTATGGAAGATGATAATGAAGCCAACCTAAAACAATGACATCTTAAGCAAGAATAATACCATGGGTGGAGGAAATCGAGTTACTTTTCCATTACATACAGCACAAAGGGTTCCCAGGGCTAGTAACACATAGCAAGCAATCTCCTTTACTAGAACTGTAGCAAACTTTGCCCCATCTATTTTATTACCCCCTAATTGTTTTCTTCCGCATAACACTGCCTAGTTATCAGTTCTTAAATGCCTGCAGGATACTCACACAAGAGGCAGAGTTTGAGTGCCAGCAATGGCTGCATTTTTTGAATTTTATTAAAATCATTGGAAAATGCATTGCTCAGCAATAGGTGGCGCCAGAGATACTCTGCCTAGCAATTTTAGGAAACTAAAGTCTTCAGGGTACCCCAAACTCCAGCATAGTATTTTACATGGAGATTATTCCTACAATATTATGTTTTCTTATTCTCTACTATATGGTTAAAAAGAGAATATAATGTATATAGGGCTGAGCCAAATCACATTGGGATACTGTGGATTCTATCTGGTTTGAAATATTAGCTAGCCCCTTTGTCTCAGTGCAATATGCAGAGTTCCTTTGAGAAATCGGTGATGTTGGATTTTCTGGCCCCTTGAACAATATTCAACTATTTGCGAAATACCATAATTCAGTGGTTATTTTTCCTTTCTGTAAATCTAATGCTCCATAGAATTCTGGAGAGTGAATGGGGAAATTCATTCAAATGACAGAAATAATGAATAACAAAGCTATAGATTGCATTCTGTAGAAGTTTAATGTGGAACTCATGACATTTATCATGTGTATTTGCTAAATATTTGTGCTGGTGAAATTCTTTATAAATAAGAAGGGATTTGACATTGTAAAGTGTATGTAAAGTGTACACAATAACTGGCTGATTGCGACTCAGAGTGCAGTAACCATTTGACTTCTTGGGGCATTGGTAGTATTTATTCTGTTACTCCAGCCCAGTGCTGTCCAGCCTACGGTGGGCTTATTCTTCTCTATATTACGTGTATGGGGGACAGATAATGCAATGTTTATGTCATACAAAGGGGTCAGTGGAGCTCTCAAGCAGTATGGAAGCCATAGTAATTGTAGGCATCTCTCTAACATATATTGATGTTAGGTTGGACACCTAGAAGCAAGCAGAGGAGCAATTTGGTATAATTACATAAGATAATCAGTGCATGCAGATAAATATAATGAGCAGGAATTGACTGTTAGAAGAAGATATTTAGATAATGGATGGATTGAACACTTTTAATACAATGTTCCCCCATGCACACTGCATTCCAACAGCAAGAATATCAGTAAGAGGCTGAAACTGTCAGGGGAAGTCAATCCATCTACGGTAATGGCTATGGGAAGCAAGAAATGAGCCCTACAGGCCTAGATTCATCAAAGTTCAATTGCAGCTTATTGTAGCTCATGTCACAGAGATAAATTCTGTTCTGAAAGAGATCAAATTTATGTATTATTTATTAAGGAGAGATGATTCCTATAAGAGCAGTGGGGGGATAATAGCCTCCGGGAAGGGACTGGGGCTGTGGGATAGCAGGTATAGTAGGGAGAGATGGTGCCTATAGTAACAGTGGGGGGATAATAGCCTCTGGGAAGGGACTGGGGCTGTGGGATAGCAGGTATAGTAGGGAGAGATGGTGCCTATAGTAGCAATGGGGGGATAATAGCCTCTGGGAAGTGACTGGGGCTGTGGGATAGCAGGTATAGTAGGGAGAGATGGTGCCTATAGTAGCAGGGGGGGGGTAATAGTCTCTGGGAAGGGACTGGGGCTGTGGGATAGCAGGTATAGTAGGGAGAGATGGTGCCTATAGTAGCAGTGGGGAATAATAGCCTCTGGGAAGGGACTGTGGCTGTGGGATAGCAGGTATAATAGGGAGAGATGGTGCTTATAGTAGCAGTGGGATAATAGCCTCTGGGAAGGGACTGTGGCTGTGGGATAGCAGGTATAGTAGGGAGAGATGGTGCCTATAGTAGCAGTGGGGGGATAATAGACTCTGGGAAGGGACTGGGGCTGTGGGATAGCAGGTATAGTAGGGAGAGATGGTGCCTATAGTAGCAGTGGGGGGATAATAGACTCTGGGAAGGGACTGGGGCTGTGGGATAGCAAGTAGGGAGAGATGATGCCTATAGTAGCAGTGGGATAACAGCCTCTGGGAAGGGACTGTGGCTCTGGGATAGCAGGTATAGTAGGGAGAGATGGTGCCTATAGTAGCAGTGGGGGGATAATAGCCTCTGGGAAGGGACTGTGGCTGTGGGATAGCAGGTATAGTAGGGAGAGATGGTGCCTATAGTAGCAGTGGGGGGATAATAGCCTCTGGGAAGGGACTGGGGCTGTGGGATAGCAGGTATAGTAGGGAGAGATGGTGCCTATAGTAACAGTGGGGGGATAATAGCCTCTGGGAAGGGACTGGGGCTGTGGGATAGCAGGTATAGTAGGGAGAGATGGTGCCTATAGTAGCAGTGGGGGGATAATAGCCTCTGGGAAGGGACTGGGGCTGTGGGATAGCAGGTATAGTAGGGAGAGATGGTGCCTATAGTAGCAGTGGGGGGGATAATAGCCTCTGGGAAGGGACTGGGGCTGTGGGATAGTAGGTATAGTAGGGAGAGAATTTTATTAAAATATATTTAACAAATACAATAAAACAATAATTACATTTCAATCAAGCAAAAAACAAACAAAAAAAAAAACATATAAATCAATATTACATCAAAAACAAAACATACCTTCCTGCAAAGCATCTTATTTCTTACAGATCATTATAAAACACATATCAAGAGGCATCTTTATGTTTCTTTTTTTGAGAATTGTCCAAACATTTCCCAGCAGACCGTTTAACCTGTACCCGCACACCTGCCCCCTGACTCTCCATCACATCTTGCTCCCCCAAATCCCCTTCCTTCAGTGACTCCTTTTCTGCCCCCTGAGCCCCTTCCCTTTTGCTCTTCTTCCTGCTGGAGATGATATCAGATGAGAGACTTTCCCTTTTCTCCCTCTCCTCCTCCTCCTCCTCCATTCTCTCCAACTCTACCTGTTCCTCTGCTATATCCCCCCACGACTTCCCTCCTGGCAAAACAAACCTATTTTCAGTTGGGAGGGTAATTACACCTGGGCACTGAGCCTCCTTAGCTTTATTAGATTTGCTGCCCACCACTATCCAACCATCCCCTCCGCCTCCCTCCTCTTGGGCTGCCTGTACCGCTGCCTGTGCCTTTGCCTGTTTGTTCTCCCCCTCTTTCCCTCTCACCTCTGTTGGGCGCCCCCTGTCTGTCTCTCTTGCCCCACCTGCCCTCTCCTCCCCCCTTCCCTCAGTCTGAGGCAAGTTCTCCCCTGGCATTGGGGTACTCATTACTTTTTCCAGATTGGGACAAGCCTTCCTAATGTTGCGCCAGGCGTCGGGGCAGGCCCTATAAGCATGGCCGGATTGCATACACAGGTTACACTTTATGGCCTTTACACACTCCTTGCTTGGGTGCCCAGTCTCCCCACACAAAGCACATTTCTGTATGTTGCACTTTACAGCATAATGCCTGTTGGACCCACATTTATAGCATAGCCTGGGCTGGCCCACATAGAAACAAACACCCCTTGCTTTCCCAATGAAAAAGGAATTTGGGAGATGTTTCTGAACATTCTGATCCACATGCAGTTTCACTTGGACTTTATACCCCCCTACCCAGAATCCCTACTCATCAAACACCGGCTCCAGGGGGGATAGGACAGTGCGCTGGCGCCGGAGCCATATGAGGATGTCCTGCTCATGCACTGTCTCTCTCTTCATGATAATGGTGACCAGTTTGGTTTCGGGTTTGGACACCGGTATTACCCTAAACCCCTCCCACTCCTTGGCCTCTTTACTCAGATGGTACCGCCTCCAGAACTCCTCTAACCCTTGGGATAACTTATAGCTTAAATCAAACTCTGTGTCTGTGACACTCAGCAAGGCATAAACATCCTGTGGGGTAAAACCCAGCAACTGTTTAATAATGTTTCTGCCCACAAACCTGCGCCCCGGGAAATCCTCCCTCTCTTTCTCCCACTTAATTTTCACAACATTTTTCCTCTTATCAAACTCATCATCAAACTCCTCATCCTGCTCACGTGCAAAGAATCTCCTTCCCTCCCAAACACTGCCCCCCGCAGCCCCAGCAACACTCTCAGTCCCCCCATGCACATTGCTTTCCCCAGCAGAATAAACAACATTTTTTCCTTCCCCTCCCCCCTCACTCACACACATTGCATTACCTGCAATCACCTGCACCTCAGCTGCACCACTCTCAGCTGCTTGCCCCACACTGCCCCCAGCACTCACCCCACTCACGGCAGCTGCACACACACTATCAGTATGGGAAAGACCGTTACTATGCACAATGTTAGTAGCAACGCTACATTCAGTAAAAGTTTTTGAAACTTCAGTCTCTTTGAGCAGTTCAGCAACTTTTAGCAGTCTCTCAGCAGTCACATTGCCCTCCTTCATCTGCTCAAATCTCTGTTTGTTGTCATACAGCTCCTTCCATGGCTCTATAACAGCCAGAATGTCTTTAATGTTAATTTCAGTCTCTTCCAGCTCCTTATTGAGGAAAGCCAACTCCCTGATGTACTGAGTTCTCCTCTCTCCTCTCAGCAACTTCTGATTTTTTATCAGTCTGTCAATGTCTCTGTTTAAATTGTTTTGCTTCTCCTCCAAACACCGCAGCTCCTTCAAAGCATTAATAATTGTATCATACTGTATTACAGTCTCAGTACCTTTGTGCACTTCCCCAGCCTTCCCCAGGGGCCCGGCAGCCATTACCTGTTCACTCTCCAGGGCCACACGGCTTCCATGCACCTCACAAGCAGCAGCCATTTCCTGGTCACTCCAAGCGCTTTCTGCAACTTTTAGGGCCACACAGCTTCCATGTTCCTCACAGGCAGCAGCCATCTCCTGGTTGGTCAGAGCACTTTCTGGAACTTCCAGGGCCATATGGCTTCCAAGCTCCTCACTGCCAGCAGCCATTTTGCAGTCATCAGACTCTCCTCTCACCTCCTGGTCTGCCTCTGTTGTAGCTCCGCAGCTCCCTGCAGTTACTCCAACACCGGCGCCCAGGTCCTCAGAGTCACTCTCCATGCCGCTTTGGGAACAGCTTTTGCTTTTCTTTTCCTTCCCTTTAAGAGAGCAGGAAACATTGCCCTCTGCAGTGCGCTCCACTGTCACCACAATGTTGGACCCAGTGGCCTTCTTGCTGCTTCTCAAACGGGTTTTCACTACCCGGCTAAACGGTTTAATCGCTTTCTTCCCCATTGAGCAGGGAAAAACAGCAAAAAACAAAGAAAAAATACCCACAAAAACTAACCCCCAGACCCAGCCGGGCCTGGGAGAAAGTCACAACTCCTCAGAGCACCTCCACTCAGTAGCAACAGCAATGAGCAAATGGCCTCTGGGAAGGGGGTGTGGCTGTGGGACAGCAGGTATAGTAGGGAGAGATGGTGCCTATAGTAGCAGTGGGGGGATAATAGCCTCTGGGAAGGGACTGGGACTGTGGGATAGCAGGTATAGTAGGGAGAGATGGTGCCTATAGTAGCAGTGGGGGGGATAATAGCCTCTGGGAAGGGACTGGGGCTGTGGGATAGCAGGTATAGTAGGGAGAGATGGTGCCTATAGTAGCAGTGGGGGGATAATAGCCTCTGGGAAGGGACTGGGACTGTGGGATAGCAGGTATAGTAGGGAGAGATGGTGCCTATAGTAGCAGTGGGGGGGATAATAGCCTCTGGGAAGGGACTGGGGCTGTGGGATAGTAGGTATAGTAGGGAGAGATGGTGCCTATAGTAGCAGTGGGGGGATAATAGCCTCTGGGAAGGGACTGGGGCTTTGGGATAGCAGGTATAGTAGAGAGAGATGGTGCCTATAGTAGCAGTGGGATAATAGCCTCTGGGAAGGGACTGGGGCTGTGGGATAGCAGGTATAGTAGGGAGAGATGGTGCCTATAGTAGCAGTGGGGGATAATAGCCTCTGGGAAGGGACTGGGGCTGGGGGATAGCAGGTATAGTAGGGAGAGATGGTGCCTATAGTAGCAGTGGGGGATAATAGCCTCTGGGAAGGGACTGGGGCTGTGGGATAGCAGGTATAGTAGGGAGAGATGGTGCCTATAGTAGCAGTGGGGAATAATAGCCTCTGGGAAGGGACTGGGGCTGTGGGATAGCAGGTATAGTAGGGAGAGATGGTGCCTATAGTAGCAGTGGGATAATAGCCTCTGGGAAGGGACTGTGGCTGTGGGATAGCAGGTATAGTAGGGAGAGATGGTGCCTATAGTAGCAGTGGGGAGATAATAGCCTCTGGGAAGGGACTGTGGCTGTGGGATAGCAGGTATAGTAGGGATAGATGGTGCCTATAGTAGCAGTGGGGGGATAATAGCCTCTGGGAAGGGACTGGGACTGTGGGATAGCAGGTATAGTAGGGAGAGATGGTGCCTATAGTAGCAGTGGGGGGATAATAGCCTCTGGGAAGGGACTGGGGCTGTGGGATAGCAGGTATAGTAGGGAGAGATGGTGCCTATAGTAGCAGTGGGGGGATAATAGTCTCTGGGAAGGGACTGTGGCTCTGGCATGGTAGGTGTAGTGGTGTGATTTGATGCTTGTAGTAGTGGCAATAATGTCTTGGTTCTAGCCTATACAATTATTGGACCCTCAAAGCCTGTTATGCCCCGGGCCCCCCTACTGCAGATGATGTCCCCTCACAGTTCTTAGTGTTCCCTCTTTGCCAGTAAAATGGGCAAATAAAATGCTTATTTTTTATCAAGCAAGCTGTTGCAGGAGGCTTTCCAGACTCAGAATACCTGCATTAGCAGCGCCTGCAGCATAATTTAAAGAGCAGGCAGAATGCTGATTTCAAATCTGTCCTACTTAGCTTCCAATCTCTTTTCATACAGTTCATCACAAGTTAGGTGAAAATAAAGATCTCTGCTATGACATATAATATAATTACTGCCAATAATATATGGTGAATGTCATCTGATTTGCAGTTCTGTGTGAAGGGCCATGGCATGATTTAAGCACATGTGCTAATGGTGCCGGATATTTATATTCATGCTGATATACTGGGAGACTAAGGCATTATCGGGTGTGTTTTATGGAAACCATTTATAATAGTATAAACCTATTTACAGCTAAACAGAACTTTGAGTAATACATTGTAATATTTGTTCACTAAGGTACCAGCTGGATATCACTCAATTCTGGCTTGGTTTGCCAGTCCATATATAATTAGTTGTTTAGATCTTACCTGGCCTCTCTAATTCCCTTGTTAACCAGGATGACAGCTGCAAAAGCCCAATAAAATAGACTAATGTCTACACCCATAGAATAGTGAACCAATACATTACTGTCAATCCCCCATATGTAATAAAAAGGCACTACATTTGCCCAGGAGCAGTAACCCATAGCAACCAATAAGATGTTTGTAAATGGGTAAACCAGTAAATGCTACCAGCTGATTGGTTGCTATGGGTTACTGCTCCTGGGCAAACTTAGTGCCTTTTATTACATTACCCAAAAGATCTTTATTTCACCTAAGAGTACACTCAGCAGAACACGTAAGGCCATTTTTTTTAAATTTTGCCCTGCATTATAAGGTACAGGTATGGGACCTGTTATCCAGAATGCTCGGGACCTGGGGTTTTCCGGATAAGGGATCTTTCCATAATTTGGATCTCCATAACTTAAATCTTCTAAAAATCAAATAAATATTGAATAAAACCAATAGGCTTTTTTTTGCCTCCAATGAGGATTAATTGTATCTTAGTTGGGATCAAGTAAAAGGTTCTGTTTTATAATTACAGAGAAAAAGGGAATCATTTTTAAAAATTAAAATTATTTGCTTATAATGGAGTCTATGGGAGATGGCCTTTCCGTAATTCGGAGCTTTCTGGATAACGGGTTTCCGGATAAGGGATCCAATACCTGTACTTATTTGGGGGGGTCCAAAAGTTTTATACTGGCCCTTTAATTCCTAAATCAGATTACAGACTTCTAAACCTCAATGTTGTCTAGCGTGTGTATGTACGTGTTTATTAGTGGCAAGTGAACTGTGAAGGAAGGGGAAGTATTAGCCCTGCACATGAAGTAATTGGAAGCTTTCCACAGTCATTATGGTGCAAACTAGATCTATGTACTTGCTGGGTAGTAAAACCATATTGAAAGAGCCTTTGGCTGTTGGAAACTGCAGATCAGCAACAGGCAGAGAGACATCCCTGGTGTATGTACTGAGCAGATGTAACAGATTCCTACACAATTATAACTTTTAGATATTTACTGGGTTGGACTGACCTGTCAGAGGATCTCTTTGTGTGGGCCCAGGACCTAGTTGGCCCCAGCCTGGCAGAATTCCCAATAGCTTTTTCTTATTTCTACCATGGGCCTAGATGACCTCTTACTATTACCATATACTATTTGGTGCTGTCTAAGTACCTTCTCTGTATATTCCCCCATAAATAGACCTCTCCCAGTCCTGGCCACAGGTCCGCGGGGGGGGGGGCAGCGGGGCTGCTGGAGGGGGGTGTGCGGACATGGAAATAGGGGTAAGTTGCGCCATAGGCAGGTGCCCCTTCTGCCTACCCCTAGTTCCAGTCCTGACTGGCCATGATAGGATTCATAGAGAACATGGTAGGTTGGGGTCTTACAGTTCAACAATTTAAATGTGGCTATACACTGGCCAATAAAAACAGCTGAATCAGCCCTTTCAGATCGACAACTTATCAATTCCTGTATGGGGCCTTCTGGAGACCTGCCCAGCTTGATATCATACACGTTTGAAGATGCACTTGGGTCAAGAACTGCATTGGCTTGTTGATATGGGTCTCGCCCATCAGATCCCTGAAAGTCCTAGTACGATCAACCTGATTTACCCTCACACTTGGGTGGCCAAATCAGGCAAAAATTCACTCATTTGGTGAGGTTGCCAAACTAGTGGTTCTTTAAATGTATTAGCAGCTTAAGTGGCTGCTTGCAGTAAGATCTCAAACAACCAATCATAATAAGTCTACCAAGGAGGTTAGTAGTGACACACTAGGTAAGTGATCTCCAACCAGTGGTTTGCGAGAATCATGTTGCTCCCCAACCCCTTGGATGTTGCTCCCAGTGGCAAATTTTGGAGGCATTAACAGGTGTACTGCCGAACAGAGCCTCCTATAGGCTGCCAGTCCACATAGGGGCTACCAAATAGCCAATCACAGTTCATAATTGGAACCCCCAGGAACTTTTTGCTTGTCTGTTTTGCTCTCCAACATTTTCTACATTTGAATGTGGCTCACACAAAAGGTTGTGGATCCCTGCCCTAGGTATATATATGTATGTATGTATAACTTTTATGGACGAAGAAAAGCTTCCAAGCACTCCGAACCTTCTGAGTTAAAATCTCATCTTTATTAGTCCATTAAAATACAAATGCCTAACGCGTTTCGTGCGCGTGCGCACTTAGTCATAGGCTAAACACACAAGTTGGGAAGAAGGATTAAATAGCTAACAACAGTAATCAATGATAATTGACAAATGATTAACATCAGTGAAAACATCAAAAAGAGTGAACGGACAAACCAATCCACCCATCGGGTTAAAAATTACATACAAGACAATTTCAATGGAAACTTAATAAAGATGATAATTCCTATAATTGATATGATTAAACTAATAATTCATGAAGAGTGCAATATCATATCATATATATGATATATGTATCAAATATGTATAACTTTGTGTATAAAGCGCCACAAGGGTACTCAGCGCTGTACAATCTTACAGAATACAAAATTACACACAGGGAGGACAAGTGTTATAATAAATACAATAAATAAGTATAAATACACAGGGAATAAGTGCCATGAGGTATGAGACACAGTAGGAAGGAGGTCCCTGTCCCGTAGAGCTTACAATCTAAGTGGTTGGGTAACATACAGGCACAATTGGAAGGTAAGAGTGCACCAGGTAGGGGCATTTGCCCTTAAGCGCAGGACTGGGCAAAATAATGTCTTAGTGCCCCAGAAGGTAACAGCTGAGCTTTTTCTTAAAGAGAGTTAGTGAGTGTTCCCTACGGAGAGATTCAGGGATATCTACTAGACTTCATGCATTGTCTATTGAGCAATAAATTGCTAATTGGTCACACTGGCTAAGAAAAGGCAGTTGGGAGATATTGCCACACAGTGCAATACAAATCATATGGTCTTCTTCTAACACCCCCGTGCTCCTCTTTAATCTACATTAATAATAAAGGAGCATGCTGAGTCTGTGTCTTTGATTGACAGAACCAAGATGCTGGTGGTCCCAGCTTAAATGAGAGAACTACAACTCCCAGCATCCTCTGATTTTATAGCGGAATTACATTTCTTTTTTTTGTCACTAAAAAATGACCATTATTGTGTTAGGGGATCTGTCACCATTACCCTGTCTATGGGAGCTGTGACAAGAACATCAGATTATTCTTTTTGTAACAGGAAGTCAGTAGCAAGATATTATCATTGCTACTGAGCAATTGTGGTTGAATTTATTACTTTTCCACTCTAAAAATACCATCAGTGACCTCAACAGAAATATACAGCACCATTTCCTCATTTTTATATACATACACACACATATATATATATATATATATATATATATACAGTATATATATATATATATATATATATATATATAAATGGTGAATGAGGAATGAGTAAACAAACAAGAGCAAATTACAAATGCAATTCAAATATAGACAAATGATACATCTTGGATAATAAGGTTTAAAATCATTAGGTTAATCCCAGCTGCTCATCTGGGAAGAAATTATTATCACTGTTATTTAGAATGCTTTTGTAGGCAGGGAAAGTTATTTCCGTCATTATAATGGATGCTCTACCCCACACATGTCCAGAAAATAGAAACTAAAAGTCCATATATGAGTCATGAATAACACTGAAATGGTCATTAACATCGATGAAATTCAAAAGACAAGGAATGAGCATCATTTGAGTTTTCTTGAAAAAAGTTGAACTACAGCCTTACAGTGGTGATTGAATCTGTATTTTTTTCCCTTTGTTTGTGGCCCAAATGACTGTTGACCTGATTGATCAGGGTGGTGCACTGCAGTTTGCAGCAGGATATGGGCCAACCAAGTGGCAGCCAGAAACTAAAGGTGGCCATACACCGGCAGATCCGCTCGCTTGGCGATGTCGCCAAGCGAGCGGATCTTCACCCGATATCCCCACCTACGGGTGGCGATATCGGGGAGGCATGTCGGTGAATTCGATCGTTTGGCCCTGGGGAATTCTGCAAGCGGCAATGGGGCAGTCGGTTCGGGGGCCGCATCAACGAGCCGATGCGGTCCCCGATCTGACGGGATTTTCTAACCTGGCCGACCGATATCTGTCCAATTTCAGGCCAGATATCGGTCGGGCAGTCCGATCGTTTCTGCCCCTACACGGGCCGATAAGCTGCCGAGTCGGTCCAAGGAACCCATATCGGCAGCTTCTATCGGCCCGTGTATGGGGACCTTAAGGCATACCTGAATCTGAACAGGGCTGCTGTCTGGTAAGTGAGTTACAGCAGCCCCTGGCTGTTTTTTTGGGCTAGGTCCCCAGCAATCAAATGCCCCCATAGGATTTAAAAAGATATCTCAAAGATCATGTATAATGGGTGACAAATTGTTACCTATAAGTATATTCTTCAGGAATGTCCAGAATATGCCCCCCAGTTGTTATAGAACTTCAAATACCAGCATCTTTCCTGTAGCCCCTTTGATAGTGCCCCAAGCTTCCTGCGTTGGCCCTGGGGGCTTTAAATGGCCTGAAAATACTGATTTTATATGAAGGTGGGTGAAGGGAAAATATATCTTAAAACACATAATTTCTCCCCTATCCAATAACATTGGGTCTTGTTTCTACTGACAAGTGCAGTAAAATACCAACCAAATGGCAATTCTGGGCCAAAGCTAGAGAAAGAAAGGAAGGCTCTAGTAGGGTCATGAAAACAAGCTGGAAATAAATGAAATCAGTGGGGGTTTTGTTTAGTGTTCCTGGGAGTTGCAGCTGAAAGACTGCATGTTGGACATATTGCAAATATCTAATAATCATCACATAATGTATATTACTTATTGTATAATATGTCATTTGTACATTTATTACAATCTCACTTTTCTCCAAGGTGTCTTACCCTAAAACCAGCCTTGGGCTCGGCCCCACCAATTAAAGAATTACCCAATTACTAATTACCCCACCATTGCGCCCAAAGTTAGATACACAAAGGGTCTGTTCCATTCAATTCCTGGGTTAGACACCCCTTGTATGTAATATAAGCATTTTTAGATATTATTATACAGGTATAGGACCCGTTATCCAGAATGCTTGAGACCAGCGGTATTCCAGATAAGGGGTCTTTCTGTAATTAGGATCTCCATACCTTAAGTCTACTAAAAAATCAATAAAACATTAATTAAACCAAATAGAATTGTTTTGCATCCAATAAGGATTAATTATATCTTAGTTGGGATCAAGTACAGGTACTGTTTTATTATTACAGAGTAAAGGGAATCATTTAACCATTAAATAAACCCAATAGGGCTGTTCTGCCCCAATAAGGGGTAATTATATCTTAGTTGGGATCAAGTACAGGTACTGTTTTATTATTACAGAGAAAAGGGAATCATTTAACCATTAAATAAACCCAATAGGACTGTTCTGCCCCCAATAAGGGGTAAATTTATCTTAGTTGGGATCAAGTACAGGTACTGTTTTATTATTACAGAGAAAAGGGAATCATTTAACCATTAAATAAACCCAATAGGGCTGTTCTGCCCCCAATAAGGGGTAATTATATCTTAGTTGGGATCAAGTACAAGGTACTGTTTTATTATTACAGAGAAAAGGGAATCACTTAACCATTAAATAAACCCAATAGGGCTGTTCTGCCCCCAATAAGGGGTAATTATATCTTAGTTGGGATCAAGTACAGGTACTGTTTTATTATTACAGAGAAAAGGGAATCATTTAACCATTAAATAAACCCAATAGGGTTGTTCTGCCCCAATAAGGGGTAATTATATCTTAGTTGGGATCAAGTACAGGTACTGTTTTATTATTACAGAGAAAAGGGAATCATTTAACCATGAAATAAACCCAATAGGACTGTTCTGCCCCCAATAAGGGGTAATTATATCTTAGTTGGGATCAATTACAAGGTACTGTTTTATTATTACAGAGAAAAATGAAATCAGTTTTAAAATTCTGTATTATTTGATTAAAATGGAGTCTATGGGAGACGGGCAATTCGGAGCTTTCTGGATAATGGGTTTCCGGATAAGGGATCCGATACCTGTATATATTTATATATTATCATAATATTATTATCACCATTTATACTTATATATAGTTATATATATATATATACAGTATGGCCTAAAGGGGAGTTAATGTAGAATGGATGAATTTTCTTATTTACATACCAATACCCAGAAGCCTTTGCTTGTTGTCAGCCTATGCTTAATGGCACTAAAACCAATTATTGTTTTTATCCCATTGGGACACTGATGTACTCCTCTGCCAGTATTAAACCATTATAAAGGTGTGGGATTAAAGTGGGCCATATGGGACACACAGTGATAACAATCAGAGATAATATAGTGGGCCTCGCTGGCCAGTCATTATTTCCCTACATTGGACCTTGGGGGGGGGGGGTTTGCAATTAAAGGCCAGCGACTGGAAAGAAATGTAACGACCGAGCTGTTAATTGTACATTTGTTGCCTTTAATTTCCCTAGCGGAGCTTTTCATGGAGCAGCAAGAGCTGAAGGAAGCGGGGTTCTGTCTCCATGAGGCAGGCAGCCTATTCCCCACATCACACACTGTGCTGTACATGCGTGGGAGGCTCGCCGAGATGAAAGGCTGCTTGGAGGAGGCTAAGCAATTGTATGATGAGGCGCTGGCAGTGAATCCAGATGGAGGGAAAATTATGCACAGCCTGGTAAGTTTGTAGGTTCCCAGCTTCACTCCCGGCAGGAGCGCTGGGGAGGCTGCAGCTGCGGCTGCCATTGTTGCATTGATTGGATGCTAATAGAAAGAGATTATTTTTAGAACACGCACTTATTTTACACGTAATGAACGTAATCTAGATAAAAAAATGTCAATTCCCTCAGTGGGTTAGTGCAACAGCGTGGGGCGCTTGTTTCTGCCATAACCGATTCAGCTTTGTGTTTTTAGTGTAGAGTTATAGCTGGGGTATGACTATAGGGGTATGTCTGTCATTGGGAACAGCGCAGAAACCAGTGCAGCCTGCAGCATGAATCTACAGTACAGGTATAGGACCCGTTATCCAGCATGCTCGGGACCAAGGGTATTCCGGATTTCCTTAATTTGGACTCCATACCTTAAAGGTCCCCATACATGGGCCGACAGTAGCTGCCGATATCGGTCCCTTGGACTGACTCGGCTGCTTATCAGCCCGTGTAGGGGAAGAAACATGGGGCCTGGCCGACCGATATCTGGCCTGAAATTGGGCAGATATCGATCGGCCAGGTTAGAAAATCCAGTCGGATCGGGGACTGCATCGCTCGTTGATGCGGTCCCCGAACCGACTGCCCCATTGCTGCCATTAGAATTTGGGGGATATCAGGTGAAGATCCGCTCGCTTGGCGACATTGCGTGTATGGGCAGCTTAAGTCTAGTAAAAAATCAATAAAACATTAATTAAACCCAATAGGATTGTTTTGCATCCAATAAGGATTATTTATATCTTAGTTGGGATCAAGTACAGGTACTGTTTTATTATTACAGAGAAAAGGGAATCATTTAACCATTAAATAAACCCAATAGGGCTGTTCTGCCCCCAATAAGGGGTAATTATATCTTAGTTGGGATCAAGTACAGGTACTGTTTTATTATTACAGAGAAAAGGGAATCATTTAACCATTAAATAAACCCAATAGGGCTGTTCTGCCCCCAATAAGGGGGAATTATATCTTAGTTGGGATCAATTACAAGGTACTGTTTTATTATTACAGAGAAAAGGGAATCATTTAACCATTAAATAAACCCAATAGGGCTGTTCTGCCCCCAATAAGGGGTAATTATATCTTAGTTGGGATCAATTACAAGGTACTGTTTTATTTCTAAAGAGAAATCAGTTTTAAAATTCTGAATTATTTGATTAAAATGGAGTCTATGGGAGACAGGCTTTCTGTAATTCAGAGCTTTCTGGATAACGGTTTTCCGGATAAGGGATCCTATACCTGTATATGAATCTCTTCTAAGCCATGCAAGATGGGGATTTAATATATCCAGGGACTAGGTGGCAGCCTAAAGGGCAGTGTGCAAAGTGCAAAAAACAGGTGCAATGTGTCCCTTCTTGTACCCTTTAGTTCTCCTGCACTTCTGCCCAGGGAAAACATAAATAACCCTCTTATCTTCATCCTTTATACTGGTGTGTTGGGGGGGGGGGTGAAAAATTGTTGTTTAACAACAGCTAGGGGGCAGGTCATTGGTTGCTCAGCATTAATATAGGTTATTTAAGGGCATTTGCAGAAGTGAAGCCTCCATAGTGAACTTTTCCTTTTAGCCCCAATGCACAGGCCTCACTGTCCCTCCCTGTCCCTCACCTCATCACTGACATCTTTCCCGACTTCCTCAGCGGTGTTGGCCACAGCCATCTTGGGCTAATCAGCTCTGTTCCCAATGTTGGTCTCAGTGATCGGCAACCAGGAGCATGCACATTGGCCCAGACCTTGGGTCAGCTTCCGGTACCCACGCACTTGCAAACAATGGCATTAGCCTGGGTTGTGAGCCAAGGGGAACCAGATCAAATAAGCAAAGAAAAACTGGCAGTGCATCGTTATAATAAATCCATAATTATATATTAAATTGTACAGTTTTCTCATGATTTTATGCATGTTTTTGCTTGAATTTAAGCAAATGCCATACAGTGGAAAACAACATTAATCCTACTATATTCAAATGGTGAAACTGGTTGTTCCAGGCCTGAGGGAAACAGTGGGAGAAAGAGGACTGAGTAACATTATATGTGTAGTCTGGAACTACAAGTTGCTTCAGGGAAGAAGGGAGTAGTTGCAGTAGGTGTGAAAGGTTAGATCCCTTAGGTAACTAAAAGGTAGAGGAGTTTCAGTATAAACCTACATTCCAAGGTCAGAACATACCAATAGGCTGGGTTTGGCAGTTAAGCTTTACAGAACTATCCTGTGGTATCAGAATGTGTTTACAAATGCACGTTCTTACTGCAGGCGATAGAATATGTTCCTATAGAACTGGGCTCCGCAGCCAATTCATTTTAGGGCCCCTAAACATTTGTAGGTTGTCCTGTTCTACCAAGATATATTGAAGTTGCTCATTATTTAGGGCCATGTGGGGCCCTATACACTCCTGGGCCCTCTTCTACCTTTGTAGTTACGCCCCTGTATAAAGTGCTTTTAGGGCCATCTTTAATGTCAGGAAATCTATGTCAGCGTCAACCTTTAGTCAAAGGACACTGGCTGAAGTAAATTCATTTATAGGGATTTGGACAATCCTTCAGGTTTCAGTTGCAACATGAAGTTAAGGGATAGGATCGGGCATGTAGGTACAACTGTGCTGTCTTTGTCATGTTCATGGAGAGCCTTGCCTATAATTAAGCTGAATTTTTGAGCTTTGTCTTACTTTGGGGAAGATGTGGGTTCAGTTATAGTGATCCCCAACCACTGGCTCTGGAGCAACATGTTGCTCCCCAACCTCTTGGATGTTGCTCTCAGTGCCCCCAAACCAGGTAGTTATTTTTGAATTCCTGACTTGGGGGCAAGTTTTGGTTAAATAAAAACAAGATTTCCTACCAAATAAAGCCCCTGTAAGCTGATAGTGTGCATAGAGGCCCCTAATACCCAATCACAGCCCTTATTTGGCTCCTCCATGAACTTTTATGGTGCTTGTGTTGCTCTCCAAGTCTTTTTACATTTGACTGTGACTTACTAGTAAAAAAGGTTTGGGACCCCATGAGTTATAGTATCACTTGCCAACCTTTAACCCCCCAATTTTTTATTTTTCATACCCCTTTTAAAATGATTGTAATGTTGTTTTCGTGCCGACTGATTGAATTGGTTTCCGCTGAAAAATGTATGCAGGGAAGTGTTTGCGATGAAACGAGAGAGCTCACCGTAAGGTTACTAATCAGTGATCCGAAAACAGGTCAAAGCGCCAGGTGCTTTCGGTTGTATGAGACTATTAATGTTACAGAAGTAAAGTGAATACCCATTGTGTCTCAGAGCCGCTCGGTGTTGTGTGACCACTTATGCCTATTGAAACTTCAGTGTCCAAACTATCAGGAGAGTCGCTAAAGGACAAACATGTTAGAGTTTCATGAGAATACGATACTGCTTCTCACTGTTAGAGAGGGAAGTTGGCGTGACCGCTGATATTGTTCATTTTACGGAACCGGTTGGTTTTTCTGGCTTTTTAAGAGTCAGTCAGCCACTCACACCTAATAGATTCTAGGTCATGGGCGGCTGCCCCTATTTTGACAAGGTTAAAAGCCGTGTTTTCTTGTGTGCTAAAGCAAAACCAACAAAAGAAACTGAGCCTACAGCTGACACGCCACGTTTACTTTTCCGTGTTGATTTTTATGCTTTCCAGGATTATAGACATTGTCTTACAGGTCCTTTTTCCAGGGTGGGACCCAGCTCTTGCATATTATATATTGCTCTTAAAGGGGTAGTTCACCTATATGTTATAGAATTGCCAAATCTTGAAACCGTTCCAATCTGTCTTCATTTTTTATTCTAGTTTTTGAGTTGTTTGCCTTGACTCTTTCAAGCTTTCAAACTGGGGGTCACTGGCCCAACAACTGTTGTTCTACGTGGCTACAATTTTATTGCTATTGTTAATTTGTAGGGATGCACGGAATCCCGGATTCGGTTCAGAATTCAGCCGAATCCAGACTTTTTTTAAGGATTCGGTTTCGCCCGAATCCATGGTCCTGGCCGAACCGAATCCAAATCCTAATTAGAATAAATTAGCCTAATGACCATATGTTAATTAGGATTCGGATTTGGTTCGGGATTCGGCCGAATCCTTCAGAGTGGGTTCGGCTGAACCCAAAAGAGTGGGTTTGGTGCATCCCTAATTATTTCTCTATTCGGCCTCTTCTATTCATTTTCCAGTCTCTCATTCACACCACTGCCTAGTTGCTGGGGTAATTTGGACCCTAGCAACCAGATAGCTGTTAAAATTCCAAACTAGAGAGCTGCTGAACATAAAAAAAAAAAATGAAGACCAACTGCAAATTGTCTCAGAATATCCCCATTCCAAAATTCCTCATAGGCTATTGAGTTTTCATGAGTTAAGTTCTTCATAGCCAACATGAATATGGGCCGGATTTAGATGTTACGGGTTATTGACAATGTGCAGGGTGCAAAGTGACAACAATCAGTGCCAAACACCATGTTTTATGCAAAATCGCACCCTTTTGTTAATTATAATTGCCAGTATCCTTTTTCATCCAACAAATCCCTAGTTAGCAAAGAAGCCTGTAAGATGCAGGTATTATTGCCATTGCTTAAGTGAGTATCTATTACCTTTAGTCATGTAATTACTTTAAATCTTATGGAAGCTTCAATTTCATTTTCTAAATCCCTTAATGATTCAAGAGATAAGTGACTTAGGGAATATGTTGTTTCAGGTGATTAAGTGCGCGCAAGTAACTGCCACAATAAAGGAAACACAAAGAAGAAATACAGAGAATATGAAAGGTGCTCATACATTTTTGCTATGTGATCCCCAGGACCTGATATTCTGGATATTGCACTTGTTGATGCAAAACACCCTATTTTTTCAGTATTTAAGCCCCAGGCATCGTGGAGCATTGACAGTCAGGTTGCTGCGTCTCTATGGGAGCATTCATCAGTGACATTATTATTATTATTGTTGTTATTATTCATAATACAATATTATTATTACTAGACTAGGCTAAAACTTTGGGCTGAAGTAGCCCCAAAATATATGATTTGAAAAAGGGAGAGTGGCATTCCAGGAATATTAGGTCATGGGGCACAGCATAACCTTTACACAGAGCCAGCCCAACCCAAGGCAAGCACCCAGCCCAACGCCCAACAACCACCCCTCCAGCCACTCATCTACTAATCTCTTGCACCCTGCTTGTGCACCCCCCACCTCTGCTTTGCAACAACTCTCTTCCACCGTGTTCCCAGTCCTCTGTCCTGCAACACTCGTGGCTGATCTGATGGGCACAGGGGGGCGAGATAGAGGTGGCAGGAGAGGTAATTGGCTAGTAGGGATGTGCAGGCTGGCCTGCAACCTGCTGGACCCATGGGTTAGGGCCGACATCTACACATCAAAAGCGGGTACAGGTGGGGGGGTTCAGACCTTCTGTCTTCCTCTCCACCCACCACTTCTGGCTTCAGAGGTGTCTATTTATAGGTGTGCACCCTCCTAGCCCTGCCTCTCCGTGATATCAAAAGCAGGATGGGCTTAGGCCTATAAATAGAGGGGGAGCTGCAGGCTGGTGTAGGCACGGGTTTAAGAGGGGTGGGTGCAGGTCAACGTTTGGTCGACCATCACACACAACACTAGTGTCTGGGGTCCTAGCACCTGCTAATCACTACCCCCTAGGCACCTCTCTCTTCTGCCTAACACTAGTTCTGGCCCTGCCTATTTTGCTGTCTATTTAAGCAGATACCAGTATTATATGAAAATGCTGGACAGGCAAAGTTGCCCAATATTTAGGTTACCTTGGCTAGAGAATCAGATCATATTGTGAGAGTTGGGTTATTGTCGTGGAACGTTTAACAGGAGATAGCATGATGAACAATGAACAGTGTTTGGGTGATGCTAAAAATTAATATATTTAATCCTTTGTTATGGTTTGGTTCTTGAACCAATGAAAGAGCCCCAACCTATACCTTCTCAGAATCTCTCGGTCTTCTAAACATTTTATTTTATAGTGTTTATATTAATGTGTTGCTCACTGTGTAATGGGAAACAAACGCCCACCTTTTAGGGCTCTGACACACAAGGAGATTTGTCGCCTGCGTATTTTCCCCCCGACACTTTGGCGACAAGTCGCCACGACAATACACACGAAGAGATTTCATGCGAGTTGAGCTCCAGGCGATCTGCTACCCATGGTACCACTCAACAGTTACCCCTCCCACATGTTTACTCAAGTCGCTCAGAAAAGGGTCTGTGTGCGTTTTGAAACAGCAGGTGACTTGAAGTAGCCTCGTATGTTTTGAAGCTGGCGATTTCCATTGATTTAGCATTGGCGTCTTGTCGTTCGTAAAGGAGAGATTTCATATGTTTTAAAATGCCCCCAAACTATGGTTGTATGTCTGATTATTGCTCCAAGGACAAAGCTGGCTCCATGTTACCATCTGGAGGGATGAGAAAATCCCCCCCCCCCCCCTCGCCTGACTGGCTGAAAAAAGTTCTTGCAAAGTAGGTCTAGGTAAATTTTGTCTTTTTTCAACCTTGGTGTATATGTTATAAATTATTGAATTATTCATTAAAAAACCCTTAGCTTCGTTGAATGCAGTGGTTCCAGTTATGTAGCGCTAGACATAATCCTTGCACTACTTTCAGTTTGAAAAATTGTGCTTTGGATGACCTGATTTTGCAAAGAATTTATAATACATGGATTCTGTGCTCTCACTCTCGCTCCTATGTGTGTTTGCTTAATGATGGCTGGATAGTGACTTCCTATTCACACCCTTCCCTAGCAACATGGGAAAGAGAGAACTATTTTAGACTTCAGTCACTGTATACTGAATGCTTAGAATTACATTTTCTTTCATTAGGCAAAATGTTACTTTTGGGTTGATATCCCCTTTAACACAAATTTTCATTCTACTCATGTGTGCAGTTTTATAGCCAAAATGGTTGGAATGACAGTTTGTAACATGATCTGTCATTGTCCCCATAGCTCCCAATAGTCCCATGCCTATGTCTCAGAGTTCCAATAGCTCCCAATAGTCCCATGTCTATGTCTCAGCGTTCCAATAGCTCCCAGTAGTCCCATGTCTATGTCTCAGCGTTCCAATAGCTCCCAATAGTCCCATGCCTATGTCTCAGCGTTCCAATAGCTCCCAGTAGCTCCCATAAGAGTCCCAAACCTCAGCAAAGGTGTAACTACACCGGAAGCAGACCCTGTGGCTGCAGTTAGAGTGTAGAGGGCTCAGTAAGGCCCTTATTAATGAGCAATTTCAATATTTCTTGATGATGTAACAGTGTTTTGGGGCTATTCATTTAATTCACTGTGGGGCCTATTAGCATGTAGTTATCCCACTGTACCTAAGGTTCAGCAATCCTGTCCTTACCGCCAAAAATCCAGTTCCACTAAAGGTCCGTACAGTTCCATACTGACCTCTAAACATTCTCATACCACCCTGTAAACCTGTAGCTCCTAACTATCCTATACAGCAGTGATCCACAACCAGTGGTTTGTGACCAACATGTTACTCCCCAACCCATTGGCTGTTGCTCCCAGTGGCCTCAAAGCAGGTGCTCATTTTTGAATTTCTGGTTAGGAGGCAAGTTTTGGTTGCATAAAAACCCAGTGTAATTGCCAAACAGAGCCTTCTGTAGGCTGCCAGACCACATAGGGGCTACCAGGTAGCCAATTATAGCTCTTATTGGCACCCCCAGGAACCTTTTCCATGCTTGTGTTGCTCCCCAACTCTTTTTCCATTTGAATGTGGCTCAAAGGTTGGGGATCTCTGCCATACAGACTTCTCAACATGCAGTTATCTCCAATTAGTCCAATACCTACCTCTCATCATCCCTATTCCAACCTCTCAGTATTCCCATAACTCCTAACAATCCCATACCTACCTGTTGATATCCCCAGTATCTCACAATATAACTATACTGTAGCTCCTAACAATCCCATACCTACCTGTCGATATCCCAAATATCTCACAATATAACTATACTGTAGCTCCTAACAATCCCATACCTACCTGTCGATATCCCCAGTATCTCACAATATAACTATACTGTAGCTCCTAACAATCCCATACCTACCTGTCGATATCCCAAATATCTCACAATATAACTATACTGTAGCTCCTAACAATCCCATACCTACCTGTCGATATCCCCAGTATCTCACAATATAACTATACTGTAGCTCCTAACAATCCCATACCTCCCACTCAACATTCTCATGTCTCCCAAAATTACCATTTCTACCTCTCAGCATTTCCATACCCCACAACATTCCCACACCTCACAATATTTCTATAGCTCCCAACAGCTCCATACCTATCTTCCAATGTTTTTATACTTAGCAAGTGCTTAGCAATCTCATATTTGCTTTCAAAATTGCCATACATCCCAACATCCTAATAACTTTCAAACTCCCCAAATTTTTGACTAACCAATCATGGCATTGTAGATCCAATGCCTTATATAAGCAAGGTCCAACCATGGCCTTCCCCATCTACTCCAAATTCCCAGCTTATACAAGTGGAAAAACTTTTGCAGGGCTATAAAGGACTATACAAGCAGACCAAACTAACTGTGATGATGTGCATCCCTCGACATCGGCTGAACTCAATTAGCTCCCTTTTTATATGGCGTAAAGCTAAAATTCCCATTCTGTCCAGTGGGAGAATAAAAGCTACATTATGAGGTGCCAGAACAAACAGACGCTACGAGGAATTGCTAAATGTTTAGAGAAGCCGGTTAATGGAGGTCGCGCGTTCTCTCTGGCTATCACAAGTAGCAGTTATCAATCCATTCTGTGCTTATCCAAGTGGCATAGCTCGGTTTTTCTCTGGGCTCCTCTGCGGTGACTTGAACACTGTTTGTCCAATGATCTTCCACTAATTGGAACCTGCAGATGAATAATGTGAAAGAATTTAATTTGCTGATCTTACATTAAGTAGGGGGCTCATTAGTTTTCACATTTTATATAGATATATAAGCAAAACAAATAGGTACCAAATGCATGATGTATTCATTGCTGCTGATTGCTTTCTATGGAAGAATTTATTCAAATAGATGTAGAAGATGTTTTTTTATTATTTCCTTTGTATTTATATTTATTGTTAGACATGAATTTTTGTTTCCTCCTATTGTATTAGCCCCCCAAATGTCAGATGTTGGGTATCCTGGTAGCCCAGGGGCATGGTTTGCATCAGTGTGAGAATGGCCAGTTAGAAAGGGCCCAAATGGAACTCTCTATAACAGCGACAACTCCCCTTTAAATGGAGCTCACCATAATAAAGAAATCCCCCCCTCAAATGGATCTTTCCACAACAAGGACACAACCCTGTAAATGGAGTTCTTTATTACAAGTACAGACCCCCTCAAATGAAGTTCTCCATAACACCCCCCAAATAAGTACTCATAAGGGGGAAACACATTTAAAGCAAAAAATTCCTGTTTACCCAAAAGACAATGTTTTTCTCAGAATTCCAGCTAAATAGCTGCAACTTGTGAACAAAACCCTGGAAGAAGCACCTTGCAAAAAGCATGTATATTTGCAAATGCCATTGTAAATAATATTTAATTGGCCAAAGACTGCATCATATATTGCACTTGCTCATAAACCTTTTATGGTCCAATATGTTTTTTGTTACTATGTCCTCATTTAGGGGGCACATTTACTAACCCACGAACGGGCAGAATGCGTCCGATTGCGTTTTTTTCGTAATGATCTGTAATTTTGAGATTTTTTTCGGCGTCTTTACGATTTTTGCGTAAAAACGCGAGTTTTTCGGCGTCTTTACGATTTTTGCATAAAAACGCGAGTTTTTTGTAGCCATTACGAAAGTTGCGCAAAGTCACGATTTTTTCGTAGCGTTAAAACTTAGTCTTAGTAAATCAGCCCCTTAGTGTACGTATTTAAGTGTTAGCGCACCAGCTGCACCGACTGTACGGTAGATTTGTCCCTGCCTGCTAGAGACATATATTTTCTTGTACTTCATTTCTTGTATTGTTAATAATAAATAAGGCCTGTGTCGCTAGGAGGCACGCAGCTTGTCTCACAGCCATAAAAAAGCTAAATAACTGGTAAGCCGGTTCCCTAAGGCTCAACTCCTGTCCAGTGTTCACAAATAAATCAAGAAGAAAGAAAGTTCTTCAAGTCAGCAGTGATATTGTTATCCTTCCACAGTACGGCTAATGTTAAGCAACATTGCACATAAGACTTTCCCCCCAGTGAGTGAGCCAAAGTGACTTGCCAAGGTCATAAAGAGACGGAACACATTGATTCTGCGTATAGTGCCTTATTCACTAAACACACAGGCCACAACGTCATGAGGGTCACAGCAAAATATGTTAACCCCCGCTGAAAATTGTGCATTACACTGGAATAAGTATCCCCATGTGGTTTCCAAGCCCCTACAGTACCCGATCCCCCAAAATACTATTCTCTCATTTCTGCAGGGTGCGAGCAAGGAGAACAGGCTGTAGCAAGCAATGCCAGTCAGTTTTTGCAAGGGCAAATAGGCATAGGGGCATAGGTTCACAGAAGGAGGGGGTCATTCTTCCATCTAGAATATGCTGTTCAGTTCTGGTCTCCAGTGCTCAAACGGGACATGATTGACTTAGAGAGGGTCATGAGAAGGCAACTAAGCTGGTAAAGGGTATGGGAAGTCTCAGTTAAAAAGAAAGACTGGCCAAGTTGGGTCTGTTTACTCTTGAGAAGAAGCGATTAAAGGAGTATATGAAAACTACATATAAATATATAAGGGGATCATTTTATAATCTCTAATCCCTAATTCAAGACCTCTTACCCAGTCACCTGCAGTAGCAGGTCTATCATTAGCTGTCAGTTATTTGCACCCAAAACCAATTTACCATCTCCATCAAAATGAATAGGATCACCATTTGAAGTCCTTCGACCTGTCAAAAAGATTTGAGCTGGGAGCACAGCAGAGAGCTAGTGGCAAGGCCAGCATGGCCAAGATGCTTCTCTCTGAACCCTTAAGGGCTATGACACACGGGGAGATTAGTCGCCGCGTGACAAATCTCCCTTGTCGCGGGCGACAAATCTCCCCGATATGCCATCCCACCGGCTAGAATGTAAAAGTTTCCTCTCAAGGCAACTTCGTCTATTTCGGCAAATTGCAGCACTGTGTATGCCATCCCACCAGCAATTTACATTCTAGTCGTGGGATAGCATATCGGGGAGATTAGTCCCCTCACGACAAGGGAGATTTGTCACACGGCGACTAATCTCCCAGTCTGTCACAGCCCTAAAGGAGAACGAAAACCAGCATGGCCAAGATGCATCTCTGTGAACCCTCTGAGAACATTCATAGATAAAAGGTAATATTTAAAGAATGGCCTCTCTTCCCCCTCCCAAACCAGTTTACCCCCCCTAAATCTGCCCCATACCTGTTGAGAAAAAGCAGAATAGCGTGGCAAGGTTGGTGTCATTTTGTGCCGCTAAATCTTCTTTTGCAAGTGATTGAAGACAAAGAGAATGCACAGTTGATGCCAGGTCTGGATCAGCTTCATTGCTCAGTGTTGGCAAAATAGCACCATATAACTCCACTTTGCTCCTCTGGGTTTGGGCTCTCCAGAAATACAACCTTTTATCTATGACTTTCATTCTCCTTTAAAGTTATGTGACTTTTTTGCAATTGAATTTAAAATTGCAGTTTGAAACCTTTTGTGGTGCATTCAGTATTCAGGCAAATCCAAAAATTATGGATTTGGTGCAGCCCTACTAATTCCAAATGGAATCTGATTGGAATCTTTTGATCATAAATAAGACTCCTGTGTTGTTATGGATTATATAATTACACAGTGTATTGTATGGCTATAAGATCTCTGGGCCATCATCTGATCCAGATTGAAGCAACTGCTGAATGATCAGGACCAAAAATGCTCAATTTGGCAAATTAGAAAATTCTCAAGTCCAGAAGATCCCAATCAGAAACCTTTGGTTTTGAGGAAAATATACTGGCGGATGTTGGCTAGGTTCATCATTGTTGAACATTACCTTAAACCTGGTTGTGCTCCTGAAAAAATATATTTTCATGATGTTATTGATTTACTGGGATCATGCAGAGAATGAGAGCATAGTAAGGTGGATTCCAGTCATACTGTTCAGCAGGGAAGAGGTTTTGTAATGGAACAATAACATTTGGTGTTCAGTAGCCAATAAATCATGTTTATGGGTTTGTCTGGCTCTTGAAGAGGAATAATCACTAAGGAGCGGATTATGCCCCTAACGTTTATTATACATAATTTATTAATCACTAGAGTGTAATGTAGCACTTCCTTGTTTAGTAAAAGGGGAAATTCTGCAAAAGTGTATTTGTGTGTGATTTAGTGTTAGTAGTAATTGTCAGTGTTTCAGTTGGTCGTTCAGTGGTTGTTGAACTGTTTACTTTTCTGTTCTACCCTTTATTTAGCAATAAACTGGCACAAATTGCTATGTATTTCAACCATAATGCACTTTCCCCCCTGCATTCTAACGACATACCATCCTCCCGTATCTCGGGCACAATTCTTTGTGTTCATTTTGGAGAAACAAAAATGTTTGGCTTGTTAGAGAATAGAGTACATTCCAAATTGGGCACACACTATGTAAGGGGCAACATGTGGGCCGAACATAAGCAGCCCGTGAAAAATGTATACCCCTGGAATGAATACTTAACCAACAGATAGTTTATAACATATAATAATAAGTGTCCTATTAAAGAATCTCGCCAAACTGGAATATATATATCAGTAAATATTGCCCTTTTACGTCCTTTCCATTGAGCCGCCATTTAGTGATGGGCTGTGTGCTCCCTCAGAGATCAGCTGACAGGAAATAATGCAGCTCTTACTGTAACAGGAAGTAGTGTGGGAGTAAATGATCTTAGGGGGCAGTCCTTAGTACTTAAAAGGGCAATTTTATATTTAGGATCATCCAATAGCACTAGGGTTGCCACCTTTTTAAACTAACTTACTGGCTAACAGTGGGGGAATGACAAAAGGGACAGGGCAATGACAAAAGGGGCGGGGCCATGATGTCACAGACTTCCCGCAGACGATTGGGCAAAGGGAAAAGGCAGAGAAAAGGTAAGTTAGTGGCGCATTCTGGGTGGAACGGTCAACAGATCAGGGATGGGCCAGGGGCTGAACTTAAGGTTATTACAAATTTACCAGCAACTACATTTGTAAAACCAGCCCCGGCCTTTGCAGGTGTTTTTACCAGCCAAGTGGCAACCCTAAAAGCTGCATACTACTAGGAAAGTATATTTTTATAAAAATTGTTTTTTTTAAATGAAGCAGGGTTTAAAATATGTGCTCTTTTATGCAATATATTTTTATAGATGCCTACTTTGTTTGGGAGGTACAGTTTTCCTTTAAATGCAAGTTAGAGCTGGAGCCCTGTCGTTACTACCTACTCACAGGTAGGCCCAAGTACTAAAAGAACAGTGGGTTTATTGGCCATGTGCTTTCACCCCCCCATAAAATAAATGGGCCTCATTGTATTGAAACAGTTTTCAGTATTTTTATTCCTGGTTCTAGTAATCACAAGGTTTGAGGGGCAAGGGAAATTGTATATACAGAGCCATTTGACTCATGAGCTGCTATTTTCAGTGTTAGAACTGACAGGGAATAGGTATACTTTTTTCAATAGTTGGTTTTACTCATATCTTGGTACTTTAATTGGCTATAACTAAACGTTCCCCCTATGCAGCGACCGATGTATGAATTGATGTCAGTCGTAATTAGAGTTGTCTTCTTCACAAGAGTAGGGACTGCACGCTTCTTCTTCCCAGAGATTTTGCTCAGCATCTTGCATTATTTATACTCTGTTTTTATGAGAACACTAATACGATCAATAGCTTGAGGTTGCTGGTAATAAACAATATCAGCTGCACAAATATAACCTTTCCAGCTCATGGTAACCCCTATACAAGGCTCATTAATTCCTTTGTGTTTTTGTTTTCAGAGTACAAGAACATAAGCAAACAAACTAGATATCGGTGCTTCTTTGTAATGGAACATGTCACTTGCCCAATTGAAAAGAAGTTTTCTTATGGATCTACCTTTGCACCAACCCAGTCCAGTGATGCTTAAATCTAGGTGCCCTGGGGCTTAGCACTTGAATCAAACTAAAGGTGCCCATGGGCACTACCGACGGGCCTGCCCGACCGACATCTGGCCTGAAATCGGGCAGATATCGATCGGGCAGGTTAAAAAATCTAGTCGGATCGGGGACCGCATCGGCTCGGGGACCAAATCGGCTCGTTGATGCGGTCCGCGGACCGACTTTGCCTATACCCGTCATTTTAATACGATCGTTTGGCCCCAGGGCCAAACGATCGAATTAGCCTGGATTCTCCCAATATCGCCCACCTGTAGGTGGGGGATATCGGGAGAAAATCCGCTCGCTTGGCGACATCGCACTTTAAGGAAATGGTCAGGGTCAGATTGGCTTACTAGGAACCTCGGAAAAATGCCGGTGGGCCCAAACCTTGTTGGGCCCTGCCTGCAAGCCAGCCGCCCCCAGCCACCACTGCTCTCTGCTCTGTTGCTTACTTTGATAGTAAAAATGTGTTCCACAGTGGAATGCATGGCCATCTTTCAAATAGATAGTGCAGTGAAGCAAGAGTGACTGAAGGTGGAAGTGGCGGGTTGTGGGCAGTGTTGGACTGGCCAACCAGGATACTAGGAATCCTGGTGGGCCCTCTTGCTTCTAACTATTTGGCCAATTGCATGGTCATTCCCTGTTTCTGTATGGGAAAAAGAGATGAAAGTATAGAGAAAACAGACTTGGATAATAAAGGGATTAAGGGAGGAGAGGAGGAATAATAGTTTAGAAAGCGGGCCTATGATTTGTGGTGGGCCCCTGGCATCTCAGTCCGACACTGGTGGTGGGCCCTTGAGTCAGGTACCAAGTGGGCCCCGAGTACCCCAGTCCAGGAATAGTGTCACCTTACTGTGATATTGGGCAAGTCATTTTATCTTTTTGTGCATCAAAAGCTCAGAATGATTATTATACCGTATATAAGAAATAATATATTAATGTTATTATAAAATAATTCAGTTAAAAAAAACACAGACTTCAATAAAGGGACTAAACACAGGCCTGGCTCTGACCTTAATTACCACTGATAATGTATTTTCACTTATTCTTTCTAAAATATATTTCTGCAACTGGCATTTTGTTATCTGGATGGGTTACCTTATGTTCCTGCATTAATATCATCCCCTCATCCTAATTGTACTATGCACTTAAAAGAAATATTTCTGCTCATCTTAAACAAAATAATCAACTAATCTCGCTGCGAGTCATGTGTTATTCTAGGACACATTAACGAAGGAGGAAAGCAGGGTTGGAAGGAACCTATAAGCTGCAAATCTGATTTATTCTAAAACAATGTTTCTTCTGAGGTGATGCAAGGGTTAGAACTGAACCTGTCTCGTGACTGCTTGATAAAATAATCCCCTGTGCTGGATTTACAAGTGCCCCATTTTTATTGGTCCTGTAAGTCACTAGTTCCCTAGAGGGTCATGGAGAGTAGCAGGGGGGCTCCCTCATTTAGTGACAATTCCTACTTGCTGTCCTAGATACACCTGAAAGTCCAGGTAAATTAAGGTGACATTTTGGGGTAGAATCTTGCTGGGGGTAAAAAAATTTAAAAATGGCTACCTACTTTCTGGGAGCAACATCAAAGGGGGTGAGTAACATGTTGCTTATGAACCACTGGTTGGGGATCACTGCTCTAGAGAAACCATAATAGTCTTTCCTTATAGTTCCATTCCAGTTATTTGCACACTTCTGCACTCTTTCTGGCTCATTAATATGGCATCTTGGCTATCCATGAAACTGGCATACGAAATTGGGCTTCAGAATCTGATTTCTCCCTTTGTTTCATATGTAGTAACACAACACATATTATCCCTGTGCAACAAGCCATAATAGCCCAGGATTGGGTTTGCCTGCTGTAGTAAGAATAATGAAAGCAGATGTCTGATTGCTGTTGGTGAGTGACTTGGTACCTCTGCGTGGTGTTGGTACATGAGGCATTCACATTCCCACCCGCCTGGGAAATGTTATTCCCTCCAGCATTCCTAAGGAGGGGGGGCCATAAACTTCTTTGTGTGACATAACCATTATATTAAAATCCGTCCCAAGCCAACATTTCCTTTCCAGATGTCCTAGCGGCTTATACATCTTGTAACTTTCATTACTTCTCTCTGTTGTTTATTTTCTGTACCCCATACCTCTAAGGATGTTATAAAATCCAGTCTAACAATGCATGGTATGTTATTTACTTGTAATATATTCCATAACACCAGAGAATGTAATAAAGCCACCCATCCTATGTAATTTTTCCATTGGGTGGCAGTAGCTCCAGAGTTCATTAGGGGCGCTTAGGTGCACAGAAGAGGCAGGACGGAGGCAAAATTTTAAATAATTTAGCACAACCATGCTGGCAGCTGCATTTATAAATGACCACGCAAGTGATTTTTGGTTGCCAGGGTCAGAGACTCTGGCAACCAGATAGTTTTTTTTGGTTGCAGGCTGGTAAGAGTAGTAAAACTATACAAAATAAATAATAAAGACCAAAGGAAAAGAAGGTAGTTTTAGAAATACCATCCCTTGCTTGATAATATAACATATTATGGGTTATGGGTCAAGAAGGCCTGTTAAAACCTGTATCCAATGTATATTGGGGTATATAAGGGTGTTTTTTAGTGCGTTTCCCAAGATTTCAGGTGCAAATCGAAGGGAGCGGCATGTTACTGCAGGTAAAGGCGCAGAAGACTCCTGAAAAATCTGAGTAAGGAGTCCATACAAGCATTCCACAATTGTAATTGAGTATCTGGCCTTAGGCTAATGCCACACACGGGCTCATCTCAGCCTATGCCTGGAAGCCCTGTGTCGGCCCTGGGTGCAGGCACACATGATGGATATAGACGCTCAACCGAGAGAGTTTGCACTTTGGAGCAGATATCTGCCATGTGTGCCTGTAACCAGTTTGGCAAAATGGTTCCAAGCGCAGGAAAAGAAGTAAGCTAATGTAGCTTTGGGGCTGATTCTCAGCCCCCGTGTGGCTTTAGCCTTAAGGCCAAACAATCAGATCAGCCTGATATATCCTTCCACTTTAGCGGCCATTAGGGAAAAAAAGATTGACTTATTTGGCGACCTTGCCAATGAGCAGCCCTGCCTCTGTATGCACAGCTTAACGATAATGTTTGTAGCCTTACTGAACTATAAGTCTCATTCCAAATGGGTGAGGCTTGGGCGGTGAGTGAATAACACTGCTGGGGGCTCTATTCTCACTGTGATTCTTGTGGTACATGGGAAAGTTGCCTGCTGTCCCTCTCTCTATACTGTGTGTCTCTCAGAGGAACTTTGTCCTTTACATTCCCATCTGAATGGGAGAGGCTTATCCTGCCTAGCAACCGCAGGTGTGACGTCCCGCTGCCTCCCCTCACCCCGTGGCTCGCAGGTGAACCCATCTCAGCAATCCCAATCATTTCTCCCCTGTGCCTCCCCGCCCCTCATGCGTTGCCAGGCGTCAGCCGACAAACAAGATGCTGCCATGATGTCTCTGTGTTATTGGCACCTCCTTGCAGTTGTAACAGATTGAACCAGAAGTGTAAAAATAATCTTACAAATATTTGTGAATGTGTAAAAGAGGTAATGTTATTTATACGCTCGCTATTCCGAGGCTGCCATGGAGAAAGGTACGTCTGCGGGCGTGCTGCCAAAGCTATGTGCATTATTATTATTATGTCTTTAGTTTTATTCTATTACAAATGTGAGGGGGTGTATAACAATATTGTGTTATTCACAGCAAGTGATGATCCCTGACGCTAGTGAAACATTGCTCACATCCATCCTGTGTCATGCAAACAACACAAATGTATGTTTTCTTATGTCTTTAGAACATGAGATATTTTTATTACTTTTTTTATATCTTTTCTTGGTGTTGGGGATGATACATTCAAGGGGCATATTAATTACAGAGTGTAAGACAATATCACTGGTGCTGTTGCCCATAGCAACCAATCGGCAATTTTAACGTCACCTACAATTTATAAAACAAAAGATCTGCTTGGTTTCTAAGGGCAAAAACACTGCTGATGTTGGCTTACATACTTTGGGTATATTTATTAACTTTGGAGACACATTACTGGTGATGTGTCTCATAGGAACCAATCAGATCTTTGCTTTTGTTTTCTAACTTGTAGGGGACTGTTCAAATCTCTTTGCTGATTGGTTGCTCTGGGCAGCATTACTGATGATTAGGGATGGACGAAATGATTCGTGCCGTGCGTCGCTTCCTTTGACACATGCGTAGTTTTGTAATGCGCTTCCTTTGACACATGCGTAGTTTTGTAATGCGTGCCTCATTCCTCATTTCGCCGTGCAAATCATTTTGCCCATCCCTACTGATGATGTTTGTCTCCAGTGTTAATAAATAAACCCCTAAATAAATAATATATATGACCCTCGAAGTACTCACATCCAAACATGCTCCTCGCGCTTCTGTATACTGGTGCCAAGCAACAATGTGCCCATCCAATTTAAAAAGAAGAATTGCACACAAGTGCGACTGTTGACGGTGAGGAACCCTGGAGCAGCCCCACCCTAAGCATGTAATTTTTTTCCCTTCGGAAAAAGGCCTTAGCCTTCATTTCTGTCCAGTAACCCAGCATTCATCCTACAGTCCCAGGCAGATAGGGAAAAGTCCCATTCCACCCAAGCCCCTTCTAAGAGCGTTGGGTCTAATGCCACAGTCTCGCCTCGGATGACTGTGATGTCACTTCTTTGGTTATAGACAATGTCGGGCTAAGTTGGCCAGGCACCTTAATCAACCTGGCCCTGTGTCCCCCTCAAGTGTGCTCGAGCACATGATGACATGTACATGAGGAGCGGGCTCTGCGGGGACAAGGGCCGGAGTAGGGCTAGGAAACAGAATTGGTACATTCTAGCGCTGCCCCACTGTTGCACCCTAGGCACGTGCCCCTTCTGCCTACCCCTAGCTCTGTTCCTGACTGGTGCAGCCTCAATGCAAGCTGATACCACATGTTGCTGTGAAAACCCTACGCAGTGGAACGTATCCATCTGTATCGTATACTTGACTTGTTTTGGCCAGGCAGTAAGAGTTGGCTTCCACAACTTTAGATTAGCCCATTGGGACTCCCACGACTGGAACCTAACCTCTCACTATCGCATGAAACTTTCCCATTGGTACTAGTACACTTAGGGGCACATTTACTAACCCACGAATCCGAATCCGAATTGGCAAAATTCCGTTTGGAAAACGAACATTTTGCGACTTTTTCGTATTTTTTTTCGGCGCCTTTACGACTTTTCGGAAATTGTCGCGACTTTTTCGTTACCAATACTATTTGCACGAAGAAATGCGAGTTTTTCGTAGCCATTACGATGCGCTCGTATCTTGTCGCGACTTTTTCGTATTGAGCGCTTGTAAGCGGCGGGCGAAACTTTCAGACTTAGGGGCTGATTTACTTACCCACGAACGGGTCGAATGGAGTCCGATTGCGTTTTTTTCGTAATGATCGGTACTTTGCGATTTTTTCGTATGTTTTGCGATTTTTTTCGGATTCTTTACGAATTTTTCAGATCCAATACGATTTTTGCGTAAAAACGCGAGTTTTCCTATCCATTACGAAAGTTGCGTAAAAAGTTGCGCATTTTGCGTAGCGTTAAAACTTACGCGAAAAGTTGCGCATTTTTGGCGTAAGTTTTAACGCTACGCAAAATGCGCAACTTTTTACGCAACTTTCGTAATGGATACGAAAAACTCGCGTTTTTACGCAAAAATCGTATTGGATCCGAAAAATTCGTACAGAATCCGAAAAAATCGCAAAACATACGAAAAAGTCGCAAAATATTCGTTTTCAAGTCGGAACTTTTCCAATTCGGGTCGGATTTGTGGGTTAGTAAATCAGCCCCTTAGCATGATTTTGGAAGCCTCCCATAGGACTCAATGGCACTCTGCAGCTCCAACCTGGCCCAAGGAAAGTCTCCCATAGGGCTCAATGGCACTCTGCAGCTCCAACCCGGCCCAAGGAAAGCCTCCCATAGGGCTCAATGGCACTCTGCAGCTCCAACCCGGCCCAAGGAAAGTCTCCCATAGGGCTCAATGGCACTCTGCAGCTCCAACCCGGCCCAAGGAAAGTCTCCCATAGGGCTCAATGGCACTCTGCAGCTCCAACCCGGCCCAAGGAAAGTCTCTCATAGGGCTCAATGGCACTCTGCAGCTCCAACCCGGCCCAAGGAAAGTCTCCCATAGGGCTCAATGGCACTCTGCAGCTCCAACCTGGCCCAAGGAAAGTCTCCCATAGGGCTCAATGGCACTCTGCAACTCCAACCCGGCCCGAGGAAAGTCTCCCATAGGGCTCAATGGCACTCTGCAACTCCAACCCGGCCCGAGGAAAGTCTCCCATAGGGCTCAATGGCACTCTGCAGCTCCAACCTGGCCCAAGGAAAGTCTCCCATAGGGCTCAATGGCACTCTGCAACTCCAACCCGGCCCAAGGAATGTCTCCCATAGGGCTCAATGGCACTCTGCAGCTCCAACCTGGCCCAAGGAAAGCCTTCCATAGGGCTCAATGGCACTCTGCAGCTCCGACCTGGCCCAAGGAAAGTCTCCCATAGGGCTCAATGGCACCCTGCAGCTCCAACCTGGCCCAAGGAAAGTCTCCCATAGGGCTCAATGGCACTCTGCAGCTCCAACCTGGCCCAAGGAAAGTCTCCCATAGGGCTCAATGGCACTCTGCAGCTCCAACCCGGCCCAAGGAAAGTCTCCCATAGGGCTCAATGGCACTCTGCAGCTCCAACCTGGCCCAAGGAAAGTCTCCCATAGGGCTCAATGGCACTCTGCAGCTCCAACCCGGCCCAAAGAAAGTCTCCCATAGGGCTCAATGGCACTCTGCAGCTCCAACCCGGCCCAAGGAAAGTCTCCCATAGGGCTCAATGGCACTCTGCAGCTCCAACCCGGCCCAAGGAAAGTCTCCCATAGGGCTCAATGGCACCCTGCAGCTCCAACCCGGCCCAAGGAAAGTCTCCCATAGGGCTCAATGGCACTCTGCAGCTCCAACCCGGCCCAAAGAAAGTCTCCCATAGGGCTCAATGGCACTCTGCAGCTCCAACCCGGCCCAAGGAAAGTCTCCCATAGGGCTCAATGGCACTCTGCAGCTCCAACCCGGCCCAAGGAAAGTCTCCCATAGGGCTCAATGGCACTCTGCAGCTCCAACCTGGCCCAAGGAAAGTCTCCCATAGGGCTCAATGGCACTCTGCAGCTCCAACCCGGCCCAAGGAATGTCTCCCATAGGGCTCAATGGCACTCTGCAGCTCCAACCCGGCCCAAGGAAAGTCTCCCATAGGGCTCAATGGCACTCTGCAGCTCCAACCTGGCCCAAGGAAAGTCTCCCATAGGGCTCAATGGCACTCTGCAGCTCCAACCTGGCCCAAGGAAAGTCTCCCATAGGGCTCAATGGCACTCTGCAGCTCCAACCCGGCCCAAGGAAAGTCTCCCATAGGGCTCAATGGCACTCTGCAGCTCCAACCTGGCCCAAGGAAAGTCTCCCATAGGGCTCAATGGCACTCTGCAGCTCCAACCTGGCCCAAGGAAAGTCTCCCATAGGGCTCAATGGCACTCTGCAGCTCCAACCTGGCCCAAGGAAAGTCTCCCATAGGGCTCAATGGCACTCTGCAGCTCCAACCCGGCCCAAGGAAAGTCTCCCATAGGGCTCAATGGCACTCTGCAGCTCCAACCCGGCCCAAGGAAAGTCTCCCATAGGACTCAATGGCACCCTGCAGCTCCAACCCGGCCCAAGGAAAGTCACCCATAGGGCTCAATGGCACTCTGCAGCTCCAACCCGGCCCAAGGAAAGTCTCCCATAGGGCTCAATGGCACTCTGCAGCTCCAACCCGGCCCAAGGAAAGTCTCCCATAGGACTCAATGGCACCCTGCAGCTCCAACCCGGCCCAAGGAAACTCTCCCATAGGGCTCAATGGCACTCTGCAGCTCCAACCCGGCCCAAGGAAAGTCTCCCATAGGGCTCAATGGCACTCTGCAGCTCCAACCTGGCCCAAGGAATGTCTCCCATAGGGCTCAATGGCACTCTGCAGCTCCAACCCGGCCCAAGGAATGTCTCCCATAGGGCTCAATGGCACTCTGCAGCTCCAACCCGGCCCAAGGAATGTCTCCCATAGGGCTCAATGGCACTCTGCAGCTCCAACCCGGCCCAAGGAATGTCTCCCATAGGGCTCAATGGCACTCTGCAGCTCCAACCCGGCCCAAGGAAAGTCTCCCATAGGGCTCAATGGCACTCTGCAGCTCCAACCCGGCCCAAGGAAAGTCTCCCATAGAACTCAATGGCACCCTGCAGCTCCAACCTGGCCCAAGAAAAGTCACCATATTGAAGCTTGAATGAATCCGAATCTTTCGTACTCGGCGCGAAGGCTACGAAAAAGTCGCGACTTTTCGCGCAAGTCGTAACGCTACGAAAAAATCGCCAGATTTTGCGCAACATTCGGAATGGCAACGAAAAAGTCGCGGCAATTTTCCGAAAAATCGCCAAATACCGATCATTACGAAAAAAAAACGCAATCGGACGCATTCGGCCAGTTCGTGAGTAAGTAAATGTGCCCCAAAGTGACAGTTAGCTTTCTGCACAGCAAGCCAGAGAAATCACACAACCATGAAAAATCAGGGATTAAGTACAGGGTTGGCTTGACCCAACAGTGCTGCCCTCTGCTCTGCGTGCCAGGTTCTTCATCCCTAATCCCATTGCCTCAAGTGCTTCGTGGATGGGGGTGCAAATTGAGAGTCCCTTGGGGATCTAACACTTGCACTCTCGAGTCTTATAAATGAATTAAACTTTGTGCAAATTATTGCATGAATGCTACGGGGGGGTTATATCTTGGTGCCCTAGGGGGCTTGGATTAATGCTGTGCGCATAGTAAAGGGCATGTCTGGCACTGATGGGTTCCTCTGACATTGGTGCACATGTCCCTGCTGATGATACCACCTGGGCACCATTTAATGTTCTGACGTAGCCATTGCTCCATCTGTAGTTTCTATATTGTTATCAGACTGGTTCAGCTAACCAGCTTTGGTATTTACATTCATTTATTAGTAGTGGGTTTTTATTCTGTTTTATAGCAAAAAACACCATTTCTACAGAATTCTCTTTATTTTATTAATTATCTTTGTGCCTAAATATTGTGATTCAGTTAGAGAGGTACAGTATAAACAAAGCTTTATGTTTCATGTCTAGCTGGAACTTTCACAGTTTTCTATCAGTCTGTTCCCCAGGGGGGCAGACAGACTGAGCAACGTGTGCTTGGGAAGCGCTCACACTGCAGTGGCTGAAGGTAGGCACACAGTCCCCTTGTGCATAAATCCGCCAGTCCTGTCTTACTGGATGGTCCCTCCCTGTCTGCATCCCTGTCATAATGCAGCAGAATCATCCCTCCCTGTCTGTAGTGCGTCCTGGTCCTGTTTTCTCTGCTCAACCAAAAAAGCTTCTCTGCATCATAAAAACCACATGCACTGCGCTTTATAGCAGCCCCGAGAGGCACGTGCCCGCCAGCTGCGGCACCCCACTCACTCTCTATTAGGGTAGGGGAGCGAGAGAAATGCAAAGAATGGATTTTACAGTTATCGCAATGCATTTAAATATCAAAGCCGGCAGTTCTAAATGTAACTTCAAAGAAGCTGTGTGTGCCTTGCCCAGCACAAATATATTTATTTGTCATTATGGGGGTTATGTAATAAAAGGCACTAAGTTTGCCCAGGTGTAGCAACCTAAAGCCAATCAGCAAGAAACATTTACTGGTCACCTGTGTAAAAGCAAACATCTTATTGGTTGTTATGGGTTAGTGCACCTGGGCAAACTTAGGGCCTTTTATTATATATAGAGGTTAGTGTCCTTGATAAAGCCTAATTCTGAACATTAAAACTACATTAGACTGGACATTCCCTCCATAGTAAATTCCTGCACCCTGTGATAATAAAATTATCTGACAGGATACACAAAGCCAGGGTCGGACTGGGGGGGGTGGTTGGCAGGGGTGTTTTTGGCCCCTGAGCCACCCGTGGTGGCTCCTCCCATGCCGCAAACCTCCCTCCCCCCGCCCCGGCCCCCTGCACTTACCTTTACAGCGCTGGAGGGGGTCCGGGGGGGGCCGCATCGCTAGTGTAAAGAGCACAATAGCAGAGCTGAATTTCCAATTTAAAACCCAGAAATTCAGCTCTTAAAATTACCAAGAGCACCTTTTTGCTGCCCCTGGTAACATTGGGGGCGCTGCTGCCTGAGGCGGATTTCTTAACTCGCTTCATGGTAGCAGCGCCCCTGGATTTGGGGGCCCCAGCCCACACCCCCATGGGCCCTGCCACCCGCGCAACCCTCTCCATACATTATACTTATGTTAGACTCAGTCGGAGAAGGGAGCTCAGCTGGGGAGCGCCCGCAGGGATAGGAATTTTTTTATTCAGTAAAAACTTCACCCGCAGGGATAGGGTCTGACCCTGCATAAAGCTGAAATGTTAAACTTTCTCTGCTCATTTGGATGTGTTTACATTGCACATTCATTGTTTATCACCCAGTGTTTAGTGACGTACGGGGTGATCTGATAACGTCACCATTTCTGCAGGCCATTTGCTCTCTAATCAACAAATCTGGAAACTCTGCAGAGGAATATTAGGGTTCAGTGCACCTGTGGGTGTCTGGGGGGGGTATTCAAGATGTGCACTCAAAAATCTGTAAGTAAAAATAACCCCTAATGCCTAACTGTGGCATGTCAGGCTAATAATCATGGTCAGCAACAGGCTATTTTGTTACCATCCTTGTCCAGCACTGTAAGAACCACATTGCTCCCTGTACCACTACGGCCCCCTCCCCTTCCCTGGGTAGGGATGTAGCGAACATCGCCAAAAATGTTCGCGAACCCGTTCACGGACTTTCGCCAAAACTCGCGAATATTCGTGAACTTTGCGAACCCCATAGACTTCAATGGGAAGGCGAACTTTAAAACCTAGAAAAGCCATTTCTGGCCAGAAAACTGATTTTAAAGTTGTTTAAAGGGTGCCACGACCTGGACAGTGGCATGCAGGAGGGGGATCAAGGGCAAAAATTTCTCTGAAAAATACTTTGTAAAAAAACCGCAAAAAAAACGAAAAAAAAAACCGCAAAAAAATAACGCCAAAAAAAAAACGCAAGCTATTCGCAAAGGCGAAAAACCTAAGCGAATACACACGGCGGAAAAAACCGAGGCAAAAAAACGCTGCACAAAAAAAAACGCGGCGAACCCAAAATGGCGAACATCGCCAAAAGTTCGCGAATTTGCGGACTTGCAAACACCCGATGTTCGCGCGAATTAGTTCACCGGCGAACAGTTCGCTACATCTCTACCCACTGCTAAAGTGCAGCTGAGCAGCAGCAGCGGGGACTAATACTGAATCCTGACTCCATCAATGGGTATAGCATATGGGGACTAATACCCCATAGAAAATGATTGTGCTTTCTTAAAGCAGTTATTTTAAGGTTACCCTGGGAAATTGAGTGATCCTGTGGGATTTAAAATGAAATTCTCTTTTTCTGTATATATACAGTATATACAGTGTGTCATATATGAACGACCAGAGTGTTAGGATTACATTATTGTATCCCCTCCCTGCAGGTTCTCTGTATTGACGTTATTGCTGCGCTTCCCCCCAGGTTCTGTGATTTTCCCAGTGGAATTAACTGCAGTATCAATGGGAGAGTTTCACTGGGTATTTATTTTAACTCTGAAGATGCTTTTCATCAGACTGAGAGAGAGTAAATCAGAATAATGGCACACTCCTGAACTATCATAAAATAAATGCCATGATGCTATTGTAAAAATGATAAATGCAATATCTACCAGAGTGTGCTTAAGGGTCTTACATAATGTTTATCATTATCAGTGTGTTGGCCCCACAAACAGGCTTTTCTTTTTAAACATAGAAAAATAAGATTGATATTTATTCTGTAAAAGCTTGAATAAGCGATAAAACATATATATATATAAATCTCACAAACATAATCTTTCTTTACATATTTAGGAATGAGGCTTCAACCTTTATTACAGTGCTGGTCCAAGGCCGGCCACCTTGTTGCCACCCTCACCCTGGGACTAGGGGTAAGCCACACGCAACATTGTGCCCTCAGCACGTGCTTCTTCTGCCAACCCCTAGGTCCAGGCCCTGCTTTGTCATGAGTAAATGTGTCACATACAGTGTTGGACTGGGGTGCCCGGGGCCCACCAGAAACCCTTATACTATGGGCCGCTCTCCAAACTATTTTTCCTTCTCTTTACACTCACCTTCTTTATTCACTTTCCATACGTATCATTATCTATCCTTCCTTCCATTTCTTTTATTTCTTCTTGTATAGCAGCGAGAAAGACTATTGTATAGGCATATAATGCAAATGGCTGGGTGAGCAGGAGGCCCCACTGACACCTGGGCCCCCCGGGAGTTTTCCTGGTATCCTGGTGGGCCAGTCCGACACTGATCACATGTAGCTCATATAATAATTAAACTAGAAGCCCTAGCAGCTAAAGAATGGCAGTGCTGTGGAGTCACAGGTTGTCCATCTTTATTATAAAGATTTGGTTATAATAAGTGGCACATTCCTTTAGCACAGTAAGGAGTATAATGTAGAGGAGGAGCAGTAGGTGGAGGCCTGGCACTTGGGTGGCACATCCCTGGGTGATTGGATCATTGGAAAATCATTCTCACTAACATATACATGTTGTACGTTCTTTGCTCACACTATAAATCACTCTCAGCAGCAGCCTGTGACTCTCAGCCAGGGATGCAGATGTATATAGTAAATCTGGCCAATCCCCATTAATAACTCCTCGCCTGGCTCTCGTCTCTTTCTGCTCCTGTCTGACATCACAGAGCTCTAAAATAGACTGTTTGCCACACTTGGCTCCCCAGCGTAACAGACAGAGGGGTGTGCCCGGGCGCGGGAGACGCAGGAGATTGTCTAGGTTACTTGCTCTGTACATCCCTAGCAGCATCCTGCCATGGAGCAGATACAAACAGCAGGGAGCGTGGGAATAGCAAGTATCTAGGGACAAGTCTCTTGCTCTTGTGGAGCCCCCAGTTAGACTTGGAAATGACATCCACAATGTTGCCCCCATCAAGGTGAAGGAAAGTGCCAGTTCTAGGGCGAGTAGGGGTTAGTTGAAGGCAAAGCGAAGCGTTTTTGATCATTAGCCATGAAACGGGCACAGCACTAAGATGCAAAGACAATGTAGTAACATGGGAGGATACATAAATGTATTACTCTTAGTTTGGCAAATTAAAGCAACTCACTGTGTGGCTATTGGAAATAACAAGCTAATTCTATGTTGTTTTTATTATCCATTATTTATATAGACATTGGGCCTCATTTACGGCAGATCACTCCCTTTTATATAGAGGCTAGTTTCTGTCCCACCTACCCACCCTACAGACTTATCTAGCAAAATCCAAGATGGGGAGCTCCTGTCACAACTGTAAAGACTTGGATCATTACTACAGGTATGGGATTCCTTATCTGGAAACCTGTTATCCAGAAAGTTCCGAATTATGGAAAGGCCAAATACCAAAGACTCCATTATAAGCAAATAATTCTAATTTTTAAAAATTACTTCCTTTTTCTCTGTAATAATAAAACAGTACCTGTACTTGATCCCAACTAAGATATAATTACCCCTTATTGGGGCAGAACAGCCCTATTGGGTTTATTTAATGGTTAAATGATTCCCTTTTCTCTGTAATAATAAAACAGTACCTGTACTTGATCCCAACTAAGATATAATTACCCCTTATTGGGGCAGAACAGCCCTATTGGGTTTATTTAATGGTTAAATGATTCCCTTTTCTCTGTAATAATAAAACAGTACCTGTACTTGATCCCAACTAAGATATAATTACCCCTTATTGGGGGCAGAACAGCCCTATTGGGTTTATATAATGGTTAAATGATTCCCTTTTCTCTGTAATAATAAAACAGTACCTGTACTTGATCCCAACTAAGATATAATTACCCCTTATTGGGGGCAGAACAGCCCTATTGGGTTTATTTAATGGTTAAATGATTCCCTTTTCTCTGTAATATTAAAATAATAATTAATCCTTATTGGAGGCAAAACAAGCCTATTGGGTTTATTCAATATTTAAATGATTTTTAGTAGACTTAAGTATGGAGATCCAAATTATGGCAAGATCCCTTATCTCGAAACCCCCAGGTCCCGAGCATTCTGGATAACAGGTCCTATACCTGTACTAAAAAGATGCTGAACCTTTAGGCTGGTGCAGTAAATTCAGTATATAAAATACAGCATTTCTGGCAATATTCATTTTTAGTGTTTAGTTCTCCTATAAGATTGTATTGTCTCTCAGGCTGCGTTACCACAAGCCTCCATATAACTCACATAGCTTTCCTGTTGTGTTATAATTCCCTAGTGAGAGCCCAGAGAAGGGAGTGGCTGTTTTACTATTCTTAATCGTCCCTGATAGATCTGCACTGACGTTTACTGTGTTCCATCCCTACAGTTAATTAGAGTTAGATAGTTGGAAATAACCTGCACGGCATTGGGACAGGGCCGCCCAGACTAGAGGGCTCACAATGCAGATATCATTACATGACAACTGATCAAGTGAAAATGCCTATAAAATATCAGATATCTCCCCCCGTTACCAGCGGGCTGATTATGCATACACAGACGTGTTGTAATTATGTTGTCCAATGTTTTATCAAATGATTCCTCTAATCACAAGGGGACACGTAGTTCAGCGAGCACAAATGAAAGGCACTGATGTAGAAGAGATACAGTTAGGAGGGCTGTAATTACATAGAGTCCTGTCATGTAAACAGACAATTGCTGACAGATGGCAGGGTGTAAAAGTCATATTAGCGTGGCAGAGATAAATAGAACTTATATCGCCGGCAGATATGGCACAGCCGGGAGGGGGAGGAGGCATTAAACCCATCACTCACGGGAACTGTAAGTCCCAGATGGTTGGGGGCACCATGAAGTGCAAACAGCTCTGTTAGGGTTCCACAATTGCAGCCTTCATGGGTGAGCTTTCTCAGATCATTATATTACAGGTATGGGATCTGTTATCCAGAAACCCATTATCCAGAAAGCTCTAAATTACAGAAAGCCCATCTCACATAGACTTTCCTTTTTCTCTAATAATAAAACAGTACCTTGTAATTGATCCCAACTAAGATATAATTACCCCTTATTGGGGCAGAACAGCCCTATTGGGTTTATTTAATGATTAAATGATCCCCTTTTCTCTGTAATAAGAAAACAGTACCTGTACTTGATCCCAACTAAGATATAATTGCCCCTTATTGGGGGCAGAACAGCCCTATTGGGTTTATTTAATGATTAAATGATCCCCTTTTCTCTGTAATAAGAAAACAGTACCTGTACTTGATCCCAACTAAGATATAATTACCCCTTATTGGGGGCAGAACAGCCCTATTGGGTTTATTTCATGGTTAAATGATTCCCTTTTCTCTGTAATAATAAAACAGTACCTGTACTTGATCCCAACTAAAATATAATTACCCCTTATTGGGGGCAGAACAGCCCTATTGGGTTTATTTAATGGTTAAATGATTCCCTTTTCTCTGTAATAATAAAACAGTACCTGTACTTGATCCCAACTAAGATATAATTACCCCTTATTGGGGGCAGAACAGCCCTATTGGGGTTATTTAATGGTTAAATGATTCCCTTTTCTCTGTAATAATAAAACAGTACCTGTACTTGATCCCAACTAAGATATAATTACCCCTTATTGGGGGCAGAACAGCCCTATTGGGGTTATTTAATGGTTAAATGATTCCCTTTTCTCTGTAATAATAAAACAGTACCTGTACTTGATCCCAACTAAGATATAATTACCCCTTATTGGGGCAGAACAGCCCTATTGGGTTTATTTAATGGTTAAATGATTCCCTTTTCTCTGTAATAATAAAACAGTACCTGTACTTGATCCCAACTAAGATATAATTACCCCTTATTGGGGGCAGAACAGCCCTATTGGGGTTATTTAATGGTTAAATGATTCCCTTTTCTCTGTAATAATAAAACAGTACCTGTACTTGATCCCAACTAAGATATAATTACCCCTTATTGGGGGCAGAACAGCCCTATTGGGGTTATTTAATGGTTAAATGATTCCCTTTTCTCTGTAATAATAAAACAGTACCTGTACTTGATCCCAACTAAGATATAATTACCCCTTATTGGGGGCAGAACAGTCCTATTGGGTTTATTTAATGGTTAAATGATTCCCTTTTCTCTGTAATAATAAAACAGTACCTGTACTTGATCCCAACTAAGATATAATTACCCCTTATTGGGGCAGAACAGCCCTATTGGGTTTATTTAATGGTTAAATGATTCCCTTTTCTCTGTAATAATAAAACAGTACCTGTACTTGATCCCAACTAAGATATAATTACCCCTTATTGGGGCAGAACAGCCCTATTGGATTTATTTAATGGTTAAATGATTCCCTTTTCTCTGTAATAATAAAACAGTACCTGTACTTGATCCCAACTAAGATATAATTAATCTTTTTTGGAGGCAAAACAATCTTGTTTAATTAATGGGTTTAATTAAGGTTTTATTGATTTTATAGCAGACAAGGTATGGAGATCCAAATTACGGAAATCCGGAATCCCGAGCATTCTGGATAACAGGTCCCATACCTGTATTATAATATTTTATTCTGTTCCGACAAAGCGTTTACCTGAAATTTTCCATACATTTCCAAGTGGTACAATAGTCACCTTAAGTAGCTTGGGATTCAAGGCAGGGGATGGGGCCGATGATATCAGGGGCAGGGCAGGTGATGTTTTGTGGGTGGGCCTATGACGTAAGGGGTGTGGAGTTATGACACGCCAATCAGCGATATATACATACTGTATATATGTACTTTATATATGTACTTCTCACTGCGAGACTGCTGTTCCCAAGTCATGTTTTCCTAGGGTTAATCGGTTTCTTGGGGATTCACGTCAGCCATAATTCTTCTCCATGAAACCCTCCTATCGATCGCATTTGCACTGAGTTTCATTTTGCTGCTGAAACATTCCCCTCTCCATTTGCTCGGAGCGCTTGCCTTCTGCCTGCACTTAATTAGAGGCAAAGTGATGTAAATTACAGGTATTAGGGATATCTAGAGTGCCTGTGATTATAGTAGCCACAGCGAGCTGCGAATAAAACCTACCTCAACTGCGTGGGAAATTCTTGTCAAACAAGCGTTCATTTATGGCGAATACCTTCAGCTTCAGACGGTAATACCATGTGGCCTTTTCTCCAGCGCTAACATATAACTTCATATCGACTATCGACCAAGTTGCTGGCAAAAAACATGGAAAATACACCCTACTTGTATGGGTTTCCTTAAACCTTATGTTTGTAGGTTATACTGTAGCGCTGTACAATAGGATGTATACATCAAATAAACGAATTACAGCCAAATATTGATCGATACAGACCCTGCCACTGGTAGAGGGCCCAGGAGTGTTGGGAACCCAGATAAGCCCTAAAAATGCTCCATTTTATTAATTTTTATAGAGGTACTTCTTTGGGGAGTTTATATGGGCCCTCAGAAGATTTTTCCTGCATGTTCCAATAATTCTATTTATGTCACTTAGCAAAGCAACTCACCTATTCATGTAATCAGGTCCAATTTTTAAGGTTCATGGAAGATAAATGGGTCGGTTATTATGTGCCGGGCAGGTAGCAAAGCACAATATACTGGTGCAATCCACCATGTTTCTTAAGGTCCCCATACATCTTCTAGCTAATCGGCCCGTGTATGGGCACTACCGACGGGGCTGCCCGACCGATATCTGGCCTGAAATTGGGGAGGTTAAAAAATCTAGTCGGATTGGGGACCGCATCGGCTCATTGAGGCGGTCTCTGGACCGACTTTGCCTATACCCAGGGCCAAACGATCGAATTAGCCTGAATTCTCCCAATATCGCCCACCCGTAGGTGGAGGGATATCGGGAGAAGATCCGCTCGCTTGGCGACATCGCTTGGCGGCATCGCCAAGCGAGCGGATCTTAAGGTGTATGGGCACCTTTACACTTTGCCCCCTGCTCTGGAGATTGCTGCAGGACTCCACACTCCAAAACAGAGGCATGCGGGGGGCAGCACATTGGTGTCCCCTCTTCCGCACACTCATGCACCCACTAACACCTTTGGCAAAGCACAACCAGACCTTGCACAGAAATGCTCTGTCAATAAACACTAAGGTGCTTTTGCTTCTCTTTAGTCATCTTGCCCTTTTGGTTGGGGTCTTGAAATGAATAACAAGGCAAAGGTCACTTTTAAATGAACTTTTAATTGGGCTATAGGTCAACTTATTCTTAGCAACTTTTCAGTTGTTTTTTATTTGCTGCTCTTGGATGGGGTACAGGAAGCACATTATAGTTAGTCTTCATTGCCTTGTGTTGTATGCACGGCTTGATTTCATTGGGAATGTTACCGTATACCGTTCCTCTGATGGGATTGTGAGTGCTTATGTTGCATTCAGGGGCCTAGAGCTTAATGAGCATTTGTTTGGCAATTAAGCAGAATCATAAACGAAAGGAAATGTACTGTAAGAAGGGTAAAATAATATTGAAATGCTTTGTGCCTTGTAATTCTACCTCTAATTGCCTGGGATTGAGTTACTAACAGCGCTAACATGGATGTGGTTTCAGGCACATGTGACTCTTCCTCAGGATGACGTACTCGGCTATTTAGGCTACGATGCAGGAGAATGGCCAGTCAATCCAAAACTTGTATTTAATCGGCAACTTCAGACCAGAATATTCATCTGTCAAGTGGTTTTTGGCTTAATAGTTTTGCCTATTAGACAAATCTCTGCTAAAGAAAAATCTGTAGGGCCTCATTTACTGCACAGTTCACTATGTTTTACCTCATAGTGCATTGCTGTGTCCCAAAATTCCAATTTTTTGTGTCATTATTGACAAATCTTGTTTTTGTACCATGTGTGTTTCAGGGCTGTTTCGCGGGCGACTAATCTCCCTGAAATGCCATCCCACCGGCTAGAATGTAAATCGCCGTTGGGATGGCATACGCGGTGCCGAAATCGCAGAAGTTTCCTCTCAAGGCAACTTCGGCAATTTCGGCAAATCGCTGCGCCGCTTATGCCATCCCACCGGCGATTTACATTCTCACCGGTGGGATGGCATTTCGGGGAGATTAGTCGCCTGCGACAAGGGAGATTTGTTGCGGGCGATTAATCTCCCCGTCTGTCACAGCCCTTATAAATAAGGCTGTAATCTGTGTTTGTGCTTATCCAGTACATTAGTAACAATTTCATCATAAAGGAAAAAAAAAGTGATAATCTCGATTTTTGTAAAAAGGATCATGTGTATCTTGGGGTCTTACTTGACAGCCTCTCTAAATCATGAGACGTCTGGCTTTGTATCAAAAGGGAGCACATACAGCTATCATACTCAAACACTCTTGGAGGTCAGTACTTGCCAGTCCATTTAGGGTAATAGCCCACAGAGTGAGTTATTCACCGACAGAAGATCTCTGCTACCATGGGCGAGTAACTGTTGCGAAAAGGCTTTCCACCAGCAACAATAGAAGTGGAAAGCCCTTTGCATCACTTGGTTTTCCAAAGTCTCGCAAAATTGCCTGCAGGAGGGAACTTTGCGCGAGCTCAGACTACCGTAGCGATACAAAGGACTTTCCACTGCCGACTTCTGTTGTTGCCGGTGGAAAACCTTTTCAGAGCAGTTACTCACCCACAATAGCAGAGATCTATCGCGGGTGAGTAACTCAATCCATGGGTACTATCCATGTACTATTGGGCAAAGCCACCAAATACACAGGGGTTCCTTGTTGGCCACACTCATTTTCTTTCACCTCAGCATAGAGATCAAACAGATACTAATCTTTTTCTTATCTCCATCAGGATAGCAGCTCTCTGTATAATTTTAAGGGTAAGAACTAGTGATGAGCAAATTTTTTTGCCAGGCATGGATTCGCAGCGGAAAAATTTGTTGCATGAAATTTCTTTTGTCACATGAAAAATGCAGGCGACAAAAAATAGCTGCGGGTGACAAAAAAATTGCGCGACAAATGACAAATTTTGGCAAATTTTGTGGCGAAGCGAAACGGGACAGATTTGCTCTTCACTAGTAAGAACCCACAGAGCAGTTGAGTCACCCGCGATAGGTCTTTGCTATACTACTTGACAATACTATTAGTTTGTGCCAGCATGGTTTTATGCGTAACAGATCTTGCCAGACTAATTTAGTTGCCTTTTATGAGGAGGTGAGTAGGAACCTTGATGCTGGAATGGCAGTTGATGTCATCTACTTGGACTTTGCTAAAGCGTTTGATACAGTACCTCACAGAAGGTTAATGATCAAATTAAGGAATATTGGCCTAGAACATAATATTTGTAATTGGATAGAGAACTGGCTGAAGGATAGAGTACAAAGAGTGGTTGTAAATGGAACATTTTCTAATTGGACCAGTGTGGTTAGTGGAGTACCGCAGGGGTCAGTCCTTGGTCCTTTGCTTTTTAACTTGTTTATTAATGACCTGGAGGTGGGCATAGACAGTACTGTTTCTATTTTTGCTGATGACACTAAATTGTGCAAAACTATAAGTTCCATGCAGGATGCTGCCGCTTTGCAGAGCGATTTGACAAAATTAGATAACTGGGCAGCAAACTGGAAAATGAGGTTCAATGTTGATAAGTGCAAAGTTATGCACTTTGGTAGAAATAATATAAACGCAAACTATCTACTGAATGGTAGTGTGTTGGGGGCATCCTTAATGGAGAAGGATCTAGGGGTTTTTGTTGATAACAAGTTGTCTAATGCCAGGCAGTGTCATTCTGTGGCTACTAAAGCAAATAAAGTGCTGTCTTGTATAAAAAAGGGCATTGACTCAAGGGATGAGAACATAATTTTGCCCCTTTATAGGTCCCTGGTAAGGCCTCACCTTGAGTATGGGGGCAGTTTTGGGCTCCAGTCCTTAAGAAGGATATTAATGAGCTGGAGAGAGTGCAGAGACGTGCAACTAAACTGGTTAAGGGGATGGAAGATTTAAACTATGAGGTGAGACTGTCGAGGTTGGGGTTGTTTTCTCTGGAAAAGAGGCGCTTGCGAGGGGACATGATTACTCTGTACAAGTACATTAGGGGGGATTATAGGCAGTTGGGGGATGTTCTTTTTTCCCATAAAAACAATCAGCGCACCAGAGGTCACCCCTTTAGATTAGAGGAAAGGAGTTTCCATTTGAAGCAGCGTAGGTGGTTTTTCACGGTGAGGGCAGTGAGGTTGGGGAATGCCCTTCCTAGTGATGTGGTAATGGCAGATTCTGTTAATGCCTATAAGAGGGGCCTGGATGAGTTCTTGATCAATCAGAATATCCAAGGCTATTGTGATACTAATATCTACAGTTAGTACTAGTGGTTGTATTTATAGTTTATGTATGTGAGTGTATAGATTGGTACGTGTGGGTTAGGTGTGCTGGGTTTACTTGGATGGGTTGAACTTGATGGACACAGGTCTTTTTTCAACCCTATGTAACTATGTAACTATGTAACTATCGTAGGCAACAAACCGCTCCTAAAAGGCTTTCCACCGGCAACAATAGGAGTTAATGGTTGAAAACCCTTCGCATCGCTTCGGTAATCTGAAGTTACGTGAAGTTTCCTCCTGCAGGCGCATTTGGTGGCTCCTTTTGTTGTACTGAGGCTTCTTGCCATTGTTTGGTGGTGCAAGTGGTTTGAAGTCCTTTCTCCCACTAAATATATATAGGAAATATTAGTCTTAGGAGGCTACAAGTAATCATTTATAGCAGTCTGGAAGGACCTCCTACCTTCTTCATTCTGACTGATATAAATACTCCATTAACCTAGTTGGCTGCTAGGTTGTGTAATCTGGCTAGCTTTGCTGAGTAGATTTATGGCTTGACAGTAAGTATACCTGTCTCCAGTCATTTGGAACCTTTCTACTAGTTCTTCAATGGATCTGAGATTTTTTATTAAAAAAAAATGATGGTAATGATTCCTTTGGTGTTGAAGTTTAGTGTTTCAATGAGAGATGAGAGTCAAGCTAGATCATACTTTGTAGCATTCATTTAGTGGTTGGTATCATCTGTGGGGTCTGGGGTCAATTTTTACTTGAAAAGCAAATTCCAAAGCAGCTGCACTATATCTTGATCTAAAATAAATCTTGATTCATGGTCTATGCATTTTCAAGCCTAGTTGGTCTGGGCATCCTGGGCCGCTGCTCCTAAATAGCCTGCAGTATTGTACTGTTGTGTATTGGGGACTCCCAGACCTCCCGACCTCTAAATCTGTTGGTGGATTTTTAAGAGCTATTCTGGGATGTTTCCCAGCCTCTACTGATTTGCTTATTTGATTTTGAAGGGTTTTGACATATCTCAGTGGAAATGCTATATGTAGTCTTCTAAAAAGATAGTATTCTTGGGAGAGCATTCATCATGTTGATATCATTCTCCCCAGCCAAGAGATATTCTCAGTGCACCATTTGTTTTTATCTGCTTCCAGATGTTTTTTGCAGTGGCCGATAATTCAGTCTATACTGTAAATATATATATATATTTAGAATCTCTTGGGAGTTTTTTTCATAAATACATAAGATATTTTGAAATGTAAATGCATTCTTTATTGGATAATTTAACATTACTTTGTACCATGTTACTCTGTAGAAATTCTCTTATTGTCGGTATTGCTCATGTAGCTGGATAGTCCTAATCCTACTTACAAATTGTTACTAGAGGGCAAATATAAGGGAGAGTGGGGGGCACCCTGGTCTAGTACTATCGGTTATGGGGAAGGTGTCCCTTTGTGTCCCAGAGGCACATACTATGGGTGTTTGTTGTTTGTATAGTGGTGCTACTACTTTAGAAATTGGTTGCCCAAACCAAATTCATCTTTTTCATATGATTTATATGCTTAAGTGGAATCTATCAATGGCATTCATTCTCAGCATCAAGGGACAACAAGAGGCCCCACAGATGTTGTTGGTTGCAGTGTTCTATAGGATTTTGGAATCTTCTTGTGTTGTCTCGTTCTGGGGCCTGTCAGTCCAATATAGATCCAGCTTGGTTATTATAAATAAGTGATGATAAGACCCCATTGGATTGTAGTCAAATCTGTTTTCCATGAGATTCCAAAGAGAGAATTTAGGATACAGTTCTTGGTTTGGTCACTGACTGGACTGCCTATGAGTTGCCCAAAGGTGGGTCAATGCAACCTGACTAGTTGCTAGGATTGCTAATATTTCAAGCAGACCACTGACACTTTTTTAAAGGGGTTGCTGTATACTTTTACTTGGCACAGATAGTACCAGTGGGTGGCACAGCGGCTGAGTGCTACTGCCACGCAACTCTGGGATCTTGACCTGGTTGCTATCTACATGGAGTTTGTTACCCCTGTGACAGTATAGGTTCCATAAGGGGTACAGTTCCCCCCACAAATATATGCAGACAGGTTAGTTGGCTCCTGATATATGTGTATGAATGGGATAGGGACTTGATTGTAAGTTCTAATAGGGCAGTGGTTGAAACTAATACCAAAGCACTGGGTTAGGCATATTTGATATATAAAGGAATAATACCCAGTTATAATACACCCAGTTAATAAATCATCATGTATCTGCTGCTGATGGATAGAATGAGGGGCAGGCATGAGGCTCTGATTGGCCGACACTACTGCTGACATGGTACATGGCTATAGCCAGTTGCTTTGGAGATGCCCAGCCTCTAGTGATGCCGCTCATGGGTATGTCAGGGCTAATAACCAAACAATACATTACACTGGAATGCTTGTGCTGATGTTTTAGGGTAGGCAGGATAAGCATGTTTCCTTGCCTTGCCCATGGTTTGGGAAATAGATGGACATTGGACAAATTACCAAACAAATGGACAGTCTGTAGGTATCCAGCTGTTGTTTCGCTTAACACCCAACATTCCCCCACCAGAAGACCATAGATTGGACATCCCTGATTTATTCAGCATTGCCAGGGGTCCCCCATGTTCTCCATCTTCAGCCCCGGCTTTAATGGTAAACAAACGACAATGCAACTGCAGCTCCCAGCATGCTCAGCTAGAGAACTTGCCTTCATTAGTGTAGCCCTTCAGGAGTTAAGGTTCGGTGCTTTCTGTAAGTATTTTATATTTTAGTGCTTTGTCATGGGGAACTTGTATCCAACAGCGAGCTCAGTGTTTTGTTTGTTTTAATACTTAAAGCCAACTGGAACTAATGCTGCTGTATGCGAGTGGGGGGGGGGGGTTGTTAGCTACTAAAATATCACATTTTTTTCTCCAATAGATGTAATGATGTAACCATGTTATGGCTATTAGAGATGTAGCGAACCTCACAAAAAAACCCGTTCGCGAACTTCCGCCAAAAAGTGCGAACTTTTGCGAACTTTGCGAACCCCATAGACTTCAATGGGAAGGCGAACTTTAAAACCTAGAAAAGCCATTTCTGGCCAGAAAACTGATTTTAAAGTTGTTTAAAGGGTGCCACAACCTGGACAGTGGCATGCAGGAGGGGGATCAAGGGCAAAAATTTATCTGAAAAATACGTTGTTGACACAGTGTTGCGTTTTGTGCTGTAAAGGGCAGAAATCACACTACATTTCTAAACTTGTGTAATAAACTGCTTTAAAACATCCGGCGTCTACATGCCAATCAAGCCGTGTAAAGGTTACAGCCGGTTCACACGCAAAGACAAAACGCTGCAGTACTGGATACGGAATATATTATTGCTGGTGGAAAAACATTGCTCAGGTGATTTTATTGCAATGCTATGTCACTACTATGTGTAACGTATTGGGTTACAGCAGATGAGATCAGCAGGAGAGCTGTCCCCAGCAGCTACATACAGAGCAGTAGAAAGTAGATTACTAGTCAGCAAAGCTACCTAAACTCTCCCTCAAACCCCTGCACAGCTCTCTCCCTATGCTAACTCATCAAGCACACACAGGCAGAATGTAAAATGGCTGCTGGGCTTCGGTTTATATATGGAAGGGAGTGGTCCGGGGGTGGTCCAGGAGGGAGAGCTGCCTGATTGGCTGCCATGTATCTGCTGGCTCTGGGGTGAGAGGTCAAAATTTGGCTCCAGCTAAGGCGAACCCAAAATTGCGAACTTGCGAACACCCGATTTTCGTGCGAATTAGTTCTCCGGCGAACAGTTACATCTCTAATGGCTATGCCCTTTTCTCTGAAGTTGTGGAATATTTATTAATTTTATCATCCTCTGGCGTATTTGTATTAAAGAGTACAGAACCCAGAACAGAACAGTAAATGAACTCAAATTTCCTTTTCTGAGCCCTTTATTTCACTTTCAGTCATTGATAGATCGATACTTATATTGAAGACCTTTTCATAGGCATTTATTTCCCATGCAAAAGATTTTCTCCAATCAGAATGCCTTGTGCATAGTATACGCCCTTCCTCCCTACATACCTGCTGGGTGCTGGAGGGACGGAGCAACTGCCAGAGTGGCCATAGTTCTCCTGTGCCACTGGCTCATATGCAGTAGGACCCATTTGATTAAAGTATTGCTCTGACCCATCAGAAGCACATTGGTCCCACTGTTTGCCGTGATGCTGTTTTTGGTGCTGCACCAAAGCCTTACATGATCTTTGGAAGACCACTTGAAGACCTAAATTAGCGATTTTCATAAATCTGTTTGTAAATGGACTATTTCTCTTCTGATTATGAGCTATTAAATGGATCATTAGCTGATTAATTAGCTTATTTCTTCTGGCTGAATCAGCGCCACCATGCTGTTTGGCGCTGGGCATTAAAAATGACAGCCTTGTGCAGGAAACACTTTATTTTGATATCACAAACTTAAACCTAATGGGCTGTAGAGCAGATTTATTAAACATCTATTACGCTGTGGTGTTATTATTATTATTGCATTGACAATGACAGTTCCCTAGCTAAGCCAGTTCAGAGAACAGGAGACACGTATCCTTTATTCTTCTGGACCCCCAGCTACCTTATGGATTTCTGGAACCTATAATCCTGTATCTCATACATCTATAGTACCATTAGTGCATTAAACTCTCTTTAGCCATTGTTTGCTTACACAAATTACAAATATGGCATTCAAAAGATTGATAATAAACATCAAAAATATATAAGTTTGGTTCTTCTGGCAGAATCAGATAACCCACTCGACACTTACATACATTATCCTGGGCCCCTTTGTATGTATATATGTATGTATAACTTTATTTATAAAGCACCACAAGGGTACGCAGCGCTGTACAATCTTACAATATACACAATTACACACAGGGAGGACAAGTGTTATAATAAATACAATAAATATATATAAATACACAGGGAGTAAGTGCCATGAGGTATGAGACACAGTAGGAAGGAGGTCCCTGCCCCGTAGAGCTTACAATTAATGAGAGAATCTGTCCCGGTTTGCTTCGCTAAAAATTTGCGAATCTTTCAAAAGATTCGCGAAACACGCATCAAAAAAAATCTTTTGTCTCGCAGCTATCCTTTTTTGACCTGCAACTATTCTTTTGTCGCCCGCGGCTATTCTTTCGTCGTCCTTGGCTATTCTTTTTTGACGTGCGACTATTCTTTTGACGTGGGCGACAATTTTTGCACACTCAGAGAATTTTTCCGAATCCATGCCTGTCGAAACATTTCGCCCATCACTACTTACAATCTGATTGGTTGGGTAACATACAGGCACAAATTGGAAGGTAAGAGTGCCTCAGGTATGGGCATTTGCCCTTAAGCGCAGGACATACTGAAATATTGGGTTGTACAACTGTACCCCCGAACCCCACCAATGGCTGCCCTGACCATTCCAAACAGCTGAAATGGGGCCAAACTCTGTATTGTGCACTGTGCCATATTGTTTTATTTGCAGCCCAAAATGAAATTGCTTATTGCCTCTGTACCTGATCGTATTCCATCATAAAGGTGACATTTATTTGTTCTTGCAGGGGCTCGTACTGACCAGACTTGAGAGGAAGAGTTTAGCGGAGAAGGTTCTACGGGACGCAGTGAGGATGCAAAGTACATCTCATGAGGCTTGGAACGGGCTGGGACAGGTTCTGCAGGAGGAGGGGAAACACGAAGCAGCCGGGGAATGTTTCCTAACAGCGCTGGACCTGGAAGCTAGCAGTCCTATCTGCCCATTCACTGTTATACCAAGGGAGCTATAGAGTTCAGTACCTCCAAACTGCCTACCACTCGTATAGATGTTTCCATTGCAGAATTCTATATGTATATATTGTGTCACTCAGCTGATTCATAAAGGCTTCCAGTCTTGTAGGTTTTAATATTTGCAGTTGTTTAAAAATGAGAACAGTATGAAAATATATCTATTTTTTTATATTTAATGAAAGGAGAATCTTGTTATATGCAAGGCGGGATCCTGTGCCTTGGAGCCCAGCACCGAGAGTCAATGGACATGCTGGGTCAATTTATGGAGAAAAATGTATCTTCACATTCAGTTCTAGTGATATTCTAAGACGATTTGCAATTGGTCTTTATTTTTTATTATTTGTAGTTTTTTTTAATCATTTCAGCAGCTCTCCATTTCGGAGTTTCAGCAGCTATCTGGTTGCTATGGTCCAAATGACCTTAGTAACCATGGAGTGGTTTGAATGAGAGACTGGTATGTGAATCGGAAAGTGAATAGAAACATAAGTTATAAAAAATAACAATAACAATTGGCTGCCGGGGTCAGTGACCCCCATTTGAAAGCTGCAAAGAGTTAAGAGAAGTAGGCAAATAGTTCAAAAACTTTAAAAAAATAAATAATGAAGACCAGTTGAAAAGTTGCTTAAATGTGCCCATTCTATAACATACTAAAGCTGAACCACCCCTTTAAGTATTTATAAACATGATGAAGATTAAATTGAGCCTTCCAAGCTGTTGGTGAGCTACAACTGTACATTTGGAGGTTGGACATCCCAGCGGTGCCTTTGCATTACCCCCTCTCCAATTTGGCATAATCCAGAATGCTTGGGGCCTGGGGTTTTCAGGATATGAAGTCTTTCCATCATTTAATCACCATAAGTTAAGTCTAAAAAAAACATTTAAACATTAAATAAACCCAACACTATTAGGCCTATCAATGGTTCCCAGGGGCCCCAGCACCCTGGGGCAGGAGCAGAGATTTTTGGGGTGGCAGGAAGTCGGGCCCCTTTACAGCTTTCATTTTCCCTTTCATTATGAAGTTGGAAATAGGGTTATAACCATAGACAATCCTGGAGCAATTAGTACCGAAGTGTTAAATCTTCTTTATATCCCAACTATCACAAGTCTGAAAGGTAACAGCTGAACTTAGTCCCTAAATCTGCTCTTCTGAGTGTACAAATGGCCGTGTCTACCTGGCACGTTATGCTAAGGAGAGATCATAAGGTTGGAAATGGTTGGATTTGCTCTGTTTCAACTGGGCATCTGGTGTTAAGGTCCCCATACACGGGCCGATTGTAGCTGCCAATATCAGTCCCTTAAACCGATTCGGCAGCTTATCGGCCCGTGTATGAGCACTACCGACGGGCCTGCCCGACCAATATCCGGCCTGAAATTGGGCAGATATCGATTGGGCAGGTTAAAAGATTTAGTCAGATCGGGGGCTCCTTGATGCGGTCCCTGAACCGACCGCCCCATTGCCATCCTTATAATTTGATCATTAGACCCATAGGTGGGAATACCGGGAGAAGATCCGCTCGTTTGGCGACCTCGCCAACCGAGCGGATCTTAACGTGTATGGGCACCTTTAGGGCTCTGGCACACGGGGGAGATTAGTCGCCCGCGATAAAACTCCCTGTTCGCGGGCGACTAATCTCCCCGAGTTGCCTACCCCTGCCATCCCACCGGCGAACATGTAAGTCGCCGGCGGGATGGCAGACGCGGCGGGGCAATTTCGCGCAAATCGCCGAAAAAGACTCGCGAGTCTTTTTCGGCGATTCCCTGAAATCGCGCCGCCGCGTCTGCCATCCCGCCGGCAACTTACATGTTCGCCGGTGGGATGGCAGGGGTAGGCAACTCGGGGAGATTAGTCGCCCGCGAACAGGGAGTTTTATCGCGGGCGACTAATCTCCCCCGTGTGCCAGAGCCCTTAGACTCTCCAAGCTGGGAGTAGTTCTTTAGGGCAATATATTACTCTGTCGTCTGATCTCAACAAATGAACATATCAGGAAGGTACCTGCATGGAGTAGATTGCTGGGGTTTATCTGCTGTGCTATAGGTTGAAGGTTGATTGATGTTAACGTGCATTTATAGCCTGTAATTCTGTAGATTGCCCTTGGTACTTTCTTTGTTACTACAGGTTTGTCATTAGGAGATTATTCTGATTTACTATGACCATTAGGGCCTGTGGACCAATTACTAAAGACTGACTAATGGGCTGCAATATAGCAACCTTTGCTCCCTGTGCTTTATTGATCAGATGACGCCTTTTTGCTCAGGGCACATCCTGGCACTCAAGCCCTTCTGTAATGCCCCACCGGCAATGCACTGGCACATTCCCACATTCAGAACAAGTGCAGCTGTAAAGGCAGCAGAACACTGGCATTCTGAAGAACAAATGGATCCATGTGTCAGAAAAATGAATATTCTGCAGTCAGTTAGAAAATGACTCAAAATGGGATCAATATCTCTTCAAGAAGAGAGACACAGACAGGAAAGCTGGCCATGGCACTTGCAATTGAGTGCAGATGATTGGATCATTTCAACATTTCATATGTATTCAAGCTTGATATGAGCTAGAACTCCACCACAGGGGGTTTGCCAGATGATCAAACAGTGGGAGAGTCACGGCAGGTATTTATGTTGATATTAGACTTGGTGCTGAGTCAAGGCTAACATTATTATAAATACCCTCTTAAATACCAAATTGGACAACTTTGGGGCCCCCAATATCCAGCATTGCCTGGGGCCCACTTATCTTTATCTTTAGCCATGGCTGCTTTTATAAAGTGAATTAGCAGAAGGGTTTCTTTAGCTGCAAGAAAGAATCAGCACTAGCGTAACTAGAAGTAACTGGGCCCCTTTGTTATAAATGTAATATTTGCCCCCCATTCCCTCAAACCTTTGGTACCAGATATATGTGAAATATATATACAAAACTGAACCCACACAGCGCTGCTCTCCATTGTTCTCACAATATGGGTCAATGTTAAGACTAACCTGCCTAGTTCCACTACATTCCACTATTTCTTTTTTGGTAACTCAGGGGAATTTCGTTATTACCTTGGTTTTTAAAGCCACAAACTGAGCGAAACGAACCAGGTCAGGGCTGACTCTCCGCCAATCATTGTTATATTAGTATCCCCCCTGCCCACATTGCTCTGCCTGTTGCTAACGAAACCTGCATATTATTTAACATGAAACTCTATTTATATCGTGCCACACTCAGCATCGTCCCTGTTGCTATGTAATCGCGCAGCAGTTAGAGATTTAATTTATAAACAAATCCTTGTTATAGATACAATATCCTCAGGGATCAAGACCATTAGACAGTTGACAGCAAAACAAATGTAGTTTATTCTGTGTTTAAATCTGAATAAACAGTGCTAGTCTGATTAAGGGCGATGGCATGACATGTGTCTTCTAAAGAAGCTCCGGGGTCCTAAGTCAGTTTGCCTTTCCCTGTCACATAGCTTGATAGCACTCGAAATGTACAAACACATCACACATAGTTAAGTGATGATTATGTTTGCTGTTTGGGGTGTTTTTTTTAACAGCACTGCACTTAGTATCATGTACTGCTGTATCAGGTCCCCATACGCGGGCCGATTGTAACTGCCGATATGGGTCCCGTAGACCGATTTGGCAGCTTATCGGCCCGTGTAGGGGCACAAACGACAGACCTGCCCTACCAACATCTGGCCTGAAATCAGCCATATATCGATCGGGCAGGTTAAAAAATGTAGTCAGATCGGGGACGCAGCCCCCAAACCAACTGTGCCTATTAACGACGTTCTTATTCGATCATTTGGCCCCATGGCCAGACGACTGAATTAGCCTAAATTCACCCGATATCGCCCACCTGTAAGACAATCCTCTCTCTTGGCGACCTCGTGAGTGGATCTTAACGTGTATGGACACCTTTAGACCCATATCAATCTTTTTAATGGCTATTATCTATTTTATATGTTCTAAAAGCTACCAGATTTAGTCCAAACCAGTCCAACTGTGCATTCTCTCCCACCAAAAGGACAGAACTAAAGAGAGTGTCGCTTGGGGAAGATGATGAGGTGCGTCTAGGTGTAAGTGATTGGGCTCCTCTTCTTCTCTGACTTCCATATACAAAACCAATGGGGAGGGAAGGACATTGCTTTCTTCCTAAGGTTGCCACCACTTCATATAGGTGTAACGTCCTGTGGCTGCCACCTAGCCGTCGTTAAACACTGGGTTATACTCGTTATGGTGTCTGCAATTAACCATTGGTATCAGTGCCTGAAGCACAACAACAGCTCCTGATGCCCCTTTCTGTGTTTGATGCAGATACAGACACCATTATAAGTATATTGCCAGAAGGCACCACATGGAAATCCCATATCCATATACACTTGAGTGTTTGCTCTTGTTATGTATAAATACATCTTATACAAGGCTTTAAGCACAGTTCTACATTTATATAGGATGCCCTATTTAAGCTGGTTATTAATAACCCTAATGTTACCCAAAGCCGTGATCCAAACTGGTCCTCACTAGAATTTACTTGCTAGAGTTTCCCTTTAAAACCAGCAACAGACATCAAAGTCCTATGCTGAATTACTAATTATGGAACTGATGTAAATGCATTGAGATTAGTGGGCTCTGCAGTATGCACAAACAAACAAACAAACAGCGGTGAGGTTGCAGCTAACTCTCAGTACTGGTTGCCATTTTGAGTGGGTGTTGTAGCTCTGTTGGTGCTGATCGCACTGGTCGTCTTGCTGTTTACTCTATGGAGAATAATGATATATGCAATGATTTTCCCTAAATTTTGATTTCTGGAAAACAAAGTTGATGTTTTGTTTTGCTTAGAAATAAATAAATCCATTTATTTTAAAGAAAATCCATTCTAGATAGCATTTTGTTTATTTTCAAGTTGTTTCCCAATTTGATAACCCAACTAAAACTCATTGGGGGTCATTCAGTAAGGGGGGTACCGGATTTTAATTGTAATAAAGGTATTTTGGCTACTGAATGTCATGGTTATTTGCGCTTACACGAATAAAGACATAAAACCCAACATTAAACAGGGGTTATCATAGATAGATCACGTGACTGTGGTGATGTGATGACTGAGAAACATTGGCCTGGTATTCTGTGTAATTATATCTCCCAGTAGTCGCTGAAAGAAACCAATAAGAACTCTCCTTCACAGCAAAGTCATGATTGGTCAGTATGAATTAGTTCTGTTACTGAAATGACTAATTTGCCACATGGAAGGCAGGGTGGAAAAACAGACACAATCAACTATTTTTATTTTTTGTATTTTTCACCCTTCCATCCAGGCAATCCCTTTTGGGGCTCAGTTGCCTGTGACCAATCCAACCTATGCGTGGCAATGAGGGAGGGGGCGGCATGTAGGCGTCCATACTTCTGTCCATGATACACGCATTAGGACGAGGTGGATGACATAGAAATGTGGACACAGTAGAAGTCCCAAACCCTAGGTTGAATGACCTTCATGCTTTGTGTAATAATAATTCACACCCTTCAAGACCAGACACAGATACTGAATGGCTAAAAAACTGTTCAGATGAACAATACTGGACCAAAGACCCAAGGGCTCATCAAAGGATCTGACTTCCAGGGTATCATCCACCCCTCCTCCTCTTGTCGACTCGACTGACCACCCCTACTTGTTACCAACCATTGTTACCAACCACCCCTCCTCCTCTTGTCGACTCGACTGACCACCCCTACTTGTTACCAACCACCCCTCCTCCTCTTGTCGACTCGACTGACCACCCCTACTTGTTACCAACCATCCCTCCTCCTCTTGTCGACTCGACTGACCACCCCTACTTGTTACCAACCACCCCTCCTCCTCTTGTCGACTCGACTGACCACCCCTACTTGTTACCAACCACCCCTCCTCCTCTTGTCGACTCGACTGACCACCCCTACTTGTTACCAACCACCCCTCCTCCTCTTGTCGACCCGACTGACCACCCCTACTTGTTACCAACCACCCCTCCTCCTCTTTTCGACTTGACTGACCACCTCTTCTTGTTACCAACCACCCCTCCTCTCCCTGCTGTTGACACAGACCACCTCTAGGGCCAGGGCTCAGTGGGATTTCTCCTGGTGCCCCAGTGGGTCAGTTCAATGCTGATTACTAATGTAGATTTAGGATATAAAGTACAGGGCACAGTTGTGCATGTTATACCAACCCTATCATATTTAAGTTGGGCACTCACAATTATTGGGTTTGGAGTGTCTTCTTCTATAGTGTTTTGCACATTATTTACAAATATTAAATAAGCACACACACAAAACCCTGCCATTGATGGGTTCCTTTCTTGTTTGTATTTCTGCTATTGAATTGTTCAATTCCCTCTGTGCCATGAACTTTAGGCTGTAATGATGTTAAAATGTTTTCTGTAAAGAAGATGTTTTATGGCAGTTTCTCAGCTATCAGGTCTGATCTGTTCCGCCGTCTTCTATCTTCCGTCTGTACACAGCCCCAACCGCTCTGAGCCTTAAATAATACACATTCCTACATATTCATGGCTTGGCCCCAGATGCCCTAGAAAAAGAACAGGTACATTTAAATAAAAGGATCATGATCCAGAACGTGCATGCAGAACATTCCGGGTAACAGCACCGAGAGCATTTCCATTCCCTGGAGTTAGGGCCTCTTTAATGGCATTGTTGCTCATGTGTTATTAGAATGAGATGCTGCAGGGCCGCCAACTGCTTCAGATAAGGGGTCTGCACTTTGGAGAGGTGTTTTTTCTAAACTGGTGGCAATGTAGTATGTGCAGAAGAAATCAGACCTTTCTGCTGTAGCGCCGTGGCACACCTAACCCAAACTGGAAAACTGAAAATGGGGCCCAGTTGGGACTAGACACACCTTTACTTGCCTGGACATTTTCTGATAAGCGGTGTCCCTGTCGGTTGCACAGTTCAGGGCTGTACACTGATTGGGTGGACAAATACAGCTCTGCTGAATGTAGGTTGCACTGTATTCATGGGGCAGCTACAGGTCTCCGTGTTCTGAAATGGAGCACAGACACTTGCAGCAATTCATCCATAGCAGAGGGTAGGGTGCAAAGTAGAAAGCACAGCAGATTCAGATCATTTATTGCACTTTGCACCAATGGTGTAATTATAGAGAAAGCAGGTGTGAGGGGCAGGCAGCTGTGGAACAGGATGGGCGGGTAGTGCTTGCGTTGCACGGTCATGGTCTAGAAATGCCACCGCTTTGCACCCTGTGTTCCAAGCAGTAAATAAGCCTTAGTGACCCCCATGGAGCACACACTGTCTATGCAAGACACATGGCATGTCCATACATACAGTCCATGTAATAATATGAATGCACTGGAAGTTATGGTCAAACAGTGATTATACATGATGGGAGTCAGACGGCATTAGGGCAGTGGATATATATTTAGTACAACTAGTAGGGCACGTTTTATTCTGAGGACAAAGAAAGTCATCGTAGCCATATATAAATCATGGAGCCTTTGCCTAGTGCTGTTCTACATCTGACATCATTTCCCCTGGGGGTTCTGGGATACGCAGTCCTGCCATGTTTGGAGAGTCAGTGATCCCTGATCCCAAACAACTCGGCATCTTTCACTGAAATGTTTGTTCAAACCTCAAACAATCGCCATATCAAAAGGACAGATCAGCTGAGGATGCCATGAAAAGTGACATATTTATTCCAAGCAGAACTTTCCCAGGTCAGTCTGCTCCATTCCAGGGCAACATTCGGTACAATTCCCACAGTATCACTGCGTGTGCCCTACAGGCAACATTCACACGTCAGGATTCCCGGGAATCCCTTCCCCGACTCCCTCTGGCTGGATGGACCCACGCTGAGCCAATCGGATACTTGCTTTGCTCAGAATACATGACACGGGATATCACATTTTCACACATGGTTGTTATAATCATAAAATAAAATGTCAACTGCGCCTCTCCAGGAATATAAAATTGTAATAAATATAAAACTATTTTATGATGCTCTTAGTTTGGGCCATATTTTATTTTATTTTATTTTATTTTATTAAGACAAAGAGGAAATCACTCGCAGGCTGCCGGCTGACGCATCATTTCCCACCGAGCGCCACAAGTGTTAGAAATATAAAAATATAATCAAACCAATAAAATGGTGAAATATAAATACACAGAAAATAGACAGAAGGTTGTTCTGTAGCAAATTAAAGAACTAAACTTTTTCTTAATCTCATCATCTCCTATTAATAAAAGGCAATCAGTGGCTTGGCTTTCGTTGTTTAACCAAGATTAAAGTGAATGCTGTATTTTATACACTGACCCTGCTACACTAGCAGAGAGGTTCAACAGCCCTATAGCTGTAATGATCTTGGCTTTCAAAACTGACAAGAGGAGGTCGCCATCTTGGATCTTGCTAGGCCATCTTTTGCTCAGTGTGCTCCGGGCAGCTGCTGAGAAGCTAAGATTAGGGGTCGTCAGAAAAGATCAGTCACAACAAAGTCTGTCTCTTACAGAAGCTGATGCTACAGGGCTGATTATTATACTCAGATGGAAAATGCTCTGGTATCCGAGCAGCCATGTAATCTTTGAATGTTGATGACAATTTGGCTTGTATTGTGACTTGTATTTATTTCTTGTTATTTATATCATGCAGCCCATTTCCCCAGCGCCATACAGAGATTACACAACATTTCCATCACTCCCTGCCCCAGAGACGCTTACAATCCCCGTTCCCTATCCCATTCACACATTGAAACTATGGTCATTTTAAAGCGCCAGCACTTGTGGCTGAATCTCTAAGTGACCCCTAATGTGTAGAATTTCTAGGCTACTTCTTTGCTAAGCTTTACTTTTCTTCCATTATGGCTGGTGTTGCCACCTGGCCTAGCTGCTAAACTACCTGCCAAAGCCAATGTACTTGCTGGTAGGGCTGCTATCTGGTCGGTATTTCACTAGTAAAATACCAACCAGGGTTGGGACTAGTATTACAAATTTACCGCCAACGTAGTTGCCCTCAAATGCAGCCCACTGATGTCACTGACCCGCACCCTGCCCTGGCCGGTAGGCAAAAAGAAGCCTGAAAGTTGGCAACTCTACTTGCTGGTTAATTTGTAATCCCAACCCACCTCTGATGCATCCTCTCTGCTCCTACTCTGCCCCCAATCCTTCTCACCAGATCTGAAGCTTTTCAGCTCATTCATGGGCCAGCCTCCCCCCAAAATGTCATGACTCTGCCCCTGAAATGTATTGATCCGTCCCCTTACACCACTGCCCTGCCCCCTTATGGTATCGACCAGTATGGCCAGAAATGAAGGTGGAGACCCTATTTATGGGCACTAAAGCAGGCAAGGAAGCTGAGTAAGGGCTCTTACACAGGGGTAATTACAGCTGCAATGCTGGGCAATCGCTTTCTATGCGTTAGAGCCTAAGGCAAAGTAAACACCTCTACACTAGTATAAACATTAAAGAGAATATTATAAATACAAAATGTAATATTACATATAAGAAGAGGGGAATTAAGGGATAATATTATTCTTTTAAGGGCAAGAAGCGCACATTATTTATGAACAAATCATGTTTTATGAAATAAGCATAGTTCACTGTGTGCCTAGAACATTGCCTTGCAGTATAGCTGCATTCTTACCCATGTGTGAGTAGCGCTGCCATACTGCTTACCCTGGCACAGGCATTCCCCAGCGGCCTTCCTCAGGTGGAGGTTGGTTGCACTGGAGAGTGACTGTACAGAGGCAAGGGGCACCTACTCTAGTGGTCGGGGACAGGGACCCCGTGAACAAAGACCAGTTAGATAGTTACTGTTGTGGAGCACTCTCTAGGAAAGTGAGATAGAGAGGGAAGTAAGCAAGAGCAGCTTTGGCTCCACCAAGGAAAGTAGCTGGGAGTACCCTTCCATACAGGCACTGTTGCCTCAGCATAGGGCCACGGTTAAGACATAGGAGACAGGCAGTATCTAAACCCTGATCCGCAGTTGACTGTAGGACTCTTTAAGCTAGAGGTATTCAACCTGAGGACTAACTTCCATAGGGGTGCCAAGTTGACCAGCTGCATTTACCCTGCCGAGTCTCCCAAAAGAGGTGGGATAAACCAGTGTGCATCCTCTATTGCTGTCCTCAGAGAGTATTATCATTATTACATCTGTATCTGCATTGTGAGTATATTTACTTTACCCTGCATCTTGATTATCTCTGAAAATAAACCCAGTCATTATTTGTTCACCTGCAAGAACCTTCTGGCATCCATTATTTTCTAATTTACTCTGCACACAGCTACAGTGAGTTGTAGTTGCGCTACACCCCAGGCTACTTCCATATAGCAAAGGCCCATCCTGTTTAAGAGAGTCACATGTACCCCATGCTCTAACCTATTGTAGCTTGGGTTTGTTTAACAGCCAAATAGGGGTTACAGGACCCTATTAACATGTCTTGGCTTTGAAGTTCAATAGAAGGAATACGGCACATTTTAGTCTTTCATTCCGAAGGCTGCGCAGCAGCTGAACGGCACTGGCAGAGAATCCCGTGTTGGAGTGGAACCTACGTTAACAAATGAGGAGGTTAAAGGGCACAGAGCTGGAGTAAGGGAACCGCTGCCAAGATCCCTGTATGAGGATTTATCAAACGATCTGTCAGTATATATGGGAGTGCCCCAGGCATTGCTTAGCTACTCCTACTACTGGCGGCCACATGTCAGCATATTGTGCCCAGTCTGCTTCCCCAGCAGCACCCCATGCCAACTGTGAGAGGGGAGGCATAAATCACTTATTAGGATGTCAAGTATCTGTTTGTTAAGCTTTCTTTCCATATATAAAGTTATTTTTGGTTTCTAACATTTTTTTCTCCTGCTGCAAACAAGTTAAAAGTGCTGTTTGGCAGTTGGGAATTCCAAATCAGTAATAATAATAATCATGTTATCACAAAATGGCTCCCCCAACCTAACAGTTGTCCCATGGTTCAAGCAAGAGTTCCTCCTATTGGCCAGGGCCTGACAGCATACAGCAAAGAATGTTTGCTTGACTAAGGCCCCTTATAACTACAGCTAGAAATAAAATAGCTAAACACTAGACCTGCTGTAGTTTGGAGAGTTCACAGCTGATCCTCTTTATGGATGTTCTCTGACTGTATTGTAGAGGTTTGAGTACACTGTGCAATTAATAGGACCCTCCTATTAACAAAAGGAGGAGAAGCATACCTTGTGTCCTATGAGACTGCATATTCAAGTGAAATGATGGATAAGTGGGTGGAGCATGGCTAGGCCAGCCCCTTTTTTCATTCTTTTCTCAAGAGTTCAGAAAAGTAAACCAACATCTCTAGTCACGTTCCCTTCCAGTAGAATCACTAGATCAAGAGAGTTTCCAGCTGAGTGAGTTACTCTGCTGTTTATCCAATGAGCTATACATGTTCTTCCCAAGACAATTAACAATCCAGTTCTAGTTCTATTTGGCTGTTGAATGAATGTGCTATCAAAATATATTCTTATTTCTCTACCAAGATCATTCCAAGTAATGTCTGTGAAGCTCAAGTCTGGAATAGACAAATCCAATCTCAATCAAACCTCTGAACAAAACTATTCTTCTTCAGTCGTATTCATCAACCAAGGAACTTAACCGACTCCATTTCCTTTCCTTCCAGGAGAATGAGCTACCGGCTGCAGTCTGGTGTCTCTAGAGGTCCTATCTCATGATTCTTTCAAGAGAATGAAAAATCCAACTTAAACTCAAGTCTCATTTCCTAAGAGACTGAAATAGACATATCCAATCTCAATGAAGTCTCTGAATTAACCAAGAAATGTAACTAATTCCAGTTCCTTTTCCCTTCCAGGAGAATGAGCTACCGGCTGCAGTTTGATGTCTCCAGAGGTCCTTTCTCAAGGCTCTTCTAAGAGAATGATATATCCAACTTTAGCTCAAGTCTCTTTCCCTAAGAGACTGAACTAGTCAAATCCAATCTCACTCAACCCCCCACATGAATACTGCCCCTCTCCAGTCTCATTATTCATCCATGAAGCTTAACTTACTCTAGTTCCCTTAGTCCTCCAGAACAATAAGCTGCCATCTGCACTCTCATGTCCTTACTCAGCTCCTTACTCATTCCAAGAGACTAAACTATCCAACTCATGTCCTTACTCAGCTCCTTACTCATTCCAAGAGACTAAACTATCCAACTCATGTCCTTACTTCCTTACTCAGCTCCTTACTCATTCCAAGAGACTAAACTATACAACTCATGTCCCTTACTCAGCTCCTTACTCATTCCAAGAGACTAAACTATCCAACTCATGTCCTTACTCAGCTCCTTACTCAGTCCAAGAGACTAAACTATCCAACTCATGTCCCTTACTCAGCTCCTTACTCATTCCAAGAGACTAAACTATCCAACTCATGTCCCTTACTCAGCTCCTTACTCATTCCAAGAGACTAAACTATACAACTCATGTCCCTTACTCAGCTCCTTACTCATTCCAAGAGACTAAACTATCCAACTCATGTCCTTACTTCCTTACTCAGCTCCTTACTCATTCCAAGAGACTAAACTATACAACTCATGTCCCTTACTCAGCTCCTTACTCATTCCAAGAGACTAAACTATCCAACTCATGTCCTTACTCAGCTCCTTACTCAGTCCAAGAGACTAAACTATCCAACTCATGTCCCTTACTCAGCTCCTTACTCATTCCAAGAGACTAAACTATCCAACTCATGTCCCTTACTCAGCTCCTTACTCATTCCAAGAGACTAAACTATCCAACTCATGTCCCTTACTCAGCTCCTTACTCATTCCAAGAGAATAAGCTATCCATCTCCAGTCACTTTTAAGAGGCCTTCAATCTCTATTTTGATTAGTAACCCACAAGTATGACCCCTACACTTCCAGAGAGATTATGTTTCCAGTATAGTGAAAAATCCATCTCCTATGGTCTATCCTATGGTCTATCAACTCCTATTCTGTTGTAGCATGATCTATTCATTTCCAACAAAGCTCTCCATGTCCTGGATATTACCTCGCCATTAGAATAAGCCTTTCAGCCTCAACCTCCTTCTCCAATAATTATAATGTTCTTCTCAAGTCGAGCCTTGTTCCCCTCCCTTTATAATGACCAGTAGTTCATTTTAATGTTCTATTCCTTCTATCAAGTAGAATGAACTATTCAACTCCCTTCCTACTCCACTCCAGCAGAATGACCGATTGTGCTGCCAAATCTTTTGTTCCCCCCAAGGGAATACGATTCTCATTCTCTCATTCCTCCCCAAGTAAAAAGAAGCTGTAGAGCTCCAGCCTCATTCTCTTCCCAGGAGAATATGATTTCCATCTCATTGGCCCATTCCTTTCCATGCAGAAGGAGGCTCCGATCTCATTCCTTTCCCAAGATAATAAACGTCCGAGTGCCATTCATATCCCACATTCCACGCTCAGCCTCGTGCCACTCTATGGATATCTGTATTCATTTGCACAGACAGGGAGAGAGGATCCCCACTAAGAACAAGGGGCAGAAACCAGTGTTGAGAATTAGAAAATACAGGGCTATATAAAGGAACCTGGATAGAGAGCCACAGAAGAAGGGGTTTTTTTTATACTTATTACTCACCTTCCAGATTTATCAAAATGTGAGTTTGGAGCTTAATACATGAAAAAACTTACCAACGTTCTATTCATCAAATATGCTTCTAAAATCCCATAGGAATGAATAGAATGTGGTTGAGTTTTTCTCTATTAAGCTCTAAAGGCGCATATTGATAAATCTTCCCCTAACTCTAGATTATGGGTATTGTAGTTAGCGACAGATTTGTCCACTGGACCCCAGTGCTCCGTATGTTAGTGAAGTTTAGGTGTGACTGGGCGCCATGCTGCCCCCCTAATTGTGTGCCGCCCTAGGCCTGGGCCTTTGTGACCTTGCCACAAATCTGGGCCTGATTGTAGTTCAGTCACATGCTAAAGACCATTGTGAACCTACTGTTTATTTATACTATTATTTCCAATTCTGTTGCACAAAAGGAACACCCGTGAATAGCAAGCAGTAACCACACACAGTTAATTTAGTGCAATTCTGGTGATTGATGGTTCTGACGCACGGAGGTACCCGCAGCAGAAATGGAGCAATCGCACAGACTGAACGCGGCAGAAGAACAGCAGTCATCATGTTGCTCCTTTAGAGCTGTGGTTCTCAAACCATAAGGGGGCTGCTGGAAGGTGCAGTTCTGCAACATCTGTAGAGCACAGGTTCCCCTAGGTCGTGACTGCTTAGGCTTTCTTCTATAGTGGATACATTCTCCAAACTCTTCCCTTCCGAAACTGTGTTATTGACGTCCCACAAGGAAAGAGAAAAGTCAGTTGCCATCTGTTCGTGTCCCTTGCTGAGCGCCGAGGCAGCTTGATTCTCAGGGGAGCTGGACTGTGACACACAGAGGAACACGGGCACATCTGCCTCCAGCTCCTCACGACTAAATCTGCTAATAAACCAATGTACAACCACTGGCAGAGCTCGGCAGGACCCTGCAGTACCTATAGCCATGGCCGGGGTTGCCATAGGTGTCCAGGCACGGCAAAGAAGTGCAAGTGTTAACTGACTTCATTCTGCCCTGGTATTATACTGGCATTACCCACTGCAGTGGGCGCTAAAGCTTGATGAAAACATTAACACTTGCATTACCGGGCACAGAAAGTCAAGTTAAAACATTACAAAGCTTGGCCAAGGAGCTTTGGCACCTAAAGTAAAGATTTCAATTGGACCCCTATGCAGCGCCACCACAGAATTACAGGCTTGGTTCCCCTAATAGAATGGCCTGTAATTACCAACTTTTCAATTGGTCTTCATTTATTTTTTTTATAGTTTTTTAATTATTTGCTTTCCTCTTCAACTCTCAGATGGGGGTCACTGACCACAGCAGCCAAAAACTATTGCTCTGTGAGGCTACAATTTTATTACAATTTGTTATTGTTACTTATTATTATGTATATTTCTTTTTAGGCCCTCCTCTCTAAATCTCTTTCAAACTGCTACCTGGTTGCTAGGTTAAACTGGACCTTGGCAACAGATAGCTGTTGAAATTGCAAACTGGAGAGCTGCTCAACAAAAAAAACGGAATGATTAAAAAATGCCAAATAATAAAAAATGAAGACCAACTGCACTCTCTACATCGCACTTACTTTATAATGCAGCCCCTGAGTATATGATAAACTGACTACTGACCCCTCTACCTGGAAACTGCTGCACATCACTGAGCTAGAATATACATGAGAGAGCGACTGGCAACCCTCCAGAGGTTGTTCAGCTACAACTCTCACATTCCGTTGTCTGCCTTTGTATGTGAATGTGTGTAAATGTGACTGGAACCTTAGACTGTAAGCTCTGCTGGACAGGGACTGATGTGAATGATGTATAGTCTCTGTAAAGCACTGGTGGAAATATGTTGGAGCTATATAAATACCAGGAATAAAATTCTGAGAGTTGTAGTTGAACACACCCAGAGGTTATCCAGTTGGATATACCCAAGGGGGGAAACAGAAGACAAATTGCGCTCTCAATAATAAACAGCCCCATCTCCTTTAGACAGACACGTGGTCCCACATGACCGGCCGTCACACCCTTCCTTACTCAGAGTTTATATAAACTGGAGAAATGTGATCCGAGCACCCAGCTTTCTCCGAAGCACAAAAGCCTAATTAAAGTTGGCATAGGAAATGGGCATTACTGTCAGGGTGATTAACATTGAACTGGAGCTATTTGTTCATATTTAGCAGCCTGTGCTTGTGACTGCTGGAACAGCCATGCCTAATGGCCTTCTACTTTGTATCCCTCTGCCATCTTTATAACTCTCAGTATAATATGGCCTCCACTGGCACAGGCCAAATAACTGCTGCCTGGAAGTACCAGTCTTGCCATTGGCAGTGTTTTGACAAAGGCAGCGTCAGCTGATGGTCCTTCCCCGTAACTAAACCACCCCCCACCATTACCAATTAAGATAACTGGCGCCTCTTAATTTTGAGTGGGTATATCCTGGGCTCGAGAGGCAGGGGTCAGCCAATCCCCAAACCTGACCTTTTACACCTCCAAACTTTCTCTGCCAATAAAGGGAAGGCTGGATGGCTCAGGTAGCTTTTGTGCTTTATCCTTTCCCTTTTATCTCTTTACCAACTCTTCCCATTCCCTGGATGCCCCAGCAAACTATATCCCCCATAATGCCTTGCCCTATATTTATCTGGTTCCCTATTCCAAGCCCTGTCAATGGCCCTACCATTTCCCATACCTTAGCGCACTTTCCCCTGGGCATTCTTTCCTATAATAATAACTGTAACCCATATATCATGGCATTGACCTATAATATATTGTCAACCAAAGTTCATGATTATTACTCCTGGGCATTGGCCGGACAAAGTTTTTTTTTCATAGCTAGGAAATCAGGTTATGAATGAGACTACCTAGACTTTGTAGAATATATCATAACACAGATGCCCTGGCTGTGATTGGCCTAACAAAGATGGCGCTATACTATGCACTAACCACCCAAGCAGTTTTGGCCACTTGACACCTTTGTCGAACCCACTGATATCAGTGTTATCATTTCTGCCATTTATATCTATAGGGCTGTGCAGCGGTCATGTTGCAGCACAAATCTGTATTTACCAAAGGCCGGATTAATGATATCACCATTGATGACAGTTCGGCTCACTAAGTGCCGCTGGGTAGGCTTACATTAGGCAAAAAGTAAACCCTCGCAGCCAGAATGACCTGCTCTCAGGAGAAGCCATTTACACATTCCCACTGCTGCATTTTGTATGTTTCAGTGCTCTTCGGAAAGCTTTTAACACAAAGAGCGACAAATAAATGACATTACACCATGGGAGGGGGTACTAGAACTGTGTTATTAGAACAAGAGCTACACATTGATTTGGCTCCCTGGGCCAGCAGTGCTGCTATAATGAGAGAAGCAATATCCAGCCTATCGGGGAAGGTTTCGGCTTTTACAATAAATCTATGAAAACATTTGTGTTCCTGCAGGTTTTCCCCTGTTTTGGGTTAATAAGCCCCACTCCTGCGTTTTTGCTTTGTGCACGGCCGACACAATTACCTCTCATTACTGCGAATGGACAGGACATGTGATAGGTTGGATGACAGGGGAGAGCAATGTCACATCAGGCAAAATGCTGCCAAACCGTATAATGCAAGATGTCTTTATTTTGGCTGACGCAACGCTCTTCCTCCGGCCCTGAAAGGAATGGCAGAATCCGACGTTATTTGCTGATGTGATTCTGTCTGGTTGGAAACAGTTACTGTATAAAAAAGTGTTGTGCAAATGGGTTTGCAGTTACCCTTGTGATCTGGATATGAATAACATACATTGTACTGAAAAATCATGGTTCTGGGTAGTTTGGACTTTGGGCTCTGAAACATTCCCAATACTCGCCAATTCTAAGCAACTTTTCAATTGGCCTGCATTATTTATTTGTTACAGTTTTCTAATTATTTGCCTTCTTCTTCCAACTCTTTCTAGTTTTCAAATGGGGGTCACTATTGCTCTGTGAGGCTACAATTTTATTGGTATTGTTACTTTTTGTAACTTTATTACTATTCAGGCCCTCTCTTATTCATATACCAGTCTCTCATCCAAACCACTACCTGTTTGCTAAGGTAACGTGGACCCTAGCAACCAAATAGCTGCTGAAACTCCAAACTGGAGAACTGAAAGTGATACAACTAAAAAACTACAAATCATGAAATGAAGCCCAGTTGCAAATTGTCTCAGAATATTACTCTCTACATCATACTAAATGTTTAAAGCTGAACAACTCCTTTTTATTTGTTAGATCCGATACTAAGAAACCTGCCTGTAGTCTCATTAACACCCCACCAGGGCTACAAAATCCAGGCATAGCAACAGGGGCAACTATAGTAGCGATTGGACCTGCAGCCCTGCTATTAACATGTCACCATCTTGCCCAGCTGTCCCTTACTCTTCCCACCTCAGCACTGTTACAGAACTCTTTTCATTGGACTTCTTAAACACAACCCAGAGGCTTTGAGGGAATCTCCCTTTGGGGGTACTTAAACCGGTTGTGGGTGGGGATTCAGCCTAAAGGCCAGTTGGGGTGAGATTTGGGGAGAATTAGTTCTTTTAGATACACCTTACTTACACCTTAGATACACCTTAGACACACCTTAGATACACCTTGGATTTTGGGGTTCTAATGGCCTAGATATTTTTGCAAATGTGACTGACTGACTAATACACTGATGATTTCCTAAATCTTTAACCTTTTATACACTAAGGATTCCATGAGCAACAGTTTAGCCTTCAAGGTAGACTGGAAAAGGTCAACTATCTATAGTATGATATAGAGCTTGATATTCTGAGGCAACTTGCAATTGGTCTTCACTTTTTATTTTCTGTGGTTTTTGAATTATTTAGCTTTTTGTTCAGCCCCTCTCCAGGTCAGAATTTCATGAGCTATCTGGTCGCTAGGGTTCATATTACCCGAGCAACCAGCCAGTCAGTGGTTTAAATGAGAAACTGGAATAAAAATAGAGACTAAATAGTAATAAAAAGTAGAAATAACTATAAAATTGTAGCCTCACAGAGCAATAGTTTTTGGCTGCCGGGGTCAGTGACCCCCATTTGAAAGCTGGAAAGATGCAGAAGAAAAAGGCAAATAATGCAAAAACTATCAGAAATAAAATATTCAGACCAATTGAAACGTTTCTAAGAAAAGGCCAGTCTATAACATACTAATATGCCCTGTCAGAATTGGGGAATAGAGGCCCCTGGAAGTTCATGAAATCGGTGGCCTTCTGAGCCTGAGGGCTGCCAGTGGGTGGAATAATGGGGGCTGTGGTTCTACTTTCTCCTATAATAAAACTAGGTGACCGGTGAGAGCTCTGCCAGTAGCTAATCAGGATTATTCCTATGAGACATAAGTACGTGGAGCTGTATATTTAGCAAGTGTGTATTGAGGCTCGCTGCAGTATTATACTAACAAATAGACTTTAAGCCAAAGGCAGCAATAGGGAAAATGATTTTTATTGCAGCGCGTTTCACCTTATTAGCAGCCCTGCGGGGAATCCCACGCCGGCCGCACTTGCTAAGTGGATGGAATTACTGAAGCACCATTGTGTACACTTTGGCTTGTGACAGTGATTCAGCTGCTCTCATCAACATACTTTTCTTCCATAGCAACTTGGCCAAGGAATGTACCATCAGAATTATTACTGTGCTGTATCCAGACAAATGCGCAGATTGCTGGGAGCTTATGCTCTACTGTCAGAAAGATATTTGCCAGGGAAGGGGTTCCCCGCCTATTTTACCACTGAGCAACATTTAAATAGTAAAAAAGGTCGGAAGCAACACACACATGAAAATGTTACAGAGGGGGTAACCGATAAAGTCTGAGATTGGTTTATTGGTAGCCCAATGTGGCCTGGCAGCCTACAGGAGGCGGCTCTGCTTGGCAGCAGTGTCGGACTGGCCCACCAGAATACCAGGAAAACTCCCGGTGGGCCCAGATGTCAGTGGGCCTTCCAGCTCCTGACCATTTGGCCTGTTTCATGGTCATTCCCTATTTATGAATGGGAAGAAAGAGGAGAAATAGATGGAAGAATAGATGCTAGCATGTAAATAAAAGAGACTGGGAGAATAAAGAGATTGAGTGAGGAAAGCAGGAAAAATAGTTTGAAAAGTGGGCCATGGGTCTAAGGTTTTCTGGTGGCCCCTGGGTTCCCAGTCCGACACTGCTTGGCAGCACCTGCTTTGGGGCCACTGGGAGCATCCTGTCCAGAATCAGACAGAAGGCCAAACGTCAACCTCTGTCGGGCTGAGCTCCTTGGCTGCCCTGGGTTTTGGTGGAAGTTTATGGTCCTACAAAGAACCTGATATTCACTCTCACCATAGTTAGACGAAGTTATAGTAGGAATCAGTGCCCTAGCCCCAGGCCCAAGTACCTTTACCAATAGCTTTTAAACACACACTATTACACTGGCGCTTGTATATGGGAACCTTAATGGGATGCCATTGGGTTTATTTCATGTTAAAATGATTCCCTTTTCTCTGTAATAATAAAACAGTACCTGTACTTGATCCCAACTAAGATATAATTACCCCTTATTGGGGGCAGAACAGCCCTATTGGGTTTATTTAATGGTTAAATGATTCCCTTTTCTCTGTAATAATAAAACAGTACCTGTACTTGATCCCAACTAAGATATAATTACCCCTTATTGGGGCAGAACAGCCCTATTGGGTTTATTTCATGGTTAAATGATTTCCTTTTCTCTGTAATAATAAAACAGTACCTCTACTTGATCCCAACTAAGATATAATTACCCCTTATTGGGGGCAGAACAGCCCTATTGGGTTTATTTCATGGTTAAATGATTCCCTTTTCTCTGTAATAATAAAACAGTACCTGTACTTGATCCCAACTAAGATATAATTAATCCTTATTGGAGGCAAAACAACCCTTTTTGGTTTATTTAAAGCTTAAATTATTTTTTAGTAGATTTGAGGTATGGAGATTCAAATTACAGAAAGATCCCACATATGGAAAACCCCAGGCCCTGAGCATTCTGGATAAAGGGTCCCATACCTGTAGTACTTAACCACTTATTACAGAAGGTTCTGGTAGGAAGATACCATTTTTATTCAGCGGATGGTATGACTTTAAGCAGAAATGAGTTATCCAGTGCTGGGTTATTCAGACTGACCTACATGCACTCCAGCAGGGATATACTTAAGCCTTGGCTGACAGGTGCCCTGAAGGAGAGAAATTGGAAATCTCTGGTGTATCGGGCAGAGAAGCTGAGTTTAAGGAAATGTAGGAATGTTAAAGGTCTATTCACATTTAATGAGGTGGTATCTTAATAACTCTGGGGGGGGGGGGGGGGGGACAGAGCGCCACTGGCATGCAAAGCAGGGCTATTATAAAGGCATTTCTATTATTTCTACTAAGTAACCCAGTTCCTGGCAGAGCAGAAGCTGCAGGTAGAATGAGTGGCATTGCAGGTAGGGATGGCAAGGAGGCGCCAGTAGGGCCGGGTGGGGACATGGGGACAGATTATATCAGTGTTGCCCAGCCTGCAGCTCTATAGTTGTTATTGTGCTTTCACCCACATTACCAAACTTTATGTGACCCAAGGAGAAGGCAACAACAGTGATGAATTGGCGCATATAATAATATTGTGTTATTTACCTTTATTGTAACAATGACATGTTGGAGCTGCTGCTAATAAATAGCGGAAAAGGGCAAAACAGAAACATTTGTGAAAATGGATGTACTTGTCTCACACTCCCTACTATTGGCCCTTAGCATTGTTTGCTTCATTTGCCCGCATTCCTGGATAGCTCAAAGCTGCTGCTCTGCCCTGTGCCATAATCTGTAAGGAACAATATACAGCGTGTGTAGGCTGCTAATATACAAGATCCATGAACAACCTGTCAATCACAACTATATTAATGGGGCTTAGTGATGTCATCAGTTGTCATCATTACTTAGTGATGTCATGCAAGGGATGATATAAAATATGAGGATATTAGAAGTCAGGTTAAAATTCTATGGCCTGCAGTCATTTCTAATATTCTTATATTTTTTAAGGGGGGTTATATATGAAAGATCTCATAATCTAGTACTAGAACTAATTCTAGTTCTAACATCCTTTGGCACTTATACTTACAATAGTCATGTTAGTTAGAACAGATCCATTGAAGTCAGAGGCTCAGCCGGTGGGCTGGACTAAAACACTGTCATGGCAACTTATGGTTAAGGATGTTAAACAATTGAGTATACAATACAAAAATGCTGTTTCTAATCACTACAGGGTTTAGTTCCCCTTTTAAATATGGTAAAAGGAATCCCCAACCTTGTTTATGATATAATAGATAATTGATGTGACTTAGAGATAGAATGACTAGGCTCGGATAACTTTGCAAATGCCATATAATTAGCTGTTTAGATCCCTTAAATATACATGAGGCCATGAATATTTCATGAGTTGGAGGGGGGGGGGGGTATTTTTAAAGTGACATTGCGTGCAAGCAATTAAGAAGAGTATTTATTAACATTGGAGACAAACATCACCAGTGATGTTGCCCATAGCAACCAATCAGCAATTAGATATAAAAGGTCGCCAACAAGTTAGAAAACAAAAGCAAAGATCTAATTGGTTGCTAGTGCAATATAACCGGTGATGTTTGTCTCCAGTGTTAATAAATACGCCCCTAAGTGTCTGTAAATAGGGAATGCGTGGCAGAATTTATAAATGGAAATCTGTTATGTCATAAACCCACTAACATTTCCCCCATTCTGGTCACTTGTACTGATTCTTGAAAAGATGTAGCAGAAGTCAGTTCTCTGCCAGGTCTGTTAAAGGGCACCTACCACTGTTAAACTGTTTCCCCCACCAAAGTGCAGGCTAATAGCACCCACACTCTGGTTGGGGGACACAATACTAATCTGGCCAGAAAATCCTCCCAACAAGCACTATGCAGGGGCGGCCGACCGGGCGCACTAGGCAACCCGGCCACCTCACCCCTGCACCTGCGCATCGCTTCGTATCGCGCACCCCCCCTGGTGCGATATGAAGCAGAATGAAGCACAGGCTAGAGAGGTAGGCAGGAGAGGCCCCCCAATCGTTGCGCCCTAAGCAGCTGCCTCTTCTGCCTACCCCTAGTTCCGGCCCTGGCACTATGTTTAGGCTTGCCCCCTGATGTCACAATCCTGACGTCACATCACTTGTTCCATCCTGGTGATGTCACCGCCCCCTGACATCACCGCCCAGCCCCCTGACATCACCACCATTCCACTGTCGGGAGTCCCAGCTGCCAGAAGGTGGCAACCCTAGCTATGATGCCCCCGCTGAAAGGGAGCTCCCATTGTGGGAAGCCATGTTTGGTCTCACCCAGGTGCATAGTGAGCAAGTTGGGGGTTTCTCTATAAGCTCCCTCCCAGTACAAGAGCCGTATTGCTTGCTAGCAGTAAAGTGCGCATTCTATTAGCCTGTGCCCTGCACCTTCGGTGGGGGCACTTGTGTTACTATAGAGGGGGCAGACCTGTTTCCTCTATAGTTGTGAAGAAATCAGGGTGATTTTTTCTCAGCTGCTCTTCTATCTGCAGGTGGGAGGCATGGAACGAGGGCAGGGGACCAGGTAGGAGTCACTGTGTCCCTCCAAAGATTTTTTTTTTGTGGGGGGCCCGGCACCAAATACTTATGCCACTGGGTGGGAGAAACAATTTTGCCATGATAGATACTATTTGATCAGTTGGCTTCTGCTACATTGTTATAGTAGTCTCCAGCATAGCCGGATACTGTATGTGAGCAGCCAGACAGAGCCTACTTTCAAAAAGCAATTATACTTTATATAACTTTATAATAACTTTAAAATGACTGGAAATGCGTAATGAATGTAAACTGGAAAGTTGCTGAGAATTATATTTTCTTTCATTAGGGCGAAGTTTCCCTATAATCAGATAAAAATATTGACAACATTTTGATGTGATATTAAAACAATTAGCATATGAAGGATCTCAAGAGCCAGGCAATAAAAAACACCATCAGCCAAAGGGAGAGGGAGAGAGAGGAGAGAGAGGGTGAGAGAGAGAGAGAGAGATGGAATGAGAGGGTGAGAGAGGGAGAGAGAGGAGAGAGGGAGAGAGAGGAGAGAGGGAGAGAGATGGAATGAGAGGGTGAGAGAGGGAGAGAGAGGAGAGAGGGAGAGAGATGGAATGAGAGGGTGAGAGAGGGAGAGAGAGGAGAGAGGGAGAGAGAGGGAGTGAGAGGGTGAGAGAGGGAGAGAGGAGAGAGGAAGAGAGAGGGAGTGAGAGGGTGAGAGAGGGAGAGAGAGGAGAGAGGGAGAGAGAGGAGAGAGGGAGAGAGATGGAATGAGAGGGTGAGAGAGGATGAGAGAGGGAGTGAGAGGGTGAGAGAGGGAGAGAGAGGAGAGAGGGAGAGAGAGGAGAGAGAGAGAGAGGGAGTGAGTGAGACGGTGAGAGAGGGAAAGAGAGGGTAAGAGAGAGGGAGAGAGAGGGAGAAAGGGTGAAAGAGAGGGAGATAGAGAGAAAGAGAGGGAGATAGAGAGAAAGAGAGAGGGAGAAAGGGTGAAAGAGAGGGAGATAGAGAGATATAGAGGGAGGCGGAGAGGGAGGGAGGTAGAGAGGGAGAGAGAGAGAATTCTCACTTAACCCCATTTGAGTGTCATTTAAAAAGGCCAGGTTGTATCACAGATCACGCAGAGGTCTATAATTGAGGGAACAACCTATCATTAAGGCTGCCGGTGTTTAGTATCAGCCTAAGGAGAGTGGCTTACACTACCCGGCTAAATGATATATGCAAGTAATTTTAAACCTGACCTGATAATGACTTACAGATATAAGGATAAAGCTCCAGAGGCGGCACAGTGACAATGTAGCGGGAGGGGGGTGAGGGTGTATAGCTTCATGTAGTACTAGATTTCTGTACAACAACGTGGCACCCATCATCCAAGTTTCCATCCCTTCAGCATAGGACAGAAAGCACCCACGTAATGAAACAGCCCATTCCATAGCTCCCCTGTAGGCGCACATTATCCAGCAATGTCTTGTCTTGCACAAAGTATATAAAATATTGACTTTAAAATTTCAGATTAATTTGATTCTTGATGATTATTATTTATAATGGACTCCCATTTATCTGTAAGCCCAAAACAGTTACAAAAAAAATTGTGAAGGGAGGGGGTTGTTTATACAGAGCTCATTGTTTGTGTGTAAATTTAGTTGAAAGGGGGGCACATTGTAGAATAAAGTGTGAAAGCAATACATTCTCTATTCTTGCTTATTAAATAAATAAATATGGATTTTTTTTTAAATGAGAAAAGTAGGCGTTTAATGCCTTTTTATTTTCTCAGTGCCCCCGGACACACAGCAAAATGGCAATGAAGCTAATGTCAGCACTTTTGGGCGAGTGAAGATTAATTTCCTTTCTCTGCCTGCGTGCGTCTCCTCATTTCCGTTCCTGTCTACTGTGTATACGGTAATTAAAATAAAAATACACGGAGTATCTCCTTGTGAGGGATAACTCTCCCACAAGCTGCGGTTGCTGTGACGACCAGGTGAAACAAGCAGGCTGGGCTCCGTATAGCCATGATACAGGGAGAGGACAAAAGCTGCACATTTTAACCCCTTCACTGCATACAGGGCTGCCTTCCGTCAAATAGAGGTTGTGATTCTCTGTTAGTTGTAGAAAACATTAAAGGGGTTGGTCACCTGTGAGTTAACTTTTAGTATGATGCAGAGAGTGATACGCTGAGACAATTTGCACTTGGTCTTCATTGTTTATTATTTGTAGTTTTTTTCAAGTTTTTGTTCAGAAGCTCTCCCGTTTTGGAATTTCAGCAGCTATTTGGTTGCTAGGGTCCAAATGACCTTAGCAACCAGCGTGTGGTTTGGATGAAAGACTGAAATATGAAGAGGAGTGAACTTGAATAGAAAAATAAGTACTAAAAAGTAACAATAACAATTAAACTGTAGTTTCACAGAGCAATCGTTTTTGGCTGCTGGGGACAGTTGACCCCCATTTGAAAGCTGTAGAAGAGTAAGAATAATTCAAAAACTAGAAAAAAAATACCTAATGAAGACCAAATGAATAGTTGCTTAGAAGTGGCCATCCTATAAAATAATAAATGTTAACTAAAAGGTTAACCGCCCCTTTAATGTCCAACTTATGTCCCTTTACCTGTTGTTAATATATGACTCCCAGCGCCCCTCGGGTATCCTTCATATTTCCTAAGGTGGGTTCCCTCTGGGTACTCAGGGTTCCTCCTACACTACAAAAACATACAGGTGGGATAACTGTCTTCTGACTAGATTGACCCTAGTGTGTGTGAATGTGATGGGGGCCCTTAGATTGTAAGCTCCTCTGGGGCAGGGACTGATGGGAATGTGATGGGGGCCCTTAGATTGTAAGCTCACTGGGGCAGGGACTGATGGGAATGTGATAGGGACCTTAGATTGTAAGCTCCTCTGGGGCAGGGACTGATGGGAATGTGATGGGGGCCCTTAGATTGTAAGCTCACTGGGGCAGGGACTGATGGGAATGTGATAGGGACCTTAGATTGTAAGCTCACTGGGGCAGGGGCTGATGGGAATGTGATGGGGGACCTTAGATTGTAAGCTCCTCTGGGGCAGGGACTGATGGGAATGATGTATATTGTCTGTAAGGCACTGTGGAAATGTGTTGGCACTATATAAATAACAGGGATGGGGCCCACCAGATATTTCCCCAGTGTCCCACTGGCCCAGTCCGACCCTGGGCATTTACCTACCAGGCCCAGTGTGCAAAGTCCATGGTAAGAGCAAATTTGTTTCTTCATTGCCATTTCCCATCCCACCCATCACATTTGCGAAACTTTTCACATTTTTCAAAGATTTTGCTCATTTCTTTTTTTTCTTATTATTTTATTATTTGTTGTCTCTTTTGTATTTTTGGGGTTATTTTTATTTATTATTATTAACATTTATTTATAAATAGCGCCAACATATTCCGCAGCGCTGTACAATAAGTGGGTTTCATACATTGGACATACAGAGTAACATATAAAGCGATCAATAACCGATACAAGAGGTGAAGAGAGCCCTGCCCAAAAGAGCTTACAATCTACAAGAATATCTAATTTTATTGCATCTTAATTTTCGCGACTTTTCGCACGATTCACTATAAGCATACTTGCGCTATTTTACGCACGGTATTTCATGCGATATTTTTGTCGCGATAAATATTTTATTTATTTTTTGCATGCACGCTATTTATCGCATGCGCTAATTATCGCGACTTATTTAACACAAAAAAGTGTGCGATAATTTTTATCGCACTTTAGTGAATCGGCCCCAATATGTTGTACTTATTGTTCCTAACCTTTGTATGGGAAAGATTCTAATGTTCCAATTGGTCCCATATTGCTTAAAACCCTCCCAGTAGCCATCCAGTCAATACAAAATAATTGTACAGCACCTGTCTTTAAAGGAAAACTCTACCCCCAGAATGAATACGTAACCAACAGATAGTTTATATCATATTAAGTGGCCTATTAAAGAATCTCACCAAACTGGGATATATATATATCAGTAAATATTGCCCTTTTACATCCTTTCCCTTGAGCCGCCATTTAGTGATGGGTTGTGTGCTCCCTCAGAGATCAGCTGACAGGAAGTGATGCAGCTCTAACTGTAACAGGAAGTAGCGTGGGAGCAAAAGGCGGAACTCTGCCCATTCATTGGCTGATGGGGCCTAGCATGTATGTGTGCCTTGGCTTGTTTGTGTGCACTGTGAATCCTATGATCCCAGGAGGCGGCCCTTAATTCTTAAAATTTTCTATTTAGGATTGCCCAATGGCACATACTACTAAAACAAGTATATTTTTATGAAAATGGTTTATTTAGATGAAGCAGGGTTTTACATATGAGCTTGTTTATGCAATGTATTTTTAGAGAGACCTACATTGTTTGGGGTATAGTTTTCCTTTAAGAAGACCCAGACCAGACCAAATATTTAGGTAATTACAATGCTGTTTCTTGTAGCAACTTACAGCACCTGAAACAAGCACTTTGCATCTGGCAGTGAAAGTTGTTCTTCGGAAGTCCCATGAGTGCAATTTCTGGTCTTCCCCGAGCTTGCTCAAGGCAGCGGCACACTGTTGACTAATAGAGGAGAAATAGATTTTCTAGCCCCTGTCACATTTACTATCACCCAAGGGTAGGAGCACTATGGAGTAATAACATCAATGCCCAGATGATATCAAACCAAAATGGCACCCAGAGAAGCAGATAATAAACTTTTGGTTTATAATCAAAGGATACGCCTGAGGCCTGAGGCCAGAGAAGCAGCACATAATTGGAGTCGTCCAGCGGTGGTAAAGAAATTGTAGATGAAACAGCAGTATGTAGGGCATTCTCAGTGAGAGGGGTAAGCAGTAGACTTAGCTGAGTCTGGCTAGGTCAACAGGAAATCAAAAGGAACAATCAGGAACACAAGAAACCCAAGGCATTGAAGACAAGATACATCTAGTGATCCTTCCCTGACATTTCTACAAGGAGAGATATCATATCACTTTCTGGACTATGAAGTCCTTCATGAAAAAACTAGACTGATGACCAAAGCCAAACCCTTAATTAAATCATTGTGAATTACAGCTTTAACAAGCCCTTGTTTCTTTCCTTACACAGCGCAACAACAGTTTGCACTTGTACAATGTCCCATGATTTGGCTAAATACGTCCCTATTAAAGCTGCTCTCATGATACACGATAGCAGGACAGGCTCCATAATTGCTGTGAGAACAGAGTTTTCTGAAGGAAGCCAGGTGGGTATTGTTTGGGGGGTATTTTCATGTCATACCTGACAGCATTGGTGTTTGCTGTAGGCTACAAGTTCCCCTGGTTGCAAGAAGGGAAGGGCACTGTGGTTCTCCCTGAAAGGATAGGGTAGTCAATACACGCCATGAGCCCAAGAAACCTGCCTTGTGGGAGCACACGTAGTGGATGTAAATAGAAACCAATAGCTTTGTCTGGATCTGGAAACCTGAGGAGGGTGAACTGCTGGCTAACAATAGTCTCTTTGTTGGAGAGGCAGTGGAGAATGTGTAATGTAATGGTACACACAAAGGTACTGTAGAAAGACAAATATGTCTATGGAAACATGAAGGCACTGCACATAAGCTGGTCCATCGCAACAATTGTGCCTTTTTGTGGACATTTACTAGCGCAGACAGCTCAGAAATATGGTTCTTGCCAGGTCATCTACCAGGGTACATGTTATTTATGTTCAGATTAAAGTATAAAGAACCATAGTCAGACCAAAGTAATAAGAGGGTGGATAGAACAGGGCATCATAATGACAACAAATGACAATGAGCCAGCCTTTGCCAGAGCACTCATGATGTCTAGTCATGGCCAAGTAGAGTTGACATAATAATCATTTTGGATGATAATTTCAAGGTATAGGGGTAGGTTCATAAAATAACCCTGTTGCCAGTTTCTGGTAGTGAGAGGAACCATTTATGAACATGGGAAGGATGGCTAATGCAGGGGTTGGCAAGTTTTTGGGAGTCTAGGCAACAGGTTGTGTTTCAGCCAATGACTGTCAGCGCTGTGGTTGCTGCAGGGTTATTGGCTTAGAGCTTGCAGTCTAAGGATTATATTGCGGCTGGGTAGGGGAGAGGGTATATATAGATGTGTTATGGGATGGTTTTACCTCAGTCAGATGCCTCTTTATCTAGTGGTGTCCCACCCCCCTCACCCTCCATTAAGTTTATTAATAATAATAATAATAATAATTAAAAAAAATTGTCGGTTGGCTAGGTTGCCTTTCATTCTATAAAGTAATTTGGTCTTAAAGTGTTGATTTATAATTGTATAAAATCAGCTGATAAGCAGTTGTGGCTTTCCTCCCCCTTGAATTAATTGGTATCTAAGTGAGGGTCATTGGGTTTTGCCTACCATTCCCATGGTAACCTATGAGTCCAGGGATGCCAATGAAATGAGACTAAATACACAACTGAGAGTGAAAACGCAGACGTAGGAAGGAGTATTTTGGGGTTTATGAAGATCTGGGCTGCCCTATTTATAGTTCACACTGTATATTGTTATGCACTGTAGCACAACATGACAGGGGAAAGCACAACAGCAGGCGGTACTTCCGTTATTCATATTTTCCAGGTAAGAAATGCTAAAATCCCCTGGGAGGCAATGCCAGGCTGATTGCTGCATTCTGACACTGTGTTTCTGAGTGAGAAAATAAACCAAATGTTACAATTTTCTATACGTTCCATTAACTAAAATAAGGGTTGGGGCACATCTGTCCCTGCTGTCACACTTGTGTCACTCAAGCAAGCGAAACGCAGCCTTGTGCGCTGGCCAATCACAGTCCCCGAGACAGGAGGTAAGTAAACTTGTTTTCCGGAAATCAATAAAAGAAGCCATTCAGAACGCAAACAAAAGGCAAAGGGTGTGTTTACAATGTGATACCTGCTTACACCTTCTCATATACTTTTTTAACTGAGCTTATTGAAACAAAAGAAATGGTTCAGAAAAGAAAGAGAATTTTTTGCATATCTTCCGGAGACCTGAAATATACATAGAAAAGAATAATGGGCCATGAACCTATTATTGTCTGTGTCTTGTCATTTGATGTATTGCCTTGCCGCTATTATCTACTAATTAATAGAGGATATCATGTCCAGACTCCTAGTATCTGAACGAGGCCCTTGACTATGTAAGATTAGGCTCCTGACATCACTGAGGAGCTACAGATGGGTACAAATGATGTGATAGGGTGGTAGCACACATATGGAGGCCATTATCACTATACGTTAATACCTATTTTGAAAGGTGACCTACCAGAAACTGTAGTTCTATTTAATAATATAGCAAGCAGTCACTGTGCTTCTTAACAACATCTTTATAGGGTCCTCCTGTAAGAACCAGGCCAATGGCTAACCCAGGAGGGGTTGCATTCCTCAACATGGTGGTGCCTCCTCCCAGTGCCATTAAGTCACTGCCCAGCAAACTCACCAACAAGGCACACTCATGCGAGTGTGTGAGATAACATTGTTATCCCTTGACTAATTGTAGGCCTACCTTGCCGAAGCTTCTCTGTTCTTACTGTCTGAACTTCTAATTTAGTGGCCTGTTCCAGGCTATGCTTGCCTGTACATTTTCTCTGTGCTTGACCATCAGATTACATTCTCCTCCGAGCCCTCTGGTACCTTGTTACAAAGATGTTTTATATGCAACTATCTATTCCCCCATGTTCTTCTCAGTACTTAATGCCAGCTTCCAAAGGCCTTGTGGCCCTGACACTTCCATCTACAAAAACCTTCAGTCGGGAACACACTTGACCTTCTGCTGTCCTGTTCCCTGACTGGTTGGTCTGCTGTGTCTGCTGCTAGAATATAATGCAAGCAGAGCCTTCATCTCTACACAGACCGCTCTCAGTCTTGGCACCCTATCATCACTATGATAATAAATCATAACTTTGATCTATTGAACAGTTTGTTAACCATGGCACACAGCTTGCTAACCTTGTACTGTGGGTGTATTCTAAGTGAAGATCCTTGGCACTTTATTGGATATGCCCTTGGGTGCTAGTGAATGGGAGCCAAAGACAAAGTCATGGTCTGCCCTGCCCTAAAATGGCTAAGTTTGAGAAAGTTGCTCTTTTAAGGAACAACAAGTAGTAACAAGAATAGGTAACACTGTTTCACCTTAATCTTTAATCCTTGGAAATGACAGAGACTTTCCAATTATATATATGTGAAAGGGGCAAACTTCTGTTAAATATATGAGCAATTTGTCCTTCAGTCCAAGTATCCCCTGAGCCAGAGAAGGACTTGGATTTATGAATGTGAGCAATATATAAAAAAGAGGACACATATCACAGCGGAGAGTTTATCTCTGAAATATACATTAGAAAACTAGATTGGATGGAATGACGTGCCAGAACTGTGGGAGATGGAACGGGCCACTTATTCTATGATTAAATTTCAAATTACATAGAAAACAAGTCACTTATCCTGGAATAACCTCAGGCTTTATCCGACTCCTTCAATCTTTTGATGTATTGGAAAAGTTTACAGTTTCACTTTTGATTACCCTCAGGTGCTACTGTCATTTGTCGAATGAGAAAAACATTATCCTTTTGTTCTACATAAACAACTGATGGTCCTCATTTTGCAAGAGATTACCAACTAATTAGGCAGCTCAAATTATCCCCCTTTCACAATCAGGAATAAACGGAAACGTGTTCTGGATTTTGGCAAAAACCTTGAAATAAAATATGTTGATAATTTTCTGCACAATAAATATTTTCCTATAGGGGAATGGCTGCCCAGGAACAAGTCTAACAGGAGTCTTCACAAAGAAGGATCTGAAAGGCAATACACAAGTGTCGTACAGATTTTCTCAAGGGTGTCACCCATTTTGCTGTCACCATTCCTTGACAGCAGGGATTATACTCTAATAGGAGCCTTATGGACCTTTGGTCAGCATGCCAGTAAGACAAGAGCTACTTAAGAGGAGGCTATAACTTCAAGATGATCTAGTAACTAATCTTTGGAAGATTAACTCCCATGAAAAATATAAATTCAGCATTTAACAATTCCAATAGGCAAACGTAATGTAACTCATTTAATCAATTCTTTACAGAGATTGTTTATCATTGCCATCAATTTCTGCCAAACTAAATATTACAGTGTAAGGCTACTGTCTTATAACCCTCTAGGGAAGGGGTCCCCTACCTTCTTTACCTGAGCAACACAAGAATGGGGAGCAACACAAGAATGAAAAAAGTTCCAGGGGGTGCCAAATAAGGGCTATGATTGGATATTTAGTAGCCCCTATGTGGACTTGCAGCCTACAGGAGGCTCTGTTTGGCAGTACAACTGGCTTTTAATGCAACCAAAACTTGCCTCCAAGCCAGGAATTCAAAAATAAGCACCTGCTTTGAGGCCACTGGGAACAACATCCAAGGGGTTGGGGAGCAATATGTTGCCCCCGAGCCACTGATTGGAGATCACTGCTCTAGGGTCAGTTTTATTAGGTGCCAATTAACTTCCTGTATGTTTTTGGAATGTGGGAGGAAAGTTGAGTACCAATACCTAGACTGAGAGAACTTATAAATATGTCAAACTCAGCAGCCTTCTTCTGCAAAGCAGCAGGACTAAAGACAACTTTGGATAAACCAACAAACAAGGCACTATGCATTGCAGTTGCATTGTCCGTGGATATCAAATTGCTCTTTTTTAGGGTATCTATAATCTGGGAGCATTTCGTGGAGGCTGAAAAACAGCTAAGCCTTCTTTGTTTTCTGCGATTTACAAGTCAAATGAACTGGAGAAGAAAATGCCGTGCAGGCGACCCATTTTTGCAACTGTGGGTGTTTGTTTCGGGAACTGTCGGATTGGTTCATATGTTCCAGGTCCCGGAGTTTTCTGAAATAGCAAAAATAAATGGCAAGGGTAAGAGTTAAGTGATCCAAACAGCAACAAGAAATGCTTGGGAAAACACTTAAACTTGCAGAACATGTCGTCCTACTGACGTAAATTAAATGGCTGGAAAAGAGTCACATTAGTTCCACTGAGGAGATACATTGAAAATGTCCCGGACTTTAATGCTTTCCTTCAGGCTTTGTTGCATCTGTCCTGACTTAATGTACAATTACTTGACAACACCTTAAAGTAAATTCTTATTTTTGCTTATACAGTTCCATGAGTCCCCTGTTTCTCTGGAATGCAGCTTAGTTCAATGGCAGCTGGACAACCATCATTCTAACATACAAAACACTTCAGTGGAACCTGAGCTAAGGAAGCATGCTCTACTGTCATACATTGAGTTGCTGCAAGATATAATTATGGCCTAGGGCTATAAATGTCATCACTGGAGATTATAAACCAACGTGATACAACAGTACTCCCCTCGCAGAGGGGGCCAGAGCTGTACCAGTTTGTGTGGGGGGCAGTCGGAATGCTAGGTTGGAGGTAAATGCTTATTTGCTTTTCTAAGTAGTTCTGGAAGCCCAGCCCGAAAGCCAATTAGAAAATAAACAAAAGACGCAAACAGTTGTTTGTTGTCCTAAATATTCTTGGAATTATGTCAGGATGACTGATAATAAACAGTATTTCATATTAATATGTGTATGTATATATGGAACATACAGTATTTATGTATATCTGGGTTACAAAATCATCCAATTATCAGATTATCATTGGACACATGAAAACTGCACTAAAAACTGATTGCAATATGAGTTCCTTATTTTTTCAGCAAACTGTATGAGGGCTATAGAGGCCTATTATTTTTATTAAGTGGTTCTTTGAGATAGCATTGTAACATGGCTGGACCCAAACCCAAGTGTAGTAGTTGGGTCATGCTTTTTTGACTACAGCCATCACTGAATTTGCTCCAGCTTTTACTATACTCAATAACCAGTCAAGTCTCCAAAAATCATACATGTAGAAGCTTGAAGGAGTACAGGCAGGCAAAACAGGCAAAAGACCAGGGCTGACTGACTGATAAATAAGCACAGACTGGGCTAGGAAATGATGGAAAGGTTTAAAAAAACAGGTAAAGGACTCTGAACCAGAAGAGGACTCAAGAACCAAACCATAAGGTATTATTAGCTGGCAGCTGGCAAGACTAAGGGGCACATTTACTAATCCCCGAATCCGAATCCCGAATGGGAAAAAAACAGATTAGAAACGAAAATTTTGCGATTTTTTTTTTGTCGCGTCGTGATTGTTTCGTATTTGTAGCGACTTTTTCGGCACCGTCGTGACTTTAACGTATTTTGCGCGATTTTTTTGTTGCCGTCGCAATTTTTTCAGATTGCGCTATAGTAAACGGCGGAAAAACCAATTCGAATTTTTCACGCCGGCGACGAAAAAGTTGCAGAAAATAAACGATAAAGTCGTAACGGCGACGAAAAAGTTGCGCAAAATAAGAAACAATTGCGACGGCGACAAAAAAATCGCATAAAATACAGATCATTACGAAAAAATCGCATTCGGACTCTTTCGGACGTTCGTGGATTAGTAAATGTGCCCCTAAGGGTCAGATTTATCAAAATGTGAATTTACAGCTTAATACATAAAAACTCACATTCTATTCATTTGTATAGTATTTTTAGAAGCGTATTTACCAAATGGTGAATTTTTTGTCGAATTTTGATAAATCTGCCCCTAAATGTTGGCCATACTTGGGCCTATAAACGCTGCTTTTTTGGTCCTTCTGGACAGAGTTGGCAGCTTATTGGTTCCAAAATATTTTTTCCCTAAATCATTGGTCCTGCCACCACCATAACGGGGCCAGCCCCACAGTTTAGGAAGTTGAGCAAGCAAGATGCCATTTTCTTTGGTTGCTGCACGTAGCTTATTTCTGTACTGGATCAACAGGCAGTGCTGTATTCATAAGGGGAGGGGCCTTGAAGGGGCTTTTGTGACCCTTAGTGCTCTTTCATCTGGGGTCTACATAAATTACCTTTTGTAGGTGGTAGCACTAGAAAGTACTTTTATATATAGGATATATTATACCCCTTTGCCCTACAATATTTACAAATTAATATTGCACTTACAGAGGCTTCCTACATCTAACCAGTACATGTAGCTTTATATAGCTAAAGTTCTATGACAGTAATAGTAATAGATCCCCCTCTGAGGGGGCTCAGGAAGTGTAGGGAACCCAATGGGACAATGACTGAAAACAATTTCATATATGTTTATCCAAAAACCTTATTTCCAAAATGAAGGTGGATCTTAAAATGATTTGCTGGAAGGCCCAGTAGCTTCCAGTGACACCACTGAACAACACCCAAAGGTAACACCGTGTTCATGAATGTACAGCTTGTTATTTTAGTGGCGTCTTTAAGAAAGTGCTGTAATGAACAAGTCACCAAGCAAGCAGACTATATTTGGCTCTGTTTCCCTCTGTGCCCAAATGTGCCACTGTGTAATCTGCTAACAGTCAGGGCCCGGGCGCAGCATTCTGGAAATAAACTCCCTCAGAGATACCGAGCTCCCTTACTGGCACGGCTGGAGATGATTAGAGATCATTTATAAAGAGTGCGTTCCCTCTACTCGCTACTAACTCTCCTATGATATTTACTGTAATAAGAATGGTATTTTTTGAAAAACATTTCATAGGGCTCATTTACAAATGCAAGTGCAAAGTGCAATTACGGACACAAGTTGCCATGTTTTTTAACCATAGTGAAGACTGTTGCACAGATCCAGTGTAATTGCTGCAGTGAGGGGGAGTCTAAATTGTCAGGATGGCATCATTTCTGGTGCCTGGCACAATACCACAAATACACACAAGTGCCAGGAGTGTCTTTATGTGTCCGCAACCAAAAGCTGCCCTTTGTTACTATTAAGCAAATCCAAAATGGGATATTTGGGATTCTCAGGGCTTTTAGAAGAAATTATGTTCAAAAACAGCACTTCAGGTTGCACGTTGGACACCCCTGGTTTACGTAAGTCAACCTCTGTATAGGGGCCCCAGGTTGCCTACATTGCCAGCATGGTGCAAAGCTGTAAGTCTAGAAAACATTAGAGATTTATTTTCAGACATGTGACCAGTTCCCCCATGGTGCGTTAAGGCAGTTTGCCCTTCATGGTCTATGCTCTATGGTTTTCTATCAGTTGTTTAGATGTATCATGTGGCCAGCCCCAGACTGGCAATCTGTGAATTCTGGCAAATGCCAGAGGGGCAACTGTAAGATTCCATGGACAGTCACTATTTATTGGGCTGGTCGGGGGCTGTTTGGGCCTCTCTGTACTTAATATGCCAGGGCCTATTTTGAATCCCAGTTCAGACCTGCACATGACCCAATGAAAAAGAGTAATAGGTAGGGGTGGAAAATTGGTCACTGTAAGTTTTAGACCAAGCTGTATCCACATCCAAGGCACAGTGCCCTGCCATCCCACCATCTCTGCCCCTGTAGCTGAAGCTGATCCGGACTATATATGTATAGTTATAATGGTGGTACCCACAGTACAGTTTGTTTCCCCAGCAAGGAATTTCATGGGTTCACAGAATACAGTGTAACAGTGTTACTATTATACAGGGGGGCCCAGACTGTCATGGGATCTTTTGTATGGTACAAACAAGAAACAGGCTGGCAATATAAGCTACAGCACTGTCAGAATTGCAACCTTAAATAACAGAACCGCTGTTTCAAATGTCTCCCCCTGCTCTAAATGTGGAAAACAGAGACATTATTATTATTATTATTACTGTAACACTTGCATCATGCCAGCAGAGAGACCTGCCCAGTGTGTGACTTGCATGGCGAGTGCCCAGTTCTGGGCTTGGATAATGATAGGTTTACATGCTTGGCATAGCCCGGGCATAATGTTACTCTTCAGTACAGGAATGAAAAGGCTTTTGTAAAGTGGGAAGCAGGCTGGCTAATTTTAGATGTTCCTGGATCTGTAGCTTTAGCTATGAAACAAATGGTGATATAAATCTATATTGGGCTACAAATCCACTTTCTTGCTGTTTTGCCCTTCTCTCTGACTCTCCGCCAGCTTCTTACAAGTTGGGAGGCTGAAAGGCAGGACGGAAAAATCTCTAAAACTACTTTAAAAGGGCAGGTCACCGGCTAATTGGTTAGTTTTGGACAGGGGTACCCTGGGCCCACCGAAAGGCAAGTCTGTCCCCACCCTACCCAGGTCTCTGCAATCTGTTTTGTTGTGCCTGTTTATTGCAATTTATTCCAATGTATTCCCGGCGCTGACTTGACCTCTATTATAATTATTATTGATATTATTTTTATATAATATTTCAAGCTCTACAGGGGCAGATCAGACAATTATATCCTCTTAGAAAACAAACTGAATTTCACTTTTTACAAGTTACTGTTTTATTATTACAGGAAATTGTGTTTGAAAATTAGAATTAGAATTTTTTGCAGTTGGTCTACATTTTTTATTATGTGTGTTGGAATTATTCATCAGCTCTCCAGTTGGAATTTTAGCAGTTTATCAATAGGTAGAAATTACCTTAGCAACAAAAAAGTGGTGTGAGTGGTGTGAGACACTGGAATATGAACAGGAGGGGCCGGAATAGAATGATAAGTAATAAAATATACCAATAAAAGTGTTGCCTAACAGAGCAAATGTTTTTTGGCTTCAGGGGTCAGCGACCCCCATGTGAAAGAATCAGGCAAAAAAAACGTATTCAAAGTTAATTTCTAGGTTCGGGTTCGGGAATGGGACCCTAAAGGTTGACTCATTTAAATGGAATATGAAAAAGAAACAATTCAGAAAGTGCAACACAAAGCAGAACCGACTGCTGCGCAAATTTTGTGATGACTCAATTGCTCTAAAATTAATAAAATAGATAACTTTTAACATAATAAAAATCTGTTTTTTTCCCCCAAGGACATTATATTGCAATGTTTTCTAAGAAAAGCTCCCAAATAATATAAGCTGTTTCAGCTTCGCAATATCCAACTATTTTAATGTGGGTCATTTACAGATTATGTGGCTTAAATTTAGGCCGAAATGAAACTAACTTTTAATCCCCACTGAAAGGAAATGTGACATATTAAATACATATCTGTCTTAATTCTCATATGTCTGCAGCATGGGGGATTCTGATTTATTTGGGATACAGCCCATTTATGGATTTCCAGGTTAAAGATTCGCTGGAGAGCAACTGCACTGTGACTAATTAAATGCTCTGTCACAAGGGATATTTCACATGGGTAACAAAGGGGGAAATGTATAGGGTGAAATATATCCAGAGTAGGGGTGCCACTGGGTCAGTATTTGACCGGTCAGGCTGGTAAATCACAACAAGCTAGGGCCGACACTAATTTGTAATACTCTATAAATCCCTCCCTCCCCTGACTCTCGCTGCTGCTAGATTACCCCATCCACCCATTTCCCCGCCCAGCCTGCTCGATCAATTCCCTGCCCTATGGTGTCATCACCCTGCCCCATGTGACATCACCGCCTACTTCCTGACCCCAAGGCTGCTATTATTCTGATAAGAGGGGTCATTTATGACCACATGTGTAGTGTGCAAAGTGAGTTTTGAATGCAAATAATCATATTTATTATTACCCATAACGAATTATACAGCATAATTGCGGCCAAGCTTCAAATTGAGTCCAATGGAATTGCACCTGTCAAAATGGAAGCAATAGCAAGCTGTTTCTAGTATGGAGTCAAAGCTCTGCTTGCTCTGGTTTACTGGGCGCAAGTCTGGTGCGCAAATTGCAAGGTGCTGTGGGTATTACAAAGCTTATGGTGGTGGCAGCTCTAGCAACAATTTAGGGCCGGACTGGCAATCTGTGGGTTCAGGCAAATGCCAGAGGGGCTGCTGTAAGATGCCATAGATAGTCACTATTTATTGGGTTGCTGGGGGGCTGTTTGGGACATTGCGTACTGGAATTGCCAGGGCCCATGTTGAATCCCAGTTGGGACGTGTACACCATTCAACTGAGAGACAGGATGGATACACTGGCAATCATGTGCAGAGCTGTCAGCCAACCCCATGTCATGAGTGAGATAATGATCCAGTCATGTTTTTTAAAGGCCCCAATTCCCCTTCACACTAAATAATAACATGAAATAAGGTCTCAAAAGGGCCTCTGCGTGTGGATGTGCAGGAGTTTGTTAAGGACGCCAGTAACTTAAAGGGATTCTGTTATGATTTTTATGGTGCACTTTTTTATTTCTAAATTACACTGTTTACATAGCAAATAATTCACTCAACCATTTAACATTTTATTCTTGAACCAACAAATTGTTGCTGTAATATTGGTGTGTAGGCGCCATCTCAGTGCATTGTGCCTGAGTCTGAGCTTTCAGAAGGAGCCAGCGCTACACATTAGAACTGCTTTCAGCTAACCTATTGTTTCTCCTACTCCCATGTAACTGGAGGAGTCACAAGCCGGACTGGGATTTCTTACTATTGAGTGCTATTCTGATACCTACTGGGGGCTGCTATCTTGCTCCCTTCCCATTGTTCTGCTGATCGGCTGCTGGGGGGGGGGGATATCACTCCAACTTGCAGCTCAGCAGTAAAGTTAGTTCCTAACTTACTGTAGAGACCAAAGTTTAAAAGTAAGAATCTAACATAAGCCTTGTCATTGGATACTAAGCTGCAAATCTGGTTTCAGATGCAGGTACCGCTGCTGCTCTTTGCCCATCCCTCGCACTTGGCTTGTTAAAAATGAAAGCAGCATTAATTTTGTGTTGGGAACCTGCTGTAATCGATTAAATCAGAGAGGAGGAGTTAATAAAGCCCTTACTTTATACAGGGAATACCCCTACATTTGTAATTATATTTCTTTGCAGCCCCATGGAGATGAGTCTGAACCCATTTATACTTGGGCCAGATGACATTTACAGAAAAATCTTTGGTTCACAAATAGACACACTTTAGTGGAATCTGAGTAGACTGAACAACTGATTATGGGCTTGCACAGACAGTGTTTCCCTTAGCATTTCCCTGCCGGAACAAGATAATGTTCTAGAGCAGGTATTCCCATCTTTTACTTGTGAGCCACACTCAGCTTTAAAAATTGTTGGTGAGCCACACAAGCATAAAAAAAGTTCTTTGGGGATGCCAAGTAAGGGCTGTGATTGGCTATTTGGAGCCCCATGTGGACTGTTGGCCTGCAGGATGCTCTGCTTATGGTAAAACTATGCTTCCAAAACTTGCCTTCAAGCCAGAAATTAAAAAATGGCCACCTACTTTGAGGCCATGGGGATTACTGGTCTACAGTTAAAGAATGGCTATTATCAGGGGGTAAAGCAGAGAAAGTGGCAAAGACGTAGGCCAGGGAGCTGGTACTGAGGACCATGCTGGCCAGATGACATTTCTGCACCAGCCAACACATGGGGGCTGATTTACTAACCCACGAATCCGACCCGAATTGGAAAAGTTCCGACTTGAAAACGAATATTTTGCGACTTTTTCGTATGTTTTGCGATTTTTTCGGATTCTTTACGAATTTTTCCTTACCAATACGATTTTTGCGTAAAAACGCGAGTTTTTCGTATCCATTACGAAAGTTGCGTAAAAAGTTGCGAATTTTTCGTAGCGTTAAAACTTACGCGAAAAGTTGCGCATTTTTCGCGTAAGTTTTAACGCTACGAAAAATGCGCAACTTTCGTAATGGATACGAAAAACTCGCGTTTTTACGCAAAAATCGTATTGGTAACGAAAAATTCGTAAAGAATCCGAAAAAATCGCAAAACATACGAAAAAATCGCAAAATACCGATCATTACGAAAAAAACGCAATCGGACTCATTTCGACCCGTTCGTGGGTAAGTAAATCAGCCCCATGGTGTCAACCATGGTGATCACTGTTGAGTCTGACTGTAACAAGTAGAGTTACGTCTGACTGTAACAAGTGGAGTTACTTAATATTGAGATAAAGAAGTAGCAACCTTATGCTTTATTTTTCAGTTCTACTTGTGTTCCTGATTATATGGTGCTTTCCTACCCTAAGAACATGAGGAGCGAAGAGCTGACTTCTTAATGTCAGGGGTGAAACAACTTTTTCTTGTATTAATGTGCCACAAATGATATGTCTCAGCCTAAGCTCAAGGCCAGCGATGTCTATTATGATACATTACAGCCCAGCAAGTGGCCCGGGTCTAATCTTTTAAACCGCCAGCAATTTTAGCACTTTCTAAGTGTGTAATTAGGGATTATATTGCTCTAAGTAAAGCAGAATAACAAACCCAACTGAAGGGAATGCTCTTTAATGGCTGCAAGATTGTCAGTTTAACAGGCTCCACTTTCACAATATACACTTGGTGTCTTGTTAACATTTTTCCAAGCCTTTAGTTTACATGTATTAACCTTTGGGGAGCGTTGCATTTGCTGGAATTGGAGACCACGGGAGGATATGAAAGGGACTGCCTTATAATCTGGTGATAAGCCATCGAGGCAGCTGGAAATTTTACATGCCCCGTGCCAATGTATCTCAGACAGCCAAACACAATACGTGTCCTCATAAGGATTCTTTGAATATTCTTGTCAGGCAAAGCCAAGTCGTTGATAGCCAACAGCAATAATACTATAATTATTATTATTATTGTGTCCAGGACTACATGACAGTTGTTGTGATTTGTGTCCAAAACAAGAAGATGCTCCTGAGTTGTTAAGCTACAATTTTCAGCATCCACAATTAAAGAACCCCCTAATCATTTGGTTTGGTTTGCTAGTGTTTGGTGCATTGTGGGAAATATTTTACCAAACTTATGTTTGTCAATCACAAACCTGTGAAATTGTGTTCATAGCCATGCAGTGCTGGTTGAAATAAGTGGCAACTGACTCAAGTGTCACTGGGCCAGGAATACCAATGAATACTCACTATAAGGCTTGTTGGCTCAATCCTTGACCCATGAACTGACTCTTAAGAACTTAGTTAAGCATATATCTTGGAGGGAAGATGGTACTTACAGTACTGCACAACCTTGCACTAGGGTGTGGCATATCCCTTTATGAGGAAATAGGCAACTTGGAAGACTAGATGAGCTAATCAATAACTTTCTATGTTTGTACATGGAAGTTCCAGACCCAGTGAAGGCTGGGATGTGTGGAGCAGGGTAAAGTTGAGTTCAGCTAGTTAGACTTTGCCTGTATTGTAACAGTATTGTCACTCATATACCTGTATACCAAAGGGATAATTAATGGACATAGGTGATAAATAGCACAAGTACAGTTCCCCACAGCAACCAACTAGCAGTTAGCTTGTAACAGACAACTAGAAGGAAATATCATCTCGTTATATATGGGCAACAGAACTGGTGCAGTTTAGAACGTGTTTGGAACATTTACTGGGAGAAGAACATGAATACTCAAAAGATTCTACCCATCTTTACTTAAAGGAAAACATGGGAAAACATGTTTTTTTCAAAACACATCAGGTAATAGAGCTTCTCCAGCAGAATTCTGATTGAAATCCGTTTTTCAAAAACACAAACAGATTTTTTTATATTTAATTTTGAAATGTCACATGGGGCTAGCCATATTATTCTTCATTTCCCAGGGTGCCACAGCCATGTGACCTGTGCTCTGATAAAGTTCACACTTTACTGCTGCGCTGCAAGTTGGAGTGATACCCCCCCCCCTCACCCCCTGCAGCCGATCAGCAGAACAATGGGAAGGGAGCAAGTTAGCAGCTCCCAGTAGGTATCAGAATAGCACTCAGTAGTAAGAAATCCAAGTCTGGCTTGGGACTCCTCTCGTTACATGGGAGTAGGAGAAACAATAGGTTAGCTGAAAGCAGTTCTAATGTGTAGCGCTGGCTCCTTCTGAAAGCTCAGACTCAGGCACACTTTACTGCTGCGCTGCAAGTTGAAGTGATATCTCCCCTCCCCCCCAGCAGCCGATCAGCAGAACAATGGGAAGGGAGGAAGATAGCAGCTCCCAGTAGGTATCAGAATAGCACTCAATAGTAAGAAATCCAAGTCCGGCTTGGGACTCCTCCACTTACACGGGAGTAGGAGAAACGATAGGTTAGCTGAAAGCAGTTCTAATGTGTAGCGCTGGCTGAAAGCTCAGACTCAGGCACAATGCACTGAGATGGCGCCTACACACCAATATTACAGCAAAAAAATACATTTGTTGGTTCAAAAATAATATTTTAAATGGTAGAGTGAATTATTTGCTATGTAAACAGTGTCATTTAGAAATAAAAGTATATTATGAAATTCATGACAGAATCCCTTTAAGAATGGGCCAATTGTTTTGCAAAATACTATCTGCCATTTTGTATTTGAAACTCTATCCATGTTTAGGTTTCCTGCGCTATATATATGCAAACCACCATAGCTGGATACTAGTGATGGGCAAGCTGGCCTCAAACCCAGGGGTCAGGCAGGTTTGGCTGGCACCCACACAATTCTTGCAGTCTGTGAGCAGGTTCAAGGTGAACTTTACCATGCACACAACCCACCTGCAATCTTACTTTGTGCTGCTTCCACCTCTAGAAGTCCATATTTATAGATTTGTGTCTGCATGCCCCACCCCTTTTATGACATCAGAGTGGGGTGGATACAGGTCTATAAATACAGAAGCTAAGCAGGTTAGGGTCAGGAGTGGGTAAGAAGCAGGCAGGTTAGGGTCGGGTGTGAGTGGACTATTTGTCAACCATCACATTATTACTGGATACCCAAGGGCACAGCAGGAGTTGTCAATAAAGTTGGCCAGTTTTTAACCAAACTGGGCAATATCTGATTCAATATCTGAAACAATATCATTGATTCTGATGAGTCTATATGGCCCTTATATTGAATTGTCAGATATTTATATGCTACAAAGAGAATGAGAAATAGTAAAAATGATATCAGTACATAAAAATGAGGAAGAGACTGTCCTGCAGAGGAGATGCCATGCAAAATACATGTTAAATATACATATAGAGTGTGCTTCCTCAACCTAAGCTTTTCTTCTCCTACTGCTGTTCAGCAGTGCTGCAATACAAGTTGCTGACTCATGTTGGAATCAGCCAATCAGAGCAGGGGAAACCTGTCAATGGCTCACAGCATGAGTGCGTTGGTTGCAGCCAGGAAAAAAAAAGTTAGATAGAGCAACACACAAAAATATAATTAAATATATAAACAACTGCAGGAAGAAATAATAATTAGTGGATCAGATTTATATAACATGCACTACCGAATTGTAAACAGTGGTAATAACCTTTTATGTATTTATTGTTATGTATTCCCCAATACTTACTGAGATGTGGGCACGGGGAAATCTGGGGACCTTAGACCTGAAACACGATGATATGCCACGAGAAGGGTTACTTTTCACCTCGTAATCTCCAGGCCCAGGACCTTCTCTCTGAAGAAATATTAAAAGTAGATAATTATTTAATCTAATCTTCTCATGGAACCAATGCTATTAAAAGCTCTAAGCAATCTAGATGAGACGGAATCAAAGCGCTGATGGAATCTAAGCGGAAGACATGATTAAATTACTTTCCTATGGACAGATACATAGCAGATATGTACGGATGATTAAGTGCCGTCATTTAAATACAGGGAAATATTGCAGCGCTAGGGTTTAATATTAGAAAGAACATGAAATTATTCTATCAGGGAAGATAAATATAAAAGTTCTGGTAAAGTCTATCCTTATACTTGGTGCTTAGAAATTGGCAGATGCTAAATTGCCCCGGTGCTGTTACCAATGGCAACCAAGAGGCAATTAGACTTGAAAATAGTCTGACAGTTTCACATTCATGTTAGTAAATCGCTTATTTATATATTTCTTTTTGGTTTTTAGTGATGTTACATGATAAATATATTACTAGCCATGGCTACCTAATATTTTTATATCCAGTCACCTAAGGGCTTAATTATAATGGCAACTCTGCAGCTACAACTAGAAAACTAGCTGATCCTTGACAAGAGTGCACCAGGGCCTGTGGGCCCACATAATCACAATCTGGCCCTGAACAAAGGAACTGAAGATTACGCAAAAAAGAAATCTTGTAAGCAAAACTGAAGTTACACCACTGTCTGCACAGAAGGCTCAAGTATCATGTATTCAGAAAGGTATACTTGAAGTGCTGTACCCTGTAAACATCAGAACCGGGAGGGCAGGGTCCCCAGAATATTCCCCTGGTTCCAAATGTTCATGCAGACAGGATGCAGAAAATTCACGCTGCACCAAAACTTACCTCCACCCAATAATCTTCCATGGCTAGGGTTGCCACCCCTTCAGTTTTGAACTGTACAGCCTGTTTTTGAGGGGCTGTCTGGTTCAAAACTTGATTTTCAAAAATCTAAAAAACAGGCAGAAATCCAGCAGTAATGCCCATGACATCATAACCCTGCCTCAATAAATAATGGCCCTGTCCATGATGTCATCAACACACCCTTTGTCTGGTTTTGGGCAATGAGCAAAGGTAGCAACCTTATCCATGGCCCCTATTGTACCCCACAGCAATCAGTAATTAGCTTTGATGTATCTACCTCAGGTAGAAACAGTGTTGGACTGGAATGACAGAGGCCCACCAGAAAAACCCTAGACCAGGGGACCACTCTCCATACTATTTTTCATCCACTCCTCACTCAACCTCTATATTTTCCTAGTCTTTTATCTTTACATACTATAATCTATTCTTCTTTATATTTAGTCTCTTTGTTCTTTTAGAGCAGGGCTGTCCAACTGGCGGCCCGCGGGCCGCATGCGGCCCTCGACCCCCCTCTGTGTGGCCCCCCACCTGTCTGGCTGCTTTGATGCCTTACCTTTGTGTAAACTTTAAATGGTATCAGTACTGAGATTAACTACCCCCCCTGCATGGTTCTCACCTCAGATTCAGGCTGTAATCCCCCTGTATTGTTTAAACATGTAATCCCCTATGTTTTTCACACCTTTTAGTTTCTGCATTGTTCACCCCCTGCAGTGTTCACACCTCAGACTCAGGCTGTAATCACCCACATTGTTCACCTCTTCACACCTCAGACATTGTATGCATTGCCTGGCCTATTCTGTCTGTGTATAGGCAGCATAGGGTAGGCAGAGTATGGCACATAGGCAGCATAGGGCAGGGAGGGTATGGCACCCACTGGCAGCATAGGACAGGCAGAGTATGGTATGGCACACACAGGCAGCATAGGGCAGGCAGAGTATGGCACAAACAGGCAGCATAGGGCAGGCAGAGTATGGCACACACAGGCAGCATAGGGCAGGCAGAGTATGGCACACACAGGCAGCATAGGGCAGGCAGAGTATGGCACACACAGGCAGCATAGGGAAGGCAGAGTATGGCACACACAGGCAGCATAGGGAAGGCAGAGTGCTGCCTGAGTGTGCCATTCTCTGCCTACCCTATGCTGCCTGTGGGAGGTGAACCTGGCAGGGGTTTGTTGTGGGAGTTTGTTAGCAGTTGGAAATAGGCATTAAATGGTCCCTAAAGTGTGTAATTATATACTGGGGGTTGCTGTGCTATCCATAGGGGAGGAGGAGGCAAATGGATTTAAGGGTGTGTCTTAATATGACATAATATAATTCCTTAACATATTAATGATGGTTGATATCCCTGCAGCGACCATTAAATGGGTGTGGTTTGAAGTGGGTGTGGTTTAAAATGGGGGAGTGGCCAAAACTGGCTTCCATTAGCGGCCCTCCACCATGTATGCGAGAGAAATTCCGGCCCTCGGCACCGCAGAAGTTGGACAGCACTGTTTTAGAGAAACAAGGAATGACCATAAATTAGGCCAATGGTAAAAGGCAGGAGGGTAGAAATGGCAAGGGGATATCTGTAATTAAAGACCTTTCGGGTCATGGCCAAAATATTGATATTCCACAGTAGTATTAAATAGCAAAAATACTCACTAATGTATAAATAAATATTAGCTATTATTTCTTACAAGACTTACAAAACATGCCTTAGAGCCAGATATTTAAATATGGGCACCTACTTTGAGGCCACTGTGAGCAACATTAGAGGGGGTGGTGAGCAACATGTTTCTCATGAGCCACTGATTGGACATCACTATTTTAGACTTAGCTCAGTAGAATGGTTGGGATTCTGTAGAATTCCAGATGCCCTAAAAGGGTCTTTCTCACATACAGTATGGCTATATACAACAACTGCAGAACTGGCATTCACGTAGCACCCTGAGAGTACTATCTACTAGAGACACTACCTTCTAATTACCAGGAAATGGGGTCACAATTTGCTGCTTCAAACTTCATTTCCCTGACCCAGTCATGTGTGGCATGCAGGAATCAATAGCCTGCCAATCCACCAGATGTGACCGTGATGCCTGTTGAATGGTGATTCTTGTTGAGAAATTCATGGGAAAAGGGTTCCCATGTGGATTTCTCACCGGCGCTTTCTTTAGCACCTACAGGATTTTTCAGATTTAGGAAGATTTTCTCTGCTAATGGAAAATGTCAAGGTCTAGAGCGAAAGTTTCCAACACTGTCTTGTATTATGAGTGGTCCATCTGAAGGTCAGTTAGTGCAAGATTTGGGGAGCATGATTAAGTTTTAGGAGAAATGTGTAAGATCACCTCTGGCTTTGCTACTTCAAGAAATCTACTTGAGTCTACTTCAAGAAATCATTACTTGAGTTGAAAAGGGCCATGGCAAAAGGTTGGACCTTCAAGAGGGCTATAGAAACACCATTTAATATGGCTACATGAAATGTTAAATGTCCCTTTAAAATATGTGTGTTTGTTATCTGTTGTGCATTTGTTTTATTTATTTGTTAGAATTGTTGAACTTTGAGAACACAATTAGACACAATCCTGATTCTGAGTGTAACCAAATACATCAATCTGTGATGCCAAGGCCACTTTCTCTAGGCACTGTATGTAATCACTGGTTTGTCCTCTCACTGGTGCCCAGTAAGGGATTATTTAGTACAAGTAATGGCTGAGGTTAGCTGATAAACTAGAACTTTCCTGAAAATGTTTCATTCCGGGCGTGTCCAGCCACGCTACTAGGAAGACGCACCTGAGAGTGCTCCCGGGGGACCAGACCAAATCTCCCCTCATCCTGCCTCACCACAGGGCCCACGCCAGTCAGTGCCACAGGGGAGCACCTCCCAGCCTCTCCTGCATCCATCGGAGGCAAATACTACGGGCGCGGGCGCTCCTGCTCAGAGAACCAGCTGCGGCCTGGCGCGCCTCAAAGCCGCGGGTTAAATTTGAACGCGCACCCGCGCGCGAGATCTCCTGCTTCGCGGTTCCCACGGGCAACAGATTTTGCCGCACCAAGGGCTAATACACCCGATCAGAGTCGCGGCGTTCCAGTTTCGGCCCAACGCTGACCCGGAGCCGCGCGCTAAATTTAGAAGCGCATTCAAACGCAGACACGTCTGCTCCATGGTGCAACATCTTCCACAGCCGCAAGCAAACCAGACGCTGGGTAACGCAACTGGGTGAGTGCAATAGAAATTATGGGGGTGCCCTCTTCCAATCTCCAACAAGTACCCAAAGGGGCCTCTCCTTCACAGACACTGCCTGCTGCAGCCGGCTGCACTACTAATTAACTCACCTCACAACTTAACATCTACCAAGCTCTATATATTCGCCAGATACTACCCTCTGTGCTGCTCTCAATGTGCACATATTGCTAAACAAGACCTAAACTGTGCAGAGCAAAATACCTTCTCCAACACAGCCCACCAAGCAGCCTCTCCTTACTACCCCTTTGGAAAAAAAGCAGCCAAATGCCGCCTTGAAACCTGGCTAACTAGAGCTCCGTGGAAATACCCTATACCTACACCATTTTCTCCTGGTTCATAGACCCCAGCCATCTACCCAGCAAAGGCAACTGATATCTAGCTATGGGGGGCAAAAGCGGCCAGAAAAAACAACAGCCAGCTACTTCACAAAACATGGAGCAATATGTCCGCCGGCCCACCCAAAGCGGTGAGGGCCAGGTCTCCCCACCTTCACCGCCACCTGGGAACTCTTCAGTCGACACACTGGCGCAGGTACTAGCCGCTATCGCTAACTGCCAAGCGACATTAACAACCCGCATAGACGAAATCAAAACAGACTTATCCCTGATAAGGGTGGACTTACAAACTATCCGGGAACGCACAGCAGCAGCTGAAGCAAGGCTCAGCACTCTGGAAGACACGTGCAATCCGCTGCCAGCACAGATTTCAGAACTAAAACGGCAAATGCAATTACAAGCTGACCAACTAGATGACTATGAAAATAGGCAACGTCGTAATAATGTACGGGTCATGGGACTACCAGAAGGCACGGAGGGGGAATCCCTACCTGACTTTGCAGAAAAGTGGCTACGCACTCTCTTACCAGCAGCAGCATTCACCCCCCACTTCTCGGTAGAGAGAGCACACAGAGTGCCAGGCAGAGCAAGGCCCCCTGGAGCCCCACCTAGGCCCTTCCTGATCCGTATGTTACACTTCAGAGACAGAGACATTGCCCTACAGGAGGCTCGCAAAGCCGGTCGCCTAGAACATAATGGGGCGGTGATCTCGTTATATCCGGATTTCTCCACTCACCTGCAGAAACAACGCAGCTCCTTCACACTGGTCAAACGTAAACTGAGAGACCTTAACCTCACCTATGCAATGCTCTACCCAGCAAAGCTTAAGGTTATCGACGCTAACACATCCCATTTTTTTACATCGTCTGAAGATGCATTGGAGTGGCTGGAAGCTAGACCAAGACAAAACCCCCGCGCCTGAGAGGCTGGGAGCACACTCTATAGACTAACTACGTGGGTCGAGTTGCTACCTAAATAACACACAACTGGGACTGCAGATATATCACAACCTTCCACATCTTCCCATGTGACAATAGGCCACTAACTGGCGGATGCACCCCTCCGGGGAAAGCCATATAACACTTTTGACTCGGTGATGATACTCCTCTCACCTTCCACCTCATTAGAGACTGCAGGGTGTTGATAAACTAGATGGCATGCGCCCCATGTGGCAACCAAGATTAAATTATGCAGTCAATGAACGCTAGACACCTGGCAACCGACCCCCCAGGACCACGAGAAACTCACACAGCCGGGGACTTCCCCCGCCACGGAGCTCCTAATTCAAAAGTTAAAGCACACTAAGTGCCTTCCTGGTTGATTGGCAACCACAGTTCCTAGTCAAAATTGTTATGGGTACAAGGCCCACCCATCTAGGGGGGGTTGGGCAGGGTGGGAACGGGGTTTTGTTGGGGTTACTTTTTGTTTTGATAACTGCTCTATCTCTCCTCTTCTGTGCCTTCCTTTTCTCTCCCTTCCTTTCTCTTCCCTACCTCCCCAGGACCCACATTAATGGAGACGTACTTGGTGATACAAGTGAGGGCATCCGGACCTCAAGCGACTCATCTGGTAAGACACATTCACTAACAGTATACCTCTCACAATGGGTGACTTAAAAATTATATCATGGAATGTTAGAGGCCTGAATGATAAAATCAAGAGATCTCTGGTCTTTAACTACCTCAAAGCCCACAATCCACATATCTTACTATTACAAGAAACACACTTAACAGGCCAAAAAACTCTCGCTCTAAGAAAGCCTTGGGTAGCATACGCTTACCACTCTACTTACTCCTCATACAGCAGAGGAACCTCAGTTCTTATAAGGAAGGGCGTACCTTTTCACCTGGGGGAGATGCGCACCGACAGGTCCGGCAGGTACCAGATAATTGCATGCTCGGTAGCAGGATCTCCTATGACCTTAGTCAATCTGTACATCCCACCACCATTCTCAGAAACAGTGCTACTTGACATATCGCCTATTCTAGCACAACTACCCCCATCCCCCGTCTGCATAGCAGGTGATTTTAACACTTACCTAGACCCAGCATTAGACAAACTTCATCCCTCTACAATCCACCCCTCCAAACTTGTGGACTGGCTCAAAGCATATAACCTAACCGATATTTGGAGGTGGAAGTACCCACACACCAAAGATTTTACGTGCCACTCATCCACGCATCATACCCTGTCCAGGATAGACTTAGTACTGGTCTCGCCAGACCTTTTGCCCAAAGTAAGAGAGATCAAATTTTTACCCCGAGCAATATCAGATCACTCTCCAGTATACTTCTCCCTACAATTATCAACGCACCCTCACCACAAACAGTGAAGACTGTCACCAGCCTGGCTCAAAAACCAAACAATAGCAAATGAATCTGCTACTTCACTCCAGAACTATTGGTCAGAGAACACAGGCTCGGCCAGTCCGAGTGTTGTTTGGGATGCAAGCAAAGTGGTACTGCGAGGGGTCCTGATAGCTTCAATATCCAAAGTAAGAGCTACTTCTAAAGACCACATAGCCACCCTAAACTATAACGCAGCTCAGGCAGAACAAAAATTTATAGACAATCCTAACCCGCAAAACCACGCCGACTTTGCTGCAGCCCTCAGACAGGCGGACTTGCATAGACTAGACCTCACTAAGAAACAGCTATTACACGCAGCCAGTAAATCATTTGCTTTAGGAGACAAAAACGGTAAACCGCTAGCTTTTCTGACCAAGGTACTGGAAAACACTACAGCAGTCCCCAAACTGATCTCACCACAAGGCGAAGACATTCCCTCCCCATCCGACATCGCTGCAGAATTTGAGAAGTACTACTCAGACCTATATACTTCCAAGGCTCAATACACAAATGAGGATTTACACTCTTACTTAAATACAATCACCCTCCCCCGTCTAACACAACAACAGACAAAATACATGGACAATCAAATCACACAGTTAGAAATTGCAGAGGCCATTATGTCTATGCCAGCAGGGAAATCCCCCGGTCCTGATGGATTTGGCATCGAATGGTACAGGCTCCATATTCGCCAGCTAGTTCCCAAACTACTAGAAACATTTATGTATGCACACGAAAACTTTCTACTCCCGCCCTCCTTCTCCGAAGCAACCATTATTGTCTTACCCAAACCAGGCAAAGAACCCACCCTTTGTGCTTCATATAGGCCTATATCGCTCTTAAACACTGAAATTAAGATCCTAGCCAAAATCCTTGCAAGAAGACTAACAAAGGTAATCACCACACTGGTTCACCCAGACCAATCTGGTTTTATGCCCTCCAAGTCTACGGCCATTAACATTCGCCGCCTCTATTTTAACTTGCAAATAAACCACGAAAATGGAGGATCCGGCTCGGTAGTGTCCCTTGACACTGCTAAGGCATTTGACTCCATTGAATGGCCCTACTTATGGGAAATTTTAACCAGACTAGGATTTGGCCCCAGTTTTGTAAAATGGATCCGCCTGTTATACAGCAAACCCGTGGCAAGAATAAAAGTGAACGAAGCACTATCCTCCCTGATCACACTAACCAGAGGAACTAGACAGGGATGTCCCCTATCCCCCTTGTTATTCTCCCTAGCCATAGAACCAATGGCGATATTAATTAGACAGAACCCAGAGATACAAGGGCTCAAATACAAAGGCACCGAAGAAAAGATCTCTTTATATGCTGACGACACCCTGTTATACTTAGCTGACCCATTAAAATCCCTAGAAACAACACTTAATACAATCTCTCTATTTGGAAAGTTCTCAGGCTTACAGATAAACTGGGACAAATCCCAAATCCTTCCACTTACAGCCCGAGCATCTCAATCTATCAACCCTGCAATTAATCTCAAGACAGTGGACACCTTCAAGTACTTGGGAATCAATATACACAAAGACCCCACCAACTTCATCTCCTTGAACCTACAACCTCTCATACAACAAATGAAAAACACACTATCACGCTGGTCCGCACTACCCCTTACACAAATTGGCAGAGTTAATATATGCAAGATGATATATCTCCCCAAACTACTCTATGTCTTCACCAACTCACCTTGCTATATCCCCAAAACCACACTACGAACAATAGACCGTATACAAGCTGACTTCGTCTGGGCCAAGAAAGCTCCAACAGTAGCTAGGACTACTCTCCATGCATCAACCTCACAACTGGGATTAGCAATGCCCAACTTAGAACTCTACTATCTTGCAGCACAGGCAGTACATGCTTCAAACTGGAAAACATTTGACACCGAAAACCCGGCTTCTCTACTAGAAGCACTGTATTTTGGCTCCATTGAATCCTTACACCATGCTCTATATAGACCAAGCAATTGTCTACCCCCCCTAATACCTCTTTTAAATGCCACCAAAAAAACCTGGGACATGTTGTATAAAACCTCCAACATAAAAAACTCAATCTCACCTGACACACCTCTGTGGCACAATACCCTTCTTAAAAATTTTGCAACTTTTGAAAAAGGCGCTACATGGGCAAGAGCAGGGGTCAAACAACTCCACCATCTACTACACTCAGGATCCCTAAAAACCTGCAGGCAATTCCAGGAACTTCCTGCCCTGGCGGACCTGTCGGTGCTCAGTTACATGCAAATATGACACCTCTTCCTTACACAATTTCAGCAAGATACCCACCCCATAGAATACACGACAGAAGAAAACATAATCTCTGCTCCAGACAAGCGTAAAACCCTCTCCAAAACATATGCAGCAATCACTTCTCACAAATATGACCCCAGACCCAGAGTCAAACTCAAATGGGAAACAAGCGGCCTCCACCTAGACCCAGATGACTGGGAAGAGGTGATAGACAATCTTTATTTCCCATTAATAAGCACAAGAGACAAACTAATTCAGTTCAAAATTATACACCAAACATACTTAACACCTAAGAAACTATACCAGATGGGTCGCTTGGAGCACTCCCGATGCCTTCGCTGCAATGAACCTGATGCGGATTATATGCACTTGCTTTGGAATTGCCCAGACATCCAGAGATTCTGGCAACAAGTTATGCGCTTCCTAGCAGACGAACTTTCCTTACCTCAAGTTTTAAACCCAATCACATGCCTGCTGGGCCTCGTAGACTCCCTACTACCAAAGACAGCCTCGAGATCACTTATGAGAGCTCTGCTATTCTATGCCAAGAAAACTGTGGCCCTACACTGGATGGGTCCCCAACCTCCCACTTTGAATAAATGGATAAAATTGATTAACTCTCAACTTGAACTCTACAGGTTAACATACCTAGCCAGAGGATGCCCACTAAAGTTCGAGAAGATTTGGAACCCATGGCTGGAGTCTCCAGCAACAACGGTCTAAAGCACCACAATACGCTCTCCATTCCCTACTTCCCCTCCTCTCCTCCCTCCTTCTCTCTTTCTTCCCTCTATCATTTCTCTTGTTTATAAAAAAATTCAATAAAAGTTGACTATTAAAAAAAGAAAATGTTTCATTCCAATTCTGTTCTGATGCAACTTTTGCTTCATCCAGTTTTACACACTTTGCCTTAACTATAACAACTCTGTCAACCTCTTCAACCAAAATAGCACTTTAATGACTTTTACCAGCTCGGAGCTGGCAATATGACATTATTTCCTAGGGGAGGATGAATCTGCATTTGGCAGGTGAGACAGGAAGTTGTCGATATTGTAATCCCCAGTTATAATCTGGTTAAATTTGTTAAATGGCTATTGAGATAATGGGATTTCAATGACATCTTACTACATCTGTGACATTCTCTTCCCATCTCTATGACTTCAGTGGAAACTTTGTGAAGCTTTCATGATTGAAATGGAATTTGGATTAAACAAATCTGATAAATGGCAGAGTCCTTGGCTCTATCATATCAAATATTTTTGCAAAATATATTTTTATCTTTTTTTCCATGGAGAAAAAAAGATACTATTGTTTCTTCATAGCTGAAACTTTTCATACTCTTTATCAAATTAGTATCTTTTTTTGGACTTTTGATTGTGACCAACACAGCACTGCATATTCTAGATGGGGCCTTGCAAGTGCTTTGTAAAGATGGAGTCTGGGTTGCTCATTGGATAATAAGGGCTCCTTACTTGATGGTAACAGGTTGTCAATATCTCAGCTTATAAATTCTTAGTGCTATTGCTCTAGTGATTTCTCAATATATTATATCTCTCCTACATGCACGAATAATATATATACTTACAGGAACCAAAAAACTAGATGGAAACCTCTTCACTGCTGAACGGAACATAAAATTTCTAGAATAAACAAAGAAATTGATTGAATATGATAAAAGGAGACATGCCGAATTAGTGAAATCTAACACAATGTATAATTGCTATAAATTGCTGTAATCAAAGCCTTTCCCATGAAGTGCCACTAAAGATGACACACTTAATAGCCCATGATGAAGTTAATTGGTTTTGTCTTTCGTAGGAGGAATTATTGAGCATCAGCATCTTTATTGTTTATTGTTCTGCATTAATCACTTCGTTTAGTCGGTTGAGTTAATTTTGATGACATTCAACGTGCCTTCATTTAGCCTCGTGAAAAGTATATAAGGCAAAAAAATCTTAATTGCAGGCCTTGCAAGCTCCAATACACCCAAAACATGTCTATAATCCCCATGAACAATGACCAACCTCCTGCAGCCCCACTCCTTTTGCAGGCCACAAATTGGACCTTCACAAATCTCAAGGGCCAACTCTTTACCACAGGGTTCCCAACTGAACTTTTCCCTTCCCTCCAGGTTCTTGTTATTATTATTATTATAAAAAGTGCAATTTATTGCTCCAATGCATCATACCATGCTCCTTCTGGCATCTTTTATATGTAAGTTCTATTTAGCAGGTCCCTCTTTACATCTTGTATTGGGTATTTGTTGTATTTATGTAATCTGTCATTTGTATGCTTCATGTATTTGTCCATTGCACAATATACTGGGGCTTTATAAATGGCATATGATTATGGTAGCTATGGTTATAGTCACAAAGTCTCCACCACGTCTAGTAACCCATAGCAACCAATCACCAGGTGGCATATAGTGGTCACCTCTTTTACTAAATTACCTGCAAACTAGGACAGTATCACTTTTTATAGGACACAGAAATCAGAACAAATGCTAATAGGAAATAACTATTCATTCACTTTTCAGTATGTCTATTTTACAAATCCAAAAAGAGAAAATAAAAGTTATAATAGAATTCTTACTTGCATTCACAAGGCTCTGAAGAAGGGTGAATGACATTATATTTGCCTGGGTCTGTGTGTAGATCCTGCAAAAACAATTCAATATTACATTTAAAATGGCACACAATACTTTCTTGAAATGATCCAATGTATCTGCCAGAACAACCACACCAGGGAGAGAATTCCACAAAATCACAGCTCTCCTCATCTTAAGATCCAACTTTTTATCTCAAAGGATACCCACATGTCCTCTGAAAAGATGTAATGGTAAATAAGGCATCAGAGATGTTTTTTTAAAGGGGTTATTTTATATTGTCTGTAATTTTACTAATTAATGCACTGTAATCATACTTCTGTTGAAAGTGCACCTATCTTCCCATTCTTTGGTTGGGAGAAACCATAATGGCATCGACAGTAATATCCAGGCAGACTCCCCTTAAGCCCCTGCCAGTTGTGATGCCCCATCAGCCAACACACCTTGAATCACACAAATCTGAGGCTCATGTTGAGTACATTACTGCAATGCCAATACCCAGGGTACAGATACATGGGTTGGAACAAACCACATCAGCTAACTGGGTATAGAAAGGGCTCCAGGCAATGCTGTTCTTCCAAACCACCATAAGTTCCATTATTTACAACTCTTCTGCAATTGTTCCACACTTGTTCCACACTTTTTCTCTGTATTTGTCTATTCTCTATTATTCCCTTTAACTTCTGCTCTTTGCTTTTCTGCCAACTAAGGGTAAGGCCCCACGAAGCGGATTGTCAGCCTGCATATAAACGCCTGAACCATTGAATCCGCCCAAGTGCAGACACACTCAGCCATATCCGCCAACTAATGCAAAGTAATAATCAGTTACCCCTTTGCATTCTGCTTCCTATCTCTTCTTTGTCTCACAAATCTTGCAATTTTTATCTTTTCCACAACCCTATCTCTCACTTCCAATGTCCCCTCCATGTCTGTTCTTCCCTTCCCTGTCAACCCTCTCCTCTTCTGCCATCTCACCTTATTTCCCTTATATTCTACCCTTTTCAGCCATTATAGAATTTAGCCAGTATAGAGTCAGTATATTAACAAGGGGTGAGGCAGAGCCAGAGGAACAAATGGGATACACATCCCCCACCCCTTTTTGTACAGGCATGAAATAAAACCTTGAACTCCCTCAGGAAGGAATATCTCCAGGGCTTCACAGGCTTAACTTAGCCATATCATTGCTTTAATTGGCCAACCTGGGGAGCCTCACTTAAACTTAAGTCTAGAAGTCTCAATGGGCCAGTATTTGGGAAACGTGCCCTTAGATCTTTGATTCTCTGTGAATACTTGCGGTCTCTTTCCCTGGCTGAATAATAAATGTAGATAGCATCTCTTTATCCTCTGCTTTATGCGACAGCACATGGACAAATACTCAAAGAATATGAACAGTCACGGGTTAAGTGTTCACACCAACTTTTCAGCTTAATTAGCCTCCATTGGGAAACTTCCACTGAGGATTAATAAAGGCTACACGTTGGTCTGAACAAATTGATCTTTAATTCGTGCCTTATGTGCATTTTCCCTCATCCAGCATCACAGGCAAACAGTCTTGTAGCTTTGCTTAAAGAGATTATCCATAGCACTTACTTGTAATGTAAGATAACACGTCTGAAGAGTAACTTTAATAACTACCCCTTCTACCCAATGACAGTTTAATAACTCACAGGGTGGCATTAAATCTGCCAATGGAGGCAAAGTGTTACAAAGAGATTTTGTAGTGCTCTGCGTTATGTGCCTGATATTTGTAGCTCACCCTGGAGGGAAAGGTGACATTAAATATATCTGTCTTTTATTTACCAGCTGTATGGAGAAATAGGACACATAAATTCCGCTGCAAGGAAAGGTGACCAAGGGTTGCTCACTAATATAAAAACAACTGACAGCCCATCTTTAACCAGAGAAGAAATGCCAATGGTGACATCAATATATAATGTATCAAGGCTTCGGCAGCACAACACTGCAAACAAATCTTGCACAGATAAATCATCTCTTTATATATGTATTATATTTATATAGAAATATATTTTATCTCACTCTTATGCTGGGAAAAAGTAGAGAAGCTACATAAACCAGGTAGTGCCAGGAATGAATGAGAAGCCATGTACCTTATCCCTGATGCCAAGTAACAGGGTGTTCCTTCTGGTGTTCCTAAATGAGTAGGTATTTGGAAGCCTTTCAACGAAATACGCTAAATCTGGGAAGTTGTAGCACCCTGGCAATAGCTTTTCTCCAGAGCCTACAGGGTTTGGCCTTTTTGTCCTGCCTTGGCATTTGAAACTAAAGGTTGGTTGTATGGGATTAAGTTGTCTCTCTTGTAGAAAATCCCGTATATCATAGGCTCCTGGGGCAGGTGTCTCCTGAAAGCATAAAAACACATTAAATACATTTAGAGGTAAAAAGAAGAGAAAGTCATTTTCTGTATAAATATATGATCTGCTTTTTTTCTCTCCATCATTCTGTGAAATCTCCCTGTGCATATTAGTCACTTCCTCTTCCTGTGTATCTGTCAGTCAGTCAGTCACTCCCTCCTACTGTGCACCTGTCAGTCACTCCCTCCTACTGTGCGCCTGTCAGTCACCCCCTTCTGCTGTATATCTGTCAGTCACCTCCTGTGCATCTTAGTCACTTCCTCTTCCAGTGCACTTATCAGTCACTCCCTCCTCCTGTGCAACTGCCAGTCACTCCCTCCTCCTGTGCAACTGCCAGTCACTCCCTCCTCCTGTGCAACTGCCAGTCACTCCCTCCTCCTGTACACTGCCAGTCACTCCCTCCTCCTGTGCAACTGCCAGTCACTCCCTCCTCCTGTGCAACTGCCAGTCACTCCCTCCTCCTGTACACTGCCAGTCACTCCCTCCTCCTGTGCAACTGCCAGTCACTCCCTCCTCCTGTGCAACTGCCAGTCACTCCCTCCTCCTGTGAATCCTAGTCACTCATGTACACGTCATCCCTTGGATGTGAATAATAAACAATTCCTGTTAGGCTAATGGCACATAGGGTGTGTTGTCTGCCACTGCCACCAAGTGAAAACAGCGGCAGAGAAGGTGCCCCTTTTGGCCTGTCACCACCCGGAATACTATGAAATGAAAAGCGGTTAATTTGATGCACACAGAGCAATAACAGGGGCCTCAGAGCCAAAATGCTCATTTGAGCATCCACCAGTTAGCACTCCATGGGTATCCAGTTAGCAACCTTCCATTCATTATTAGCAGTCATGATAGGCCAATCAAAGCTACCTGCTGATTTGCTGCTTTGGCCTACTAGACTGGGGCAAACTTTTGCTTGCATTACTATGAAATCCCACAAACATCTCAAGAACCAAATTTCAGAATATTATTTCCATGTTCTTGAGGCACAACAATAGTTTCTTAATTTATTGTAAATGTGTTGACAGGCAGCCTCCACAGAACCTTTGCAAATATTGATCTAGGAGATATTATTATTATTATTATTATTAAAGGGGAACTCCACCCAAACACAACTTAAGCTTTTGAAAAGTGAACATAACTTCAAGCAAGTTTGTAAAATACATCATTAAAAATATGCAGCCCTTTCATGATTTTTAATGTAATAATATGGGTTGGAACAGTTCCCTAAGCCCCTCCCCCTGTTCCCCTGCTGACTGGCTGGCTACTTTGAGACAGTAGTCGTCTGCCTTCAGCCTGCATCCTCCAAATCCCACAATTCCCTGCACGTTAGGGAAAGGAACATCATACTGCAATGCATTGTGGGTTATGTAGTTCCTGCATGCTGTCTGTAAACTGTGGAGAAGTTGTTACATTTTGTAACATCAGCTTTTTCGTACCTCCTCCCCTGCCAGAATATTAAATGATGGAGAAAAAGAACTGTTTTGCAGCTGGATTTCAGCATATAAAAATGCTATTTATTCCTACTTTTCGAAGGAACAGATTACAGGGACATGGATATTTGGGGTTTCTGTGTTGTGTGGGGCTCTTTAACACATTTTGGTTCGGAAGCTGGAATTGCACCCACCTCCCCCCAAAAAATCAAATTTTAAAGTAGAAGGGATTTAAGGTGTTAGTAGTGGAGATCAGTAGAGTTACCATTTTAGATGATCCTTACCCAAGATGAGCTGATCCAGGCGTCTCTTTTAAGTTCTTGATTTTGTTTTTGCGGCTCATGTTTCTAGGAGGAAACACACAGAACCAATTCAGTTGGGACAAACTCTGAACATTGAAACTCTCCCCCCATTCCCTGCGTTGTCCCTTCAGTCAGCTTCTTCCATGTCCTGTTCCTCACCCACCTTCTATTTCTTGCCTGGCTTCCTTGTTCTTGTTTCACCTGTCCTCCTACGTCCACAACAATTGTGCCTTTTCCTTAACTCCCACTTTCTGTCATCAAAAATATTATTTGTATCTGAGCCTCCCTCCCTCCTTTTTATGCCAATATGCAGTTCACACACACCACTTTTTACCCTTTAATAAGAATGTGCATTCATGTACAGTGTGTGCCCTGGTTCCAGTGTATTGGAGAGAACAGTAATGGAAAGCAATCCACGGGACATCATTGTTAGTACAGGTATCGGACCCCTTATCCGGAAACCCGTTATCCAGAAAGCTCCAAATTACGGAAAGCCTGTCTCCCATAGACTCCATTTTAATCAAATAATTCAGAATTTTAAAACTGATTTCCTTTTTCTCTGTAGCAATAAAACAGTACCTGTAATTGATCCCAACTAAGATATAATTACCCCTTATTGGGGGCAGAACAGTCCTATTGGGTTTATTTAATGGTTAAATGATTCCCTTTTCTCTGTAATAATAAAACAGTACCTGTACTTGATCCCAACTAAGATATAATTACCCCTTATTGGGGGCAGAACAGCCCTATTGGGTTTATTTAATGGTTAAATGATTCCCTTTTCTCTGTAATAATAAAACAGTACCTGTACTTGATCCCAACTAAGATATAATTAATCCTAATTGGGGGCAGAACAGCCCTATTGGGTTTATTTCATGGTTAAATGATTCCCTTTTCTCTGTAATAATAAAACAGTACCTGTACTTGATCCCAACTAAGATATAATTACCCCTTATTGGGGGCAGAACAGTCCTATTGGGTTTATTTAATGGTTAAATGATTCCCTTTTCTCTGTAATAATAAAACAGTACCTGTACTTGATCCCAACTAAGATATAATTACCCCTTATTGGGTTCAAAACAGCCCTATTGGGTTTATTTAATGGTTAAATGATTCCCTTTTCTCTGTAATAATAAAACAGTACCTGTACTTGATCCCAACTAAGATATAATTACCCCTTATTGGGGGCAGAACAGCCCTATTGGGTTTATTTAATGGTTAAATGATTCCCTTTTCTCTGTAATAATAAAACAGTACCTGTACTTGATCCCAGCTAAGATATAATTAATCCTTATTGGATGCAAAACAATCCAATTGGGGTAAATTAATGTTTTATTGATTTTTTAGCAGACTTAAGGTATGGAGATCCAAATTACGGAAAGACCCCTTATCCGGAATACCCTTGGTCCCGAGCATTCTGGATAACGGGTCCTATACCTGTATTACTATACCTTGATAACCATTGTAGTAGCAGGACGTTTTATAACAACTGCACCCTGACACTCTATTGCTTCCTGGAGCAATAAAGATAGAATTATGTGAAATATACATATTATATACACAGTGTGAGTACCTTCTTGTAGTGATTCCATTTAAAAAAAAACAACTTGAATTTGTCTCATTAAGTTTCCAGGGGTGGTTAATTACTGCCCAATGGCAAAGCAAGGATTCTTACTTTGGCTATGCCCACAGGGAAATATAATGGGTTCGGCATCTGCTACAGGTCTAGTTACCCCTAGCAATCAATCAGCAGGCAGCATTTATTGGTCAGCTGTTTGAAAGCAAAAACCTGATAGGTTGCTTTTGGTTACTAGATCTAGAGACAATTTAAGCCTTTAATTACATTGCTCCTACTAATGCCTGATGCCTCTATGTTCACAACCTTTCAAGTACACATAGACACACCATGGGATATAGGGGCTCACCTTATTGTCACTATATGTTATGATGCAACATAACGTATTGATTCCAAGCCCTAGTCCAAATCTTCATTATATGCATTCTCCTGAATTCCCAGAGCCCCTTTCCTCTAATTCCAACTCTATTGGAAACTGCAGCAGCCACTTGTGAAATTAATGAAATGAACATACTAACCCTCTGATTGGCTAGAGATTGCTTCTGTCTGTGCCCTCAGATGAGCAGAGTAAAACCGAATGTACAATAGGTGCTTACACATCAGTACTCCACTCCTACAAATGCACCATAACCCTGTATCTTATCAACACTCATCATTATAGACCTCATCTTTATATATTTATAAATATATGGTTTAATAAGTAACTCAGGTGTAGGTGAAGTCATGTTACTCTCAAATACATTAGCCTTAGGAATCCCCTTCATTATCTCAGTTTTAGCTCAGTTACAGCTCTAAATAGGAACAAAGTTCTAGCAAATACCAGCCTCAGTGAGAACCAGCATCAAAGTCCATTGATAAAACAGCAAACACTCCCTTATGGAACATACCTGCTTTGGGCCTATGCTATGCTGTAGTAAACCAAACAGTAACATTTTTAGAATTCCACTGAGGAATGTATTAACTCTCAAGTTTATTGTATTTAAGAAAAGAATGAAAACTCGCCAGGGCTGATTTACTAACATAGTTACTAGACTGTCCCAGTACAGTTATTCATAGAAACCAAGCATATCTGTGTCTTTTCTTATAGTAGACCTCTAAAGCTATTTGCTGATGAGCCCTATTGGTTATTTCATATATACTATATTTAGTTACTAAGGGGCCAGCCAGGTCTGGACAGGGACTTAAAATAAGCCCTATCATTTAAATTACATTGAGGCCCCACCACCCCAACACTGTCCATGGCATCTTACAGCAGCCTGCCTGGCATTGCCAGATTCAACAGATTGCCAGTCCAGGCCTGGGGCCAGCCTCCTTTTCTTGCAAAGTTGTTTATGTATGACAACTGTTATTTTGGTATAGAGCAAAAATGTCAGGACTATCGTAATTCAGTTGTTCGGGATATGAGTTTTTCAATGGAGGTAATGCATAATCTATGTATAACATGTATTATTACAAATATTGATATATATATAATCAAGCAAACATAGATCAATAAATACCGGAATTATGGAGGGCCCAGAAGGAGATATGAAATACAAGGTGTAAGAGCAATTTTTGGCGGACGCTTGCCACCCTATCCATAGATCAGATACTAATGTTGGGTGATGCCTGTGATTAACATATAAGCATTTGGTGAAAACGCAGAGAAAGGCTATTATGGTTATAGTTGTATGCTACCTGAAACAGACTTCTGATAAATGACCTACCCAGTGTGTAGCCAGTGGAACCCTTGCTGGCTAATAATTAATTTAAGTCTGCCCTGTGTAACATATAGGCATAGCATAGCTCCAGGTCAATAGCTCGATTACTATCTGTAGAGCATACAACATTATGGACATATCCCTCATATACCCCCTACCATTAACCCTTACCTTTCCTATAGGGACCATAGGAGATTACTGTTATAACAGGAGGTACAACTATATCTGAACCACCAATCAGTTCTTATCTTGCTTTGGGTGATCTGCTGGCCCTCTGAAATTGGGAAAGTGTTGCTTGGGAAGAGGTACTGTCTTGGGGAAATGATGCTCAGTAGGAAGTATATTCCATGGGGATAAAGCAGTGTTGCTGCTGATAGTGGCTGCTCCTCACCCCATACCTGAGTTACCAATGTGGGAAGCAAGCAATAAAACTAGTTGACTTCCCTTTGGCCTGTATTATTCAGGTATTTGAAGAGGACAAAGTAAATGCATGACTCATTTGGCCATTTTCCATAGAGAACTGTTTTTTCTTCGCTTTGCGCTACTGTGTGGAATGCTTCATGTACTGTACATAGTGACACTGCCCACTCACGCCCTGGATTGATATTTGTACTCAAGTATTTTGGAGCTGCCTATCTGTCTTACTAAGCATACCAAACCAATGGAAATACATCGCTATCAAAAAGGGTGCAGTTTTGTCAGCAGTTGCCATTAGCTCATGATTTCTTGCACTGTAATCAACTTTCCTTATGAATTGTAATGTCCCTTTTTGGATGAACTGTAGGTAAAATAAAGGGGAAGCACTGATATGGTTGTCGATTTCCAAATAATTCTGATTACCACAGATGGAGCGTAATAGAGGTCACAGTGGAAATAGTAATAGTTATAGTGAAACATCTGAGCCAAAGGTTCACATAAAGTTGCTCCATCTCAACATAGAAGTTGAAGCCTGCACTGCTCCAAATCATCTTATGGGCTCAATTAGTCAATGGTCAGCCTGGTTTTAAACCTTGGTCCCCTGTTATATGATTACAGTTGATATGTCCCAGAGGTACCACTTAGTGCATTCAGGAGATGATGTGTACATAAAAGTGTTGATCAAGGAGCCAGTGCCCCCAAAGCACAAACAAAGCACAAAAGACTAGCTATTTGGCCCAATAAATGATCCTTTTTTTATTGCATTAATCTGCTCTATGGATGCTCGTCTGTAATTTTTGTTTTAATGATTGAGATTTTGAGATGTTGTCTAGCATCTGATAGGCCGAGTGGTCCCTTGGGTGGAGAGGAGTCATTATGTTTTCCAAGTCTCCTTTGCACAGAGCTGATCTGTGTATCATTGTGGAACAATAATCATGCAGTTTGGCTAGAGACTGAGCCAACCGTATGAAATATGTGACAGTACGCGGCGAGACAATTTCAGCAGGATAAAACATGGGTGGCTTGACTGCCCCAGAAATCACACATCATTGTATTCCTGATTTCCTCAAGTGTTGTATTTAGTTTTTCAATTTATTGCAAAACTCTCAAAACTTTAATATTAATTATTATAACTGATATCTGTGGTGTCTGCCATTGTGACTTTGCATTTATGGACTTTGCCTTTATGACTTAGTGGTGTATTCACAGTGTTCCCTGTCCCCACACTATCCCCTATACAGGAGCTTAGTGGGGCATATTTGGGACATTGAAAGATAATCCAAGCCCAAATTTTGCAATGAAACCTATGGACCATTCATTAAACCGTTACTGCAAGTTGTTTATTAACTATAAGCTAATATACTTCACCATGGTCCTAATTTAGGCAGGACACTAAAATATCATGGATCCCAAAAGGGGTGCGGTTTACAAGAAAGGGGATAGGCCATTGAGCATATTTGGGGGGGTACCTATTCGTGGTCAGGATGGATTGGGATGGGGCCTGTGTTATCCCACACTTTAATATGCTGCTATATTTTTAGTGTAGAGCAGAGAGAACATTTGTCTCTTGGTTAGTAAACATTTGTTGAGCTTGTATAGATATATATAATGTATATAATGATATAACTGTAATGATGATGGGTATAGGCAGACATTGGCTGCCTACACATCAGCGTAACCAACAAAATCTGATTTGGGTTTGTTCAGATAATGAGCCAGGGGACTGGTTAATTCCAAGGTACAGACCATGTAGAACCATGAATACTGTGGTCTCCTATACTATGTGATTGTTGGATCAGAACTTGCTCAGTTGGATCAACCTGGCCTTGCCCACTACTTTGGGGGCCACTCATTTGCTGACATTCCCAGCCAAGTGTTCCATATTTGTCCAGCACCGGACAGGATTTATTTATTGGGGAAGTGTTGCCCTCAACACAAAACTAACCTCTCACCTGGAGCAGCATGAACATGAAATCTAGCTATTATATTATAGTACATGTATGCTCTTATACATGTTTGTACCACATTTCCAACTAACTTGACACAGTTATCTCTTGCACAGTGCACCAGAAATAATGTCCTTTTATGTATTGGTATGTTATATGGTATAACGGAATCAGAGAAATCAAAAGCATGCAACTGATGCCATGTTTATACTGAAATATGTCTAGGGGGAGGGTTCTTACTTGAGTATTGTCAAGAATAGGTTGAAGAATGTTACCCCAATGATTACAACAGCCATTCTTAACCTTAAGTATTGATACATATATAAGATATAAGGAACCCCGGATATAAGGCCCGGATTTGTGGAGAGGCCACAAAGGCCCGGGCCTAGGGCGGCAGAAGCTTAGGGGCGGCATGCCGCCCCGCCGCAAGAAAATTTTTAAGTTTGGCTCCCATACGGAGCAGTTGGGACCTCTCCCCACTGCTCCGTATGGGAGTTTAAAGAGCGCATGCGCACTCGCGGCTGCGTTCGCGCATGCGCACTGGGGGGGTCGAGCGTTTGCGCATGCGCACGGGCGGGCACCAACAGGGGTGGCCTCGGGGCGCCCAGAAGAGAAATCCGGCCCTGCCTATGTAAAAATATATTAGCAGGCAAAAACAACCTGCACAGTATAAATAAAACAGTTTACTGAATAGGGCTTGTGCTGAATATGTTTTTTTACTTGTTTTAATAATGAAAAATCTATGTCTTTTGTTGTTTCATAAGCTAAACAGGGAAATTGAAGCTACTCCATGTTCAGTCCTAGTGGTGAAGACCATTATGTAGAAGGATTATGTGTCCTAGTGGCAGTGTCCATTATGCAGGGGGGGGGTATCTGTACTCTGTAAATCTAATTATCTACCTTGCAAGGACCAAACATGAAGTAGCTTCAAGTTTCCCTGTTTATCCTAGCACAATGTACGAAATGGATCATTTATTATATTTTCTACACAGCGAGATCTCCCACACTCCCATAGTATATTCCCTGGTGGGGGGGCTGGAAGCTTTAGGCCGGAAAGTTTTCACTCCCCTATGCAACATATCTTTCTGTATATCCTCTTAGGCTATTACACTTTTGCCACTAAATTTATATTTTCTCTATTGAGAATTAGGAATAGAGTTAGAAAACTAGAGGCCCTGGGGCAAAAAAAAGTTGGTTTGGAATCCAAGTTCAGAAAATAACATGCATTAATCATTGATCCATCCAGCCTGCTGCCCGCTGCTGATATTAAACTGCATCCTGAGCGGCACAGAGTTGTAGGTGTGTTCCTAGATGGCCGTGAAATATCAGCCACGTACCAAATAGCTAATATACAGGGAAAATATTTGGTGTTTTCAGTCCCATTATTCCTGAATCAGTTCACAGCAGCCTCCACTTAATGGGGCTGTTCACCTTTGAGTTAACTTTTAGTATGATGTAGAGAGTAATGTTCTGAGACAAATTGCAATTGGTCTTTATTTTTTATTATTTGTAGTTTTTGAATGATTTCAACAATTGTTCAGCGACTCTTCTGTTTGGAGGTATAACAGCTATATGGTTGCTAGGGCCCAAATTACCTTATTAGCCAGGGAGTGGTTTGAATGAGAGACTGATATATGAATAGGAGAGGGGCTGAATAGAAGAAAAAAGTTATAAAAGGTAACAATAACCCTGTAGCCTCACAGAGCAATAGTTTTTGGCTGCCAAGGTTGGTGACCCCCATTTAAAAAGCTCAGGGAGGAGTAGGACTGGGTTGGTGGGGCCCACTGTTTTTTTCCTGGTGTCCTGCTGGCCCTATCCAACCCTTTATAAATAGTTATCCCCCACACTCCCTACCCACCATGGCAGACTGCAACTATGTGAGGAGCCCTACGCAGTTACCCCTGGTTTGGACCCCTTAAAAACACAAGTACCATTCTTTATTATTTAAATGCCTATGACTTGTACAGTTCAAGCCAAGACTATAAAGAGTAGAGTGCAAACTATGGGCAAGTCCTCCATATATTTTGCACTTTGCATACTGCCCTGTACATACAGTGGTGTGAAAAACTATTTGCCCCCTTCCTGATTTCTTATTCTTTTGCATGTTTGTCACACAAAATGTTTCTGATCATCAAACACATTTAACTATTAGTCAAAGATAACACAAGTAAACACAAAATGCAGTTTTTAAATGAGGGTTTTTATTATTTAGGGAGAAAAAAAATCCAAACCTACATGGCCCTGTGTGAAAAAGTAATTGCCCCTAATAACTGGTTGGGCCACCCTTAGCAGCAATAACTGCAATCAAGCGTTTGCGATAACTTGCAACGAGTCTTTTACAGCGCTCTGGAGGAATTTTGGCCCACTCATCTTTGCAGAATTGTTGTAATTCAGCTTTATTGGAGGGTTTTCTAGCATGAACCGCCTTTTTAAGGTCATGCCACAACATCTCAATAGGATTCAGGTCAGGACTTTGACTAGGCCACTCCAAAGTCTTCATTTTGTTTTTCTTCAGCCATTCAGAGGTGGATTTGCCGGTGTGTTTTGGGTCATTGTCCTGCTGCAGCACCCAAGATCGCTTCAGCTTGAGTTGATGAACAGATGGCCGGACATTCTCCTTCAGGATTTTTTGGTAGACAGTAGAATTCATGGTTCCATCTATCACAGCAAGCCTTCCAGGTCCTGAAGCAGCAAAACAACCCCAGACCATCACACTACCACCACCATATTTTACTGTTGGTATGATGTTCTTTTTCTGAAATGCTGTGTTACTTTTACGCCAGATGTAACAGGACACGCACCTTCCAAAAAGTTCAACTTTTGTCTCGTCGGTCCACAAGGTATTTTCCCCAAAGTCTTGGCAATCATTGAGATGTTTTTTAGCAAAATTGAGACGAGCCTTAATGTTCTTTTTGCTTAAAAGTGGTTTGCGCCTTGGAAATCTGCCATGCAGGCCGTTTTTGCCCAGTCTCTTTCTTATGGTGGAGTCGTGAACACTGACCTTAATTGAGGCAAGTGAGGCCTGCAGTTCTTTAGATGTTGTCCTGGGGTCTTTTGTGGCCTCTCGGATGAGTTGTCTCTGCACTCTTGGGGTAATTTTGGCCGGCCGGCCACTCCTGGGAAGGTTCACCACTGTTCCATGTTTTTGCCATTTGTGGATAATGGCTCTCACTGAGGTTCGCTGGAGTCCCAAAGCTTTAGAAATGGCTTTATAACCTTTACCAGACTGATAGATCTCAATTACTTTTGTTCTCATTTGTTCCTGAATTTCTTTGGATCTTGGCATGATGTCTAGCTTTTGAGGTGCTTTTGGTCTACTTCTCTGTGTCAGGTAGCTCCTATTTAAGTGATTTCTTGATTGAAACAGGTGTGGCAGTAATCAGGCCTGGGGGTGACTACAGAAATTGAACTCAGGTGTGATAAACCACAGTTAAGTTATTTTTTAACAAGGGGGGCAATCACTTTTTCACACAGGGCCATGTAGATTTGGAGTTTTTTTTCTCCCTTAATAACGTAAACCTTCATTTAAAAACTGCATTTTGTGTTCAATTATGTTATCTTTGACTAATAGTTAACAGTTTTTGATGAGCAGAAACATTTAAGTGTGACAAACATGCAAAAGAATAAGAAATCAGGAAGGGGGCAAATAGTTTTTCACACCACTGTAGGTCCCTGCACTCCATAGGCAGACAGTAAGGATAGGGTCAATGCTGTGCTCTCTTCTGATCAGGTGCTGGGTGTAGATTCAGCCAAAACCCAATGCAATTGCTTTCTAAATAGTGCCCCTTAGTGCTCTCGCCTTTGCTTCTGGGGTAAAAGTAACTGACCCTTAGGATGAAGACACACGGAGCTACAAGTAGCAGCTATTTGTCATGGCTACTAAAATAGACAATGATGATCATTTACTGATAACTGTCTCTACATGTGTTTTAGCAGAGGCAATTCTCAGTATTGTCTATGGCAGGGTATTGTCTGATGTTTAGTAACTGTGAAAAAGTAGCTGCTACTAGTAGCTCTGTCTGTCTTCACCCTTATATTTCCAAACCCATTTGAAGTACTGAAAGTCTGAGTACACAAAAGTGTAGTTTCATCAATGAATGTAACATAAACATAAATCATTGCCTGAATATTTTATATTAGGTAGCTTAGTTTCTTACCCGGCTATGAGTTTGCCTCTTGCCTTGGAAAACGTTCTGAATTCTGCCCACTGCAGACATTGTCTGTTGAAGCTGGTAACCAAGGCTGAATGCTATATATCCCTGCAGCAAGTTGCTCTTCTGACCAGACCGGATAGGCAAGGCTTTTTGCAGCTCACTGACTGGTGGCAACATTTTCTTTCTGGTTATTAGAGAGCCTGGAGCTTAATGAAGTTCCATTGTAAGGGCTCCATTGTTATGTTGGTATATATATATACACAATGAGTATAAATGAAGCGACAACCAGACGAACCCCATTCCCATAAGAGGAGCTAACCCTAGGCTCGTAGGACATTTCAGGTGAAAAGGTGAATGCCAAGCAAGGCAAACACATGCAGAGCAAGGTAAGATGATATTCTCCATGTGTATGGAGAATTAATTCCTTATTAAAAAAGAAACAATAATTACACCCTCAATGTAATAACTGTGCTTAATGCAGCATCGATTTATACTATCTGTATATGTGCAGAACACGTAGGGAGATGTTGCTGATATCAAATGTTCAGTTTAGGGCCCTGATTGATTGCTTATGACTTCCACCCCCAGCAATAATGACAAGATGCCATAGACAGTAGATTGTAAGCTCTTTTGGGCAGGGCTCTCTTCACCTCCTGTATCGGTTATTGATTGCTTTATATGTTACTCTGTATGTCCAATGTATGAAACCCACTTATTGTACAGCGCTGCGGGATATGTTGGCGCTTTATAAATAAATGTTAATAATAATAATAATAGACAGTCACTATTTATTGGGCTGTGGGACCTCTGCGTACTTGGAATGGCAGGGCCTATTTTGAGTCTCAATCCAAGCCTGCCTGAATCGAGCGTTCAGCCAGTGGAATTTTTCTGGCCTACATGTTGGAGGGCCATTTAACAACTCCCTCTTTTTAAACCACACCCATGTTATCACAAAAGCTTTAAAGACCATCCCCACATTAATGGTGGTAGCCCAGCAAAACCCAAATGGTTGGTGCTTACTGCAGGGATATCACCCTTCATTTAAATGTGAAAGAATTATATTATGTTATATTAAGACATAATATAATGAATTCATATGCCTCCCCTGTGAATACCCAAGTTTTTTATTTGATTTTAATGTGATATCAATACTAAATAAATTATTTATAATTTTAATTTTGCCTCTTTCTATAGAAAGTGGTAGAGGAGGGAGGGGTCCCCCCTCTTAGTATTGATATTGAGACTACACTCTTTGGAATCCCCTGTGAATTGCACAGCAACCCCCAGCATATAATTACACACCTTAGGGACCCCCTAACAACTATTTCCAAATGCTAACAAAATCCCAGAAAAAAACCCTGCCAGGTTCACCTCCCACAGGCAGCATAGGGCAGGAAGAGTATGGCACACACAGACAGCATAGGGCAGGCAGAGTATGGCACACACAGGCAGCATAGGGCAGGAAGAGTATGGCACACACAGGCAGCATAGGGCAGGAAGAATATGGCACACACAGGCAGCATAGGGCAGGCAGAGTATGGCACACACAGGCAGCATAGGGCAGGAAGAGTATGGCACACACAGGCAGCATAGGGCAGGAAGAGTATGGCACACACAGGCAGCATAGGGCAGGCAGAGTATGGCACACACAGGCAGCATAGGGCAGGAAGAGTATGGCACACACAGGCAGCATAGGGCAGGCAGAGTATGGCACACACAGGCAGCATGGAGCAGGCAGAGTATGGCACACACAGGCAGCATAGGGCAGGCAAAGAATGGCACACACAGGGAGCATAGGGCAGGCAGAATATGGCACACACAGGCAGGGTAGGGCAGGCAGTACATACAGTGACACAATGCTGGAGAACAGTGTGGGCGCTTACAGTCTGAGCCTGAGGTATGCAGAGACTAAAAGGAACAATACATGGGATTAAAGGTGTGAGCAATATAGAGATTTACAGCCTGAATATGAGGTGTGCAAAATGCAGGGGGCCAGTTAATCTTAGTACTGATACCATTTACCGTTACAGCAGCCAGACAGGTGGGGGGCCACGGGGCAGATGCAGCCGCCAGTTGGTCAGCACATTGGAATGTGTAAAAGGGCAGGGGTTACTAAGGCTTTCACACCACTATTGGCTAGAATAGCCATTGAATTGGCCAGAGAGTGATCCAAATAGCTTGGAGTTCATCAAAAATCCCTTCCTGCTGGGGTGAGTCCACACAGCAAGTCCCCGTGCAATCTCCAGAGTACCACAAGCGGGTGTCCAACTCAAAGCAAAGGAGTGTGAAGAGGCTAAGAAACCATTGTGAAAGGCCATTCTGCGGTTGGGTGGCAAACGGCTTACTGGGCTGTAAGCAAGCAGCGATAATCCCTCCCAGCAGCCTCTTGTGCACCCATGAAGTCATCCAAGCGGCAGCAATGCCTCCAAGAACATCTTGGTTTACTTGCACTGAGCAGTAACAGCCAAAGCATGGGCTCCACTCACATTTCATGCTGGAAGACAGTCCTCTTATGCGTAATATTTATGGGTATCACTTCTTTATGTTATGGGGTGGCTTGCAAAAGTATTTGGCCCCCTTGAACTTTTCCACATTGTCACATTACAGCCACAAACATGAATCAATTTTATTGGAATTCCACGTGAAAGACCAATACAAAGTGATGTACACGTGAGAAGTGGAACGAAAATCATACATGATTCCAAACATTTTTTACAAATAAATAACTGCAAAGGGGGGTGTGTGTAATTATTCAGCCCCCTTTGGTCTGAGTGCAGTCAGTTGCCCATAGACATTGCCTGATGAGTGCTAATGACTAAATAGAGTGCCCCTGTGTGTAATCTAATGTCAGTACAAATACAGCTGCTCTGTGACGGCCTCAGAGGTTGTCTAAGAGAATATTGGGAGCAACAACACCATGAAGTCCAAAGAACACACCAGACAGGTCCGGGATAAAGTTATTGAGAAATTTAAAGCAGGTTTAGGCTACAAAAAGATTTCCAAAGCCTTGAACATCCCACGGAGCACTGTTCAAGTAATCATTCAGAAATGGAAGGAGTATGGCACAACTGTAAACCTACCAAGACAAGGCCGTCCCCCTAAACTCACAGGCCAAACAAGGAGAGCGCTGATCAGAAATGCAGCCAAGAGGCCTATGGTGACTCTGGGGGAGCTGCAGAGATCTACAGCTCAGGTGGGGGAATCTGTCCATAGGACAACTATTAGTCATGCACTGCACAAAGTTGGCCTTTATGGAAGAGTGGCAAGAAGAAAGCCATTGTTAACAGAAAACCATAAGAAGTCCCGTTTGCAGTTTGCCACAAGCCATGTGGGGGACACAGCAAACATGTGGAAGAAGGTGCTCTGGTCAGATGAGACCAAAATGGAACTTTTTGGCCAAAATGCAAAACGCTATGTGTGGCGGAAAACTAACACTGCACATCACTCTGAACACACCATCCCCACTGTCAAATATGGTGGTGGCAGCATCATGCTCTGGGGGTGCTTCTCTTCAGCAGGGACAGGGAAGCTGCTCAGAGTTGATGGGAAGATGGATGGAGCCAAATACAGGGCAATCTTGGAAGAAAACCTCTTGGAGTCTGCAAAAGACTTGAGACTGGGGCAGAGGTTCACCTTCCAGCAGGACAACGGCCCTAAACATAAAGCCAGGGCAACAATGGAATGGTTTAAAACAAAACATATCTATGTGTTAGAATGGCCCAGTCACAGTCCAGATCTAAAGCCAATCGAGAATCTGTGGCAAGATCTGAAAACTGCTGTTCCCAAACGCTGTCCATCTAATCTGACTGAGCTGGAGCTGTTTTGCAAAGAAGAATGGGCAAGGATTTCAGTCTGTAGATGTGCAAAGCTGGTAGGGACATACCCTAAAAGCCTGGCAGCTGGAATTGCAGCAAAAGGGGCTTCTACAAAGTATTGACTCAGGGGGCTGAATAATTACGCACACCCCACTTTGCAGTTATTTATTTGTAAAAAATGTTTGGAATCATGTATGATTTTCCTTCCACTTCTCACGTGTACACCGCTTTGTATTGGTCTTTCAATAAAATTGATTCATGTTTGTGGCTGTAATGTGACAAAATGTGGAAAAGTTTAAGGGGGCCGAATACTTTTGCAAGCCACTGTATATGATGGCAGGTGGGCACTATACCATATATGTTGGATTAAAGGAAAACTATACCCCCAAACAATGTAGTTCTTTTTAAAATATTGCATAAACCAGCTCATGTAAAACCCTGCTTCATCTAAATAGCCATTTTTCATCTAAATATACTTTTTAGTAGTATGTGCTATTGGGTAATCCTAAATTGAAAATTGCCATTTTAAGAATTAAGGGCCGCCACCTGGGATCATAGGATTCACAGTGCACACAAACAAGCCAAGGCACACGTATGTTAGGTCCCATCCATCAGCCAATTAATGAAGAGTTCTCTTTTACTCCCACACTACTTCCTGTTACAGTTAGAGCTGCATTACTTCCTGTCAGCTGATCTCTGAGGGAGCACACAGCCCATCACTAAATGGCGGCTCAAGGGAAAGGATGTAAAAGGGCAATATTCACCGATATATATATATATATATTACAGTTTGGAGAGATTCTTTAATAGGTCAGTTAACATAAACAGTTGGTTAAGTAATTAATTCTGGGGGGCATAGTTTTCCTTTAAATGCAGACGGGCTATCCTTAACTGCTAGTTCATCTGAAGCCTTGCCATCTTGCTGGAGTTCTTCCAGGACTTCAATATGACCAATTTTCTGCCAATTCATTTCAGTAACATGAACTTTCCAGCTCTCACTATTAAAAGCCCTTTTGACGCCTTAAGATGGGACCTTGTCTTCTAATCTTAAATGTACAGCCCTATCCACTGCTGGAAGGACCAACTGGTTAAATGATAAATCAGAACTCATGGTATGGTAGAAGAGATGTCCAGGACACTATCAGCTTAGTTGCTCTACTTTGGACTTTGCATAAACATGATTGGTTGCTACGGGTTACTGCCCAGGTGCAAGTATGGTCTAGTATTGGTAAATGAGCCCCAGGATATTTTCCCCATTTAGCAGTTTCCATTGGTCATTTTCCATTTATTGGAATGCACCAGTATGTGAATGGTACAGCTGGACTTTCTTATGACAAATCAATAGAAGCAGAAGGAATGCTACAGCATGAAATGTATTTAACTCCATGGGATGCCATGTCCAATTTGTTTCCATAGAACCCCCCCTTCTTAATTTAGCACATAGGGAAACAGTGAAAATAGACAGCTGGCAGACATGCATTCTAACTTGCCACAGCTCGGTTATATACAAAATCCTGGTGGTGTGGCAGGGGGATTACCCTTGGACCACCACAACTTCTGGCAACTTGGGTTGGACCCATGCAGTCCCCTGTGCAGACAAACCAATTCTAAGCATTGTCATTTGGTCAGCACCCCTTACAGGAGAATTCCTGGTGCCACAGTGCCCCGTGGAGTTACTATTGGCTGCAGGTTGGCAAAGACAAATGAAAGCCAGAGCAAGCATTTTGGGCGTTATTCAAACCTCAAATGGCCATTTAGTTACAAACACAATTATCCAGAGTCCAATACTGGCATAGTATCTAAAAATCACATTAAGAAAAAAATAAAAATTAGAACCATTAACAGAGTAGTAGCCATTTTATTATTCTTGGTTCAAGTTTTTAGGGAAGGGGCGAAAAAAAAAAAAAAAAAAACTGCCCAAATTAAAACAGAGGAAGCCATAGTAAATTGTCTTTTTTATTGGAAAACAAATATACAACTTGGAATGGATTTGAGGCAAATTGTGCCATAAGCAGGTTTAAAGGAAGGAAGTGGCTAAACAAAAAGAAATGAAAACAAAAAGTAAACTTTTTTTTTTATACCAGCAGAGGAACTCTGTGCTGAACAATGTTGTTCTGCAGAGCTCTCACCAGTGAATGCAGTTGAACAAGAAAAAAAAAAAAGAAAAAAAGCAATGTGAATGTTCCGTACACAGGTCAGGAAAAGTATGGGGGGAGCTGGGAAGGGGAGGGGAAAAAAAAAGTGTGTACGAGACAAGTACCTGGATTTACCAGTTTTGCATTAGTGCAACATAAGTTCAATATTGTTAATGATCTGTAGTTTTAGAGTTGTTTACTCCACATTCCAACAAGCAGACTAGATACTTGGATTTAAAAAACAAAATAAACAAAAAAAAAAAAAAAAAAATTATGACAAGATGGGAAACATGGATGGAATTCTAAATTACTATACATGCATTTTTTTGACAGTAAGGGAACATTTTACAGATAAGTTACAAACAAAGAAAGGCAGATAAACATCTTTGTACAAGAGATTTAAACACATTCTGTACACTCTTCACTTTGCTGTCATCATTTGTACAAACTCTGAAAAACAAAGAAAATGGCATCATGAAACAAGGCAGCTCCAGAGGGCCGCGCCACCACTTCCCCAATACAAAAGACTTTACTGGCTAACAATACTGACTGCAAAGTATTCCACAGCCCTTCTACAGTTACTTGTCCTTCTTCCAAAGCTTGGAATTCTAACATTTTAAATACAAGTGCAGTTATAAAAGGTTACCTTCATAGTTTACTTGGCCATCTCCATCAATATCTGCTTCCCTTATCATTTCATCAACTTCTTCATCTGTTAATTTCTCCCCAAGGTTTGTCATCACGTGACGTAATTCAGCAGCACTGATATAACCATTCCCATCCTAGATGAGAAGAAATCACACACAAACGGTTAAACGTGTAACACAGGCAAGGGCAAAGCATTCTGATTATCAGCCCATTATGGAGAACACTGCCAGCACAACACCAGAATGGGTTCTCTTCAAGAGGCACAATTTCTGCCCTCTCATGAAAGAGCTGACAACACTAGGAAGTCTTAAATATCTGGTCTTACTGTTAAATAGCTTAATTGACAAGAGCAATGCATTGGATTGGTGATAGAGGCAACTAATGTGCCAGAATGCATGGCCTTAAGTCAAGTCAGCTGCCATTTTCTGTGGCTAGCAGAGGTAGACACTTGCAAACGCAGGAGTCCCCAAATGTAATAGTAATTAATGAAAACACTGGCAGCCAGAGAGAAAAGGGGATTACACTGCAGCGGCACAGAAACAGATTAGTGCTCAATTGTTTTTCTTATTGTAGAAAAACAATTGTACAAATTTGAGAACAAGTCCTACTGCTGGTAACATATTGGCAATGTTTACGTATTGGACTTGAGAAAGTTCAGCTGCAGTACCATAGACAAGCTTTGCTACAAGAAGAACCAGGTTAGTAGATCACCTTGTCAAACACGCGGAATGCTTCTCTGATTTCTTCTTCACTGTCTGTGTCCTTCATTTTTCTAGCCATCATAGTCAGAAATTCAGGAAAGTCAATTGTTCCATTGCCTGCAGAGAAGCAACAGTGTCATTATCTAGAGAAAGGTCTAAAGGAAGAACAAGAAAAGGGAGAGCGAGCAGAAGCACACTTACCATCAGCATCTACTTCATTGATCATATCCTGCAATTCTGCTTCTGTTGGATTTTGTCCAAGCGACCTCATAACAGTGCCAAGTTCCTTTGTGGTGATGGTACCATCCCCATCCTTGTCGAATAATGAGAATGCTTCTTTGAACTCTGAAAAGACAGTTTCAGAATATCAAGCTGTGACGAGATACTTTTGCATCACTGAAAGGGTCAACATTTACATTGTTCCATTTGCCCAATTTCCCCCAAGCTTCTGCAGATATTACTGCTTTAGCTTACATTTTAGCCCTTCCTAAGCTACTATGGCCTCCATGCCCACAAGCTGCTTGTATCATCTCCCACAGCTAGCAGATGAGGTTTGGCCAGACACGTGTTGGAAGGCCCTGTGGGCAAGGCCAGGCCATAAACAGCACTTCCCATTGTTGGGACAACAGTTTTGTTTTCTCCGGTACAGAGAAACTAGCTAATCCCTGCTCTAAGCACTATTCTGCCATTGCACCTGAAGGTATACCAGCTCCCAGAAACCAATGTAATATTTGTATTTGGAGATATTAAATTCTACAAATCTAAAGACTTAAATTTCAAGTCAACGATTCATTGTAAAGCTGAGATAGCCAGCAAACAGATTATCCAGAACCTGTACCATTCCTATATCCAACCTATATTCCAGTTCCAGGGCACTTACGATAAGGCCTAAGGCTTTGTGCACATTGCGTATCATAATCAAGCTGACGCTGAAGTCACATCCTTGGCTGACCTCTGTGGCAGCAAAGACTAACACATGCCTACATTATACAGTGTGACAATGTTGGGAAAAGCTGCAGCAGTCTTTTAAAAAAACAAAAAAAAAAAACACCCCTCACCTCTATTACAGTTTTTTAAAAATGCATGCAAATAAACCCCCAAAGAAATAGTTTAACCACAAAGAAAATAGCAAATATTTTCTTTAAAAACCAAAAATCTTCCTAGTGCATGTACAGTTGCACGCTACTGTTTGCCTAGCAAGTACACCAACAACCCAAATAGGTCTGTCCCCACGTGGCCCTCCTTTAAAGATAAGCAAGTACCACTCAGATCTCTATGGTTCATGTATAAGTTGGGTAGGCCACTGATACTGTACATGACAAGGCAAATAAACTGCTTTGATATATTTGGAATATCAATGTCAAACTTTATACACTAAAAAAAGTGTATAAATCTCCCTCCCAAAATTAGAATTTGATCTACATGTGTCTGCAAGCTGTTTTCATGATAGAAATGGGAATATGCATGTAAAACAAACAGATGGGCAGCAGAAACTGAAGAGTTAGAGGAGGAAGATGCCCCCTTGGGTCTCACCATATTTGCTAGAAATATTGCCTAAATATTACGGTTTTAACTAGAATATCCCAATTAAAATAAGGAACTAAACAATAAATCCTCCCCAATAAGTAAAGCTGAAGCAGGTATGCCTAGGGGTGGCAGTGAAGTTAGAGCGAGATGGGGATAGTACGGTCACTGGCCTTAAGTGTAAGAGGCCCGGGGGGGGGGGGAAAGGAGGCCTGCACTAAGGCTTTAAAGTTTTTGTAAGGGCCATGAAGGGGTTGACCGCAATTAGTAGGCTTGCATTAAAGCTTTTAAAATTTACCTGCAATCTGCTCTTCTGTCAGTTGGTCAGCCTAAAAGGGAAGAAAAAATAATTCACATGAAAAAGTGGTCAAATAAATTACATCAAATACAGAGGACTTAAAACCAACAATGCACAGTTTTGCTCTATATGGTGCTACAATACAGCCGAGGCCTCATGTATCATTGGGCGCCACTTGTCAATAATCCAATACAAAGTGGCTTTTAATAAAAGAGCCTAGTCAGCAGCTTTTATTGCCCATGTGTCGCCAGCTGAAACGCTCAGTAACACGTACGGCTAGTTACAGACTACGCAGCTGTCCCTTACAAGGCTGACAGACAGATTGGACACTAGAAGTCTGCCAATAGATGGCAAGCTAGACCTGTTAAGATGTTGCATGCCACCCAAGCTGCCAGTGGAGACTAAAACTTGCTCTAAGGCCAGGGCTGCATGAGAAGTGCCACTTTGATGCATTAGACAAAGTACTTTAAGAACAGTCTCACAGTATGCACCAAAACGCTTCCTCAGAAGGTATCAGTGTCTCATATGCTACTTCTCAGTTTATAAATATAGCAGTATTTCAAAAAGGTGTAAAGATCAGGGACTCTTGCAACCAAGCCACGAGGAGTCTGACACACATCGTTTCTAAGCCACTAGACCAACGCCATTTAATTACTTAGTCTCTACAGAAGACTCAAGTGGGGCATAATAACAAACCCAACGTAACATTGCCAGGCATGGCACTATTTGACACACTGGTAGGCGGCCAATTTAGATCATGAAGTCTTTCAGTGAAGTTTTTAAAGCAGAAGAAAGGGCTGGGAAGACTAGCAGATCATGCGGAGAAGAACTACAGCTAACTGGCCCAGCCACAAATACAAACTGCACTTTATGCTCAGCCCTAGCCAATCACAAGCGTTGGCCTGCAGCCAAATCTTAACCCAGTAAGTAATGGCTCATCTGGTAGAGCAATACAGGACACTGCCTGGTGTTTCTTGAATCATCTAGCAATGTTACACTAACAATCACTCTTTACCCAACTTATGAAGTTTTTAGATGTCTATGTAGGCAATCTGCTTCAAGACACTGTTTAAATAGTGGCAAGAAGGCAGAGACAGGGAGTCAATGACTGGCACCTTTGCAGCAACACTATTGATATATAAAAAATTAAATTTGCATGAACTTCCACTAGGGTTATATTTGCCCTTTACACATGCACTTGAGCAGACACACTGAGCTGAATCAAGATTATTGGGGTTGCTGACTCAAATGTCCATAAAATTTCAGTGACATCTCCTGAAGGCTAGCAATATAACAGGAGAGCCCTAATAGTGGCAGCCTATTCCACTGTGCTGCATCTGGGCACAAACATGTCTTCATACAGTCTTAACTCCTAAATACAGTATAATAAATATATATATATATATATTTATTTCTGTTATGGTCCCTGAAAGTTTTCATCATAGCTTATTTGAAAGATAAAGTATCAGCGACTAAGGAGGAGTCCAAGCATGCCAAGTCCACAGAAAATAAGCCCCTGAACCCAACCACAAGTGGTGTGTAATACTAAATAAAACCTCTGTACTTTCCAGCACAGAAAGAGCTGAGGGGAATCTGATAATATTGTGTCACTCCATTAAACAGGGCAAGTGTCACATAACATGCCCTATGATCCTAGTTAAGTGCCATTTATGGGGCTATAGCAAATGACATGACAAGAACATTCTAGTTCCAACTGATATAATAAAGTGCAATTTAGAGAAAGTCAGCAAATCTAACTATTCCTGTTGATTGATATAAGGTGTGGCACAACTTTTAATTCACTGATACAGCAATAAAAAAAAAAACAAAAAAAAACAAAACACAAATGTAATCCTCATGGGCTGTCCATCTCACTTTCCAAAACAGCAACCTGGTTGCTATGTATTTATGCCCTAGCAACCAGACTGCAACGTAAAGCCAAGCCGCTGTTGAAAACCACACAAAAATTCAAAATAGTACTTATGCCATACTAAAACGAATATCTCCACCAGAAGTCTTTTATATTATCATCATTGGATAATTCTTGACTTCATCACTACAACACAGAGCACTCCCTTGGAACTCTGACAAGCAGTTAAGCAATGCTGGGATTGGGCAAAAGGCATTTAAAGTTGAACCGACAGTTAACCAATCCCAGCACAGCTGGGCGGCGGCTCCTCAGTCTTACAAGTGAGCGCTTCTACAAAAGGAAGAATCAGAAGAAATAATCCATGCCTGGAACCTGGTGAAGATATAAAAAGCAGGATAGAAAGATAATGAAAGAGCAGAGAATGGGAATATCAAAACAAAGGAGAAAGCAGAAGAGGAAAAGAACAGAAAAGGAAAGGGGGAGTAGCGAAAGGAGAGAGGGGATGAGAGAAGGTTAAGATGGTGGGAGAGATTAGGGGGAGAGGAATGGAGAAGTAGACCGGATAGATTTGGAAAGAATGGAATAGGAGAAAGGGTTACATGGGGTACAGAAAGGTAGAAAATGGAGTAAGGGAATGGTGGTGAGGAGGACAGAAAAGGAAGAGAAGAAAACCGGCCAAGGCAAGCTGCGCTAACTAGAGAGACGGTCACCCCCAGGAATCAAACACTAACTTTGAATGGCAGCTCATGGACTGCTGCAACTGAACCCTGGGAAGCCAAGATGCTGGTGTTGCACTGACACTACTACTATACTTGGGCCGTTTCAGTAAAGAGTGGCTCAGGGTTCAAGGACAGTGACGAATGAATGTGGGGTGCCTCCTTGTGTATTTACAGTGAAAATACGCCTCCATTACAAAGGTTTAGCTTTAATACTATATAAATCTGGCCATACGCCAGCCAAAAATATGCCAACTTGGCTCCTATAAAAATCTGCAGCTTATTGGACTGTTTCAACAGGCCGCCCAACAAATATGGGCAGGCCTGAAAATCTTATTGGGAGAGGACAGCATTGGGAAGTTAATATGGTCCTCTCCCGACAGGCTTGGTTAGGCCAATTTTAGGATCAGATTGTTGGCCATCAAGGGGATCAACCTAATTTGATTGCACAAGTGGCCAAAACAAACCATTTGCCAACTGAGTGTTTTGGATTACGTGCCTCAACCCCCTAAGTGAGCTCTGCAATGTGGCCTTGTTCTGCTCAATGCCCCAGGGAACAGCAAGCAGATCTTTCAATGTCAGGCCAGCTTTAAGCTGTAAAGAGATTCAGCCTGCATACAGAAATAGGCTACAAACTAGGACACAAGCAAGGACGAAAGAGCAGAAAAAAAATAAAATAAAAATAAACGTTCCTAAAAGCGAATCAGGCACAAGAATGTTCCTGGCTTGCTGCACATTTCTAGTGATGCTGTACTGCTATGTTATTATTGGGCCAAGGCCAGTACATGGTGACCATACATGGGCCAACCTTTGAATTAACAATTGGTTCCACATTTGCCCACATGTGGTGCAGCCAAACTGCCAGGCAGGGAGGAAGACCTGCAATTCCTCAAGCTATTGGACACATCTACAAGGTGGCTAAACTAATAAAATTCAGTCCGAACCAACTGACTGCAATTGGCCTTTTTGACCTACAGTCATGCAACAATTATAGCTTGGCAACATGGAGCCACATGATGCAGCAAGATTTATATTGGAACTATTATGCTTCTCCAACTACTTATAAGCCAAGACAGTGTTCTTTCCCAAAGCATTTCTGCCCTAATTAAAGCCAAGCTAAAGATATTTTAGGAAATCAATATGGCACATGATGCTCTCTATAAATCCCCGACCATAGTAAGTCACGTGACAGTGGTGGAACAAAGCTGCAGGGGTTACACTGAGCTAAGACTTTAGTAGAGGGCCAATCTCCTACTGTAACACACCTAGTTTTGCCTTTCTAGGTGGTGAACCACCACCATCTTTAAACTTAGCCCCCCACCCCAAGATGAACATCACTACCATATTACTGCATAGACCACATCAATAGGACTATCTGCCAATACAACTCATGGAATACAATGTAATTCAGAGACACAGTCCATGATGTACCAGTAGATGAGGAAGCAAAGTGGCTCCTCTTCACTTCCTGATGCCGCCAAATGCAGCTGTTACGTGTATAGCCACTAGAACAGTACCTGTCTGTTCAACTTGCTGGCCTATCAACTGCATAACAGCAAATGTTGGCCAGTGATGGGCATTTTGAGCCAACTTTTTTCCCCTTACAAAACCATATTAAAAGCATAAATGTATCCTTTTGCACTGTGCAAAGTAACAGCCTACAGACTTGCAATCCCAACACCCAATGCTTAGAACACAGACATCTGAGCCAATGACCGTAGGGTCTGTGACACCAAGTGTATTTCTAAACCTACCATGTTAAAACTGTTATCCAGGACACAAAACGAGGCTATTAGCATTTATAAAAAGTATAAATGTCTACTAAAAAGTATTGTAAAGCCTTCAGATACCCGACTTCTCTCCCAGCTGCCATTTAGTGTAGGTGCATCAAAAGGTTACTTAAGGTGACCAGCCTAGCCAGAACTTGAACCGCATTTCTTAATCTTTATAAGTATATCTATGCCCCAGGCCAAAACCTACAGCTTGACACACAGAAGTGTCCAAAATCTGCTAGTATTCCCAACTAAAGCAGCAGATTTCTATGTTCCTAGACCACTTGAAGACTCATATGTGCAAACATTCAAGGCAAAGTTGAGCTTTTAGCAACTGCATTCCGGTGTTTCAGGCCAAAGACTACACCAGCCCTGCATTAGCCAATCTGGGATTCACAATTTGAAACTAAAATTGTTGGGAAGGTATGTACTTGGGGCTGTGGACATTACTGGAAATGGGGCACTTAACCAATGAAGAGTTGGAGAGTTTCAACAAAATCCAGGAGTGGGCAGATAGAAACTTGCCCCTCATGTGCTACAAAGATCTGATAGATGTGTAGCACAAAGAGCTCTGAAGTCGGACACTTCCTACCGGAAAATGCAGCACAATGCAACTGGACCCACCCTGAAAGCAGGAGGAGACAAACTGCAGCCACCAATAATGGGGGGGGACCTAACACTCCCAACATTCACTTGTCAGCGCTTTGTGGCCTCTCCCAGTTTAATTATTACCAGAGGCAAGACTACAAGCAAGAAGGGCGTAGGTGCTCACAAACAGATAACACTGCTCCTGTTGTCACTCATTACTTTAATTATATCCATGCAATCATACTGAATGGAGCGAGAAGGATCAATGAGGCAGTCACATGGGATCAATAGACAGCGATTTCCATTCAGGGAGGTACAGCTGAACTGCAACACCCACAGCTCACACACACACACAAGAGAACTTAAGAAGGCAGAGAGTTGCCTTTCAGCACTAACTGGAAGAGCCACATGTTGAAATGTCCTAAAATAAAGTGACACCTGTCAGTCGGCAGTTGATTACTAATGAGAGAGAGAAGAAAAATCGGCAGCCACATCCCTCACCCCAAGCGACTGTTAAGCACAGCCTGGACCGACCTAGTTTCCCCAACATGGTTACGGCACAGCAGCAGTTCCTCATCCACATAACAGGCTCGCCGGGGGTGTGGGAAGCTGTACCCTGCAGCAATGCAGCCCCCGCAGCACCAATACCATGTTGGAACAGTTTGCCAACGCCGGCACCTCATTAACAAGGCAGTCTCAATATCTTAAAAACGATCATACATGGATTCCCCCAAGGGTCCGGGGGCTCCGGTTTCTTAGATACAGCTTGGGCAGCTCTTCTATGCCAAAGATAAACCAATGGGTACCTACACAAACGTCTCTTTAACAAGATGTTCTATGAAATACCCACCACTAAAAAGCACTTGGCCTTTAAATGTGCGGATCCTTACATTCTCCTCCGAAGCCGGGGGTTTGTGTCCTCACTGTCACTAATGAAATTATACATGATGATGATCGGTCCTCAAACTGTTCTAGAACATTTCTATGAGGATGGGCGGAAGCATCCTGACAAGCCCTAGGAAGCAGGGAATCAAACAGGGCAAACCTGCGCCTGTCATCCGCTCAACGGCCAACCTGTGGCTACTGGCCAACCTGTTCAATACTCCTCTTACTGAGCGAGCAACCCTATAGATCCCACTCCAATTCCTCTACAAGGAACCCACCAACGACCATCAGAGAACTCTGGGCGCCAATGACAGCAGCAGGGAGGCTACATGGCACATTATAACAAACAGCACAGCCTGAAGGAATGGAAGATTCTTCCTAGAGACAATTATATGGCACAACATGATCCCAGCATCATCTCAATGCATTTCCACAGATGAGTGACAGCAGTGGCCAGAATTACAGAGTGGGCCCCAGGGAAACTAGGAACATGCAACATCTGCACCTTCATCTGCTGCCCAACTACAACTTTCAGCAACCCCTGACAGAATGCATGGGGGGGGGGGGCTACAGATTACCAATACCTAGAAATGGGGCTGGGGGGGGGGGGGTCCTGATTTATATACTGCAAATACACACCTGCCCCTATTGTATAAATACATATACCACTCAGCCTCCCACTGATGCATCAATATAATGTATAACAGTTTTACAGAACAACTAGTAGTTAGGCAGGTTATATATAGGCACTATGGTTGAACTTGATGGACGTATGTCTTTTTTCAACCCAACTTACTATGTTACTATGTAAATAATATCGCCCAAACAGGTCTGTGGTTTAACCCAAAGGTGCCACCAAGATAGGGAGGGTCCGGAGTAAATGCCATATCTGCCCAGCCCTAACCCCAAGCCTGTGGGCAGCGCATTAGTCGCAGATCGGAGCGCAGTCCCCATTCATTGGCTAGCCAAGTGCGCAGCAGCCCCGCGGAACGAGAGAGGCGCACGGATGGACAAAACGTTCCTCCGTCTGTCAGCAGCCGCAAGCGAGCTCAGTCGCCCTTACTCACCATTTCGGAATAGTTGCGTTAGTATAATCGAGAAGCTCTGACCAGACGCGCACAATGTCTCCGACGCAACCTAAACCCTCGCAGGCTCGGCTCGGACTAATTTCTAACCGCCGCCGCCGCGCTTCATAAACACCTCCCTCCGCCCGGTATTCCTACGCTAGACGTTGTGGCCACGCCCCCGGCAAGTGAGCAATGGCGCGGCGGTACCGCTTAGCTCTTTCTACGCCCCTTTCTGCCGGTTTGATGCGAAGTAGGATGCGATGGAGCGCCAGGAATTCTTAGAGGGTTTCCAGTACACCGGTACTCGCAACGGATACCTATTATATATTTGCAAAGGGGCTTTTCGTGGTTGTGCGTTCTACAGAGTGGGACTACTTTCATTCGGCGGATGTGTAAGAGGGCTGGAAGAGGAGGTAGTGCTGATAAGACAAGCGGCGTGGTGATTGGTTGTTCCGTACCTGCAATGCGTCACTCGGACATGCACAGTGTGGTTCGCAGCGCCCCATGCGCACTAGCAGCGGAGGAGAAGCGCAGCGGCGGAGGGGCGAGTGGAGGGCGGGGCTAGTGCCACAGTGACTGAAATAGTGAGGTTAACCCTATGCGGACTGTGCTGTGGTTGCTGTTCCGCAGGAGCGTTCTGCCTTGGCGACAGCATTGTGAGGAGGGCAGTGGGTCACTAATGGCAGCTAATAGTGGGAATTCTGAGCCTGTTAACTGTTCAGCTCTCATTCTCTAGCTTGGTGCCTGTTAGAGGATGCTGGGAGTTGTAGCTAACCACTGCTGGAGAGCTAACCACTGCTGGAGAGCTGTATCAGGGACGGACAGTATGCTGCAATTAATCATTGCTTGGATGGGTGGCACAGTGCTGCAGTGCAGCTCTGGGGTCCAGGGTTCAATTCCAGCCAGGGAACTATCAGCAGGGACTTTGTATGTTCCCCTGTGGTTGAACTGGTTTCCTGCTACACCCCAAACACAGTAAGGCGGGTTAGTGGGCTCCTGGCAACTTTGGCCCTACTTATGTGAATAAGGGCCCCATGATTGTAAATCCAACTGGGGCAGGTAGTGATGTGAGTGCTATATAGTCTGTGTAAGGCTTGCCTTTATATAATAACAACTGATAATAATGGTGCATGGTTGGCAGGGCAGTCTGTACCCCATTGGCACAGTAGGCATTGTACCAGGCTGCAGCAAACTGCAGGGATTTGGGAATGACTAGCAATTAGGAATGTTACTAGCATAGAGTAGATATGGAATCATTACTATGAATTTACTACTTCTGCGCGGGCTGCTGGGATTTGTAAATTTTAAGGGGGGGGGGGGAACGTTTTGCCTTACAGTCCCCTGATTTATAGCTATGGTCTCTGGGGAGCAAGATGTCTGTTCATGCATCTTAAAATGATTAACACTCCTGCAAGATGGTTCCTTCCCAGCGATTTCGCTGCTGCGATTTTAGCTACAAATCACTAAAATGAGGTGTCCCCTTCCCTTTGGCGTTGCCGTAAGTGAAAGTGGCTGTCATATGGAGTTTGCAGCATCTCGTGGCACATGGTACTGTATATAAAATAATGATGCCAGACGAATAATAAACATGATTCAATTGGCACATGTGCTGTGTTTGTTAATGTGCTTAGCTTGTGTGCGGAATAAATACAAGACAGGGCTCATGTTACTTGTCTGAATTGCATGGAGCGCTGTATGTGTTCTGTGTTAGCTTGGGAAATGACAAGCAACTGGGACCTGCAGTGGATTATGTATGTCTGCGCTGAATTTCCTATGGACAGAATGGGTAAAATCCGCAAACAGTGGGTTGGTGGCTGTTGCAATGTGGACAGTAGCTTCTGGAAAGGGCCGGAGTAAGTGGGAGATCAGGTGTTATTGGGTAGAGATGGTGCCTGTAGTAGTGGGGATCAGGGCCTCCATCAGAAACTTTGGGGCCCCGCACAAGATATTTATATCGGGGCCCCCTTAAATACAAGCGTGCCATACCAACATATTGGCCATGTCCCTGTGTGGAATATAAACAGCTAATGTTACTCTATAATAAGCAGTAGCCCAGTAACTAGTCAGTAGTTGTTCCTAAAATAGTAAAAATAATGTGCTTTTTTAATTGGTGATAAGTTAAATAAGGTTCTTTGAAAGTAACGTAAGTTTTTGCATAAATTGTGTAAGTTTAGGGGCCCTATGATGTTGCTGTGGGGCTCAATAACCAGTCATTCCTCTGCTGGAGAGATTATGTAGAAGTTGCTGATATGATTCAGTAAAGGGATCCCAATATAAACAGCTGATGTTACTCTATAATAAGCAATTCATATAAATAGTTAAAATGAATAATTACTGTTCTAATAAGTCAGTCAGTTCATTGGGGGAAGTGATTTACCTTACGTTTTTTAATTCATTGGTGGTCAGTGGCGTTTGTCCCTGCAAAGCCTCTCTGCATTGTCTTTTGCTTGATACACAAGTTTCTTAAGTTTCTAGGCAAGTTCTAAAGTTTTCTAGGCAGTTTTAGCAGAAGTTATATAAATTGTGTAATTTTTGGTGTAACCTTATACATAACTTACGCAATTTGCGTAACTTTAGTGATGCAAGCGGGTTCCCTTATGTAAAAAGATTTCACGGGGCCGGGCACAAGTGTGTCCCATTTACCCCCACTGATGGTGGCTCTGGTGGGGATAATAGCCTCAGGGAAGGGACTGGGGCTGTGGGATAGCAGGTATAGTAGGGAGAGATGGTGCCTATAGTAGCAGTGGGGGGATAATAGCCTCTGGGAAGGGACTGGGGCTGTGGGATAGCAGGTATAGTAGGGAGAGATGGTGCCTATAGTAGCAGTGGGATAATAGCCTCTGGGAAGGGACTTGGGCTGTGGGATAGCAGGTATAGTAGGGAGAGATGGTGCCTATAGTAGCAGTGGGGGGATAATAGCCTCTGGGAAGGGACTGTGGCTGTGGGATAGCAGGTATAGTAGGGAGAGATGGTGCCTATAGTAGCAGTGGGATAATAGCCTCTGGGAAGGGACTGTGGCTGTGGGATAGCAGGTATAGTAGGGAGAGATGGTACCTATAGTAGCAGTGGGATAATAGCCTCTGGGAAGGGACTGTGGCTGTGGGATAGCAGGTATAGTAGGGAGAGATGGTGCCTATAGTAACAGTGGGATAATAGCCTCTGGGAAGGGACTGTGGCTGTGGGATAGCAGGTATAGTAGGGAGAGATGGTACCTATAGTAGCAGTGGGATAATAGCCTCAGGGAAGGGACTGGGGCTGTGGGATAGCAGGTATAGTAGGGAGAGATGGTGCCTATAGTAACAGTGGGGGGATAATAGCCTCTGGGAAGGGACTGTGGCTGTGGGATAGAAGGTATAGTAGGGAGAGATGGTGCCTATAGTAGCAGTGGGGGGATAATATCCTCTGGGAAGGGACTGGGGCTGTGGGATAGCAGGTATAGTAGGGAGAGATGGTGCCTATAGTAGCAGTGGGATAATAGCCTCTGGGAAGGGACTTGGGCTGTGGGATAGCAGGTATAGTAGGGAGAGATGGTGCCTATAGTAGCAGTGGGGGGATAATAGCCTCTGGGAAGGGACTGTGGCTGTGGGATAGCAGGTATAGTAGGGAGAGATGGTGCCTATAGTAGCAGTGGGATAATAGCCTCTGGGAAGGGACTGTGGCTGTGGGATAGCAGGTATAGTAGGGAGAGATGGTGCCTATAGTAGCAGTGAGGTAATAGCCTCTAGGAAGTGACTGTGGCTATGGTATGTCTTCTACATGAAAAGATAAGATGTTTCAATAGTATTTGGTCTAACCTGTGGTTTTTGTTACACCAGCTACTTGCAACTTCCCTTGTAGGATAGATTGTGCACACCATACATTAACTGTATTGTTTCCTCTCCTCCAATTAACTTCTAACACAAACGTATGACACACTGACTTTTGCTGCAGATGTAGGATAATGCACCGCAGACCTACAGGAATGAGATCACCAAAGTATAATTGATGTTTTACTGACTTCCGTCCATGATGTATTTTTAGTTGTTTAGCTTGCCATTTGCAGCTGTGAGTTAGGAGCACTGACACCTAAGTCTCTTATGAGTTCCCCAAGCACATAGAACCTTTTTCATAATGGGATTGCAAAGGAGCAGTAATGCTTGTCTGAAGTCCAGTTAAGTTTCTAAACAGTAAATTAAATTTGTTAAATGTACTATGGAAATAGGAGCTGTTCTAGTAGCTACAGTAAACCCCTTCCCCTCCAAAGTGGTCTTACTACTGACAAGCTAGTAGCAAGTGTTCCATAACCACGAGCCAGGCAACTGATGGTCATTCCTGCCAGGGTTGGACTGGGCCAGCAGGACCCTGGGAAAAAAACCTGGTATGCCCCATGGACCAGGACCCAATCCCTGCCTGCCCTTTCTCATCACTTTCTCACTTCCCTCCTGACTGGAGCAAAAGTAAATATAAGGTGTGTATAGGGGGGGCTGGCGGTGGGTGAGCAGGCAGGTTGCGAGGGCCCCAGAGGGGGTGTTGGGAGAACCCGGTGGGCCTCATGCACCCTAGTCCAATCCTGGTCCTTGCCATCTTCATTTTGGCCAAGTGCAGATTGTGGCATGGGCATCATAAAAAAAAAAAAAAAAAATTCAGGCTGGGGGCATGTAGGTAAAAGAATTTCACATAAGGCTTCTACCAATATTTTGTGTTCTGTGTGTCTACACCCAGGCCAGTGCAATGCTTTTCAGTGCAGAGATATGAGCAAGGGAATGGCAGCAGATTGGTGGGTTTTGGCTTGCATTTATATACAAGCCGAGAAAGAGCCACGTGTGGCACTTGCCATAGAGAAACACACGTTGCATTAGGGAGAAAAAATACCTGCATTATTTTGTGGAGACATTTAGTTGATTCCTCGTACAGTAGTGGTGCAGGGGCTCAGATTGCAGCAGACTTTTGTTTAGCCGGAAAAGTTCAGGCAGTGTCCATTTCTTTTTGTAGGGGTGCTAACTACAGCATTAAAGGATTGATTAAACTCAGAGCCATCACTGGAAACTTTGTGTCGAGTACAAGTTAATCATCTGTGGCCCCCATGAACGCAAGTGTGTAGTACCTACAATGATACAATGATACAAACTGTAGAGCAGGGGTCCCTAACTAATTTTTTTACCCATGAGCAATAATTAAATCTAAAAAAAGTTGCACACACAACACAAGCATGAAAAGATTCCTAGGGGGTTCAATAAGAGCTGTGATTGGCTAATGGTAGCCCAATGTGGATTAACAGAATATGGGAGGCTCTGTTTGGCAGTACCCAAGGTCTTTGTGCCTCCAAAACTTGCCTCCAAGCCAGAAATGAGCACCTGGTTTAAGGCCACTGGGAGCAGCATCCAAGGGTGGGGGAGTAAGATTGGTTGGCTACAGTATAGGCTCAGCCCATGTATGCCTGCCTTTAGACTTTACTGCTTTCTCCGACCTTCTGGGGACAACTAGGAAAATATAAACCCTACTAGCATTTCTTTCGGGTGTTAGCAATGTGCACTTTATAGATCAGGGCTTTGGAAAAATAAATTATTACATTTCTGAAAAATACCTAATGCACATGATGAAACTAATCAACGGTGCTACAAAATAGAAGCAAATAAATGGAGATCCCATGCAGTTTAATCTGATTTAAAGAATTTGTGCCCAAAGCACTTATGTTAAACTAATATTGGCACTTGCAGGGGAATGATCCCATTCCTATCATTTGCTTTGGATTTGGTACTCTGGATTGTGCCATGGAAAACAGTGGTGCTTGATAAATAATATAAACAATAAAATAAACAGGTTTATTTCAGATCATACAGTTAAGACTTTTTAGAAACCAAAAAAAAACCTTTTTGTTCCCGATGGCCTGAACTCTTCTTGCTGATCCAGTCATTTGGACAACTGTACAGGTCAGGATATAATGGGAAGGGCTTTGGAGGGTCATCAAGTGGAACTTTTTGTGGGCAGTGCTTTAATTATCCACTGGGGGCATCGGTATGGACAGGGGTAATTAGTCAACTAGCATGCGCCTTAAGTTTAATTTGTGTCGTGATCACACATTGGTAGTCAATATGATCAGATTGCTCAAAATGATGTATATGGCTGTCTGCAACAGGGTCAGTTGGGAGTATTAGTTGGAACTATTCCCCCCACCAACAACACACACTGTAATGTGGCCCCACCTGTGAGGGAAGCTATGGTAGTGAAGATAAGGCAAAGGAGTTCCCAGCCAGGGTTTTTATATGAACTCAATTTACCAATATCCAGATAGACCTGGTGAGAGGGGCCATAAATGGGTCAATAAAAGCTGTTAGCACCTTATAAACCCTTGTATGGGGCCCTCAAACAGGCCTGACTGACCAATATCTTGCCAAAAATCGGGCAGATGTCGATCAGCAGGTTGGGGGGCGAAGTGCATTAGCATGTTGCGGTCCTCAAACCCAACGGCCTGCATCCCATCAATATGATCCGATAGCGCACACCACAAGGTGGGCATATCTGTGAAAGATCGCCAAAACTAGCAGATCTTTACGTGTATGGCCATCTTAGTTCTGTGCACTAGGACCCTAATTACCAGTTAGTTGGGTCGGGTTGACCCCAAGACTTTATGGGCTCTGTGGGAACAAAGGTTATTATTGATGGTAACTGCAGTGGGAAGGGGCCACTCCACTATGTCACAACAGGTTTTCAGTGATATTCTTTGCTAGTAGGGGGTTGGGTAAAGAAAGTGGTGCTGTGGGTTTTAGGGGTGACGAAGAGGAGTCCTACGTTTTATTGGGGTTAATGGGCCTGTTCTGATATGTACATTTAATAGGAGAACTGGAACAATGCATGTATGTACCACCTAGGGACACAGCAGCAACACCCACACTTGCACACATACTCCATTCTATTCATAATTTTACCCTGCATCTGAGCACACAAGTAGAAAATGCCAGATCCTTATAAATAAATGATGGGAGCAATACAGTACATGTATCCCCAGGTTATTAGGTGAATGGAATATGTTAGCACTTCAACCTCCCACTTCATCTGCTCCCATCATTAGTATCTGAAGGGCTAGAGCTTGCGGAGTTGAGTTACAGAAAAAAAAAAAAGCTGCATAAATAATTTGTTTGGAAGAGTCATATTAGCACAATAAGACACCTTTCCCTATTTAGGAAAAGGGCTCCCACTTTGCTATCAATTACCCTTCTTCCCCTATTCCTGCTGAGTGCAGGCATCAGTGAATATACAGTAATACAGCCTATCTATAACAGGCAAGCCTGCGACGGGAAACTCACTGTGTGCTTTAAACAATAAAGATGGATAGATGTGAACATAATTTAAGTGGGGTTCTACGGTGTATCTCAGCGGTCCACTACTTTATTTGGCCAATTGGCTTGTTTAAAAAGTGTTTTAAGTAATTAAAATATAATGTAGTGTTAAGGTCCCTATGCAAGTGAGGATTTGCTCGCTTGGTGAGATCGCCAAGCGAGCGAATCTTCACCTGATATCCCCACCTACGGGTGGGCAATATCGGTAACGTGTAGGGTAATTCGATCGTTTGGCCCTGGGGCCAAATGATCGAATTATATTGGCGACAATGGGGCAGTCAGTTTGGGGACCGCATCAACGAGCCGATGTGATCCCCGATCCGACTTGATTTTTTAACCTGCCCGATCGTTATCTAGCCGATTTCAGGCCAGATTTCAGTCGGGAAGGCCCGTCTGTAGTGCCCATACATGGGCTGATTAGCTGCCGAATCGGTCTAAGGGACTGATATCCGCAGCTAGAATCGGCCCGTGTATGGGGACCTTTACCATGCACCGGTAACACTAGTGTGTTTGCTTTAGAAACTCTACTATAGTTTATATAAATACCCTGTGGTGTGGCCATGGGGGCAACTATTCAATGAAAATGAACAGGTTACATAGCTGATAATAGATACATACTGTGGAATACTATTGTGTTTAATCTGTTATCTCCTATGTAACCTTTTCTCCTTTTTTCATCTTAAGGGCTCCGGCACACGGAGAGATTAGTCGCCCGCGACAAATCTCCCTGTTCGCGGGCGACTAATCTCCCCGAGTTGCCATCACCTGCCATCCCACTGGCGAAAATGTAAGTCGCCGGTGGGATGGCACACGCGGCAGCGCGATCTCGGCAAATCGCCGAAGTTGCCTCGCGAGCCTTTTTCGGCGATTTGCCGAAATCGCGCGGCCGCGTGTGCCATCCCACCGGCGACTTACACTTTCGCCGGTGGGATGGCAGGTGATGGCAACTCGGGGAGATTAGTCGCCCGCGAACAGGGAGATTTGTCGCGGGCAACTAATCTCCCCGTGTGCCAGAGCCCTAAATGGCTGTCCCCATGGCTACAAAGCAGGGTATTTATAGAAACTATAGTAGAAGTTGTAAGGCAAACACACACCAGTGCAGGGCAACAGTACATTATATTTTAATTACGTTGATACATTTTCATTTCTTGGCATTACTATTCCTTTAAATTCTTTATGAATATAGAGCAGGTGCAGAGCTGGCAAGGGGATCAGATTAACAAATGTGACCCCTGGTTAAGGAAAGTCACAGGACATATCTATTTACCCCATGTTCACGAGACCTAAACCACCTGAAGGTCTATAATGGCTGGCTAATATCTAATGTTTCCCTGGGATCCACATGGTGCCTGCAGCAGCTCTTTCAGTGAAGAGTCCAACCCTGTTTGAATCCTGTCGGTCAGTACAGCACATGGTCTGCCTAACAGGGCTCCTTTACTGAAACTAACCGTACATGGATAGATTTGCTGATTTGACGGGGTCACTGAACAAACAGATTGTTGCTTGTTTGGCCATCCACATAGTGGGCTAAAGTGGGATTATCTTATTGTTTGGCCCAAGGCCTAATTATTCAGGGGTTCCATAAAGACCCATTGGGGGGAGGAATTTATCGACACACCAATGAGGTACTCTCTCAACTGTATCTTCACACCTGCTCTTTAGCTGCATGGTCTAATTTCAGCGAGACATTGATTGGGCAAGCACCCAACACGGACCAATCAGTTGCTGACAAAGACATCAGCTGGCCCATGTATGGCTACTGTAACACTAGGCTCAAAAATGGATGGAAAAGTGTGCTTAATAAAACACCAATAAAAGCATGCAAGTGCTAATGCCTACTTGTTGATTTTGTGTTGGGCATCACTTTGGTGGCTATGTATACTGTGGGGCACGAGGCACAAAATGCAATTTTGCAAGGGCTTGTAAATACACAATAAGTTATGTTCGTGTGCAGGGTGGGAATGGGGGTGTGCAGGCCCACCGGAGCTACCACCCCAGGGGCCCCACCGCCCACACATGCCCCCCCGCTGCACATACATGTCCCCTGCAGGGGTCCCGTCCATCCCCCAAGCACACAAAGTAGACGCTATCACGGGAGGGAGGGCAGCTGGGATTGGGTCTGGGCCACTGGGCTTTTCCAGACCAGTCCGACCCATTGTATTTGCCAAACAGAGCCTTCTGTAGGCTGCCAGTCAACATAAGAGCTATCAAATAGCCAATTATAGTTCTCATTGGCACCTCCAACAACATTTTTCATGCTTGTGTTGCTCTCCAAAATGTTTTCCATATTAATGTGGCTCATGGGTATAAAAGGTTGGGGATCCCTGTCCTAAGGCAACCAAAGCCCTATAGCAATGAGTATCTGTGCCTCCAAAGATTCCCCCAGTAGACCCCATCTTCTTTTCTGCTGATTCCCTGCCCATGCTCTGTGCTGCACAATATACTGTATATATAGAATATAAATGTCTCAATATAAGACTGATTAGTAAATAATACGAATTATTAGTTGATGGCAGCTCTGAAACCAGTACACTTAGCATCAGAATTTGATAATCCTGTGGCATCATTTTATATGACAAATTATGAAGGCCCCTAAGATTAGCTTCTCATTGGCTGCCCAGAGCACACTGAGCATGTGCAGTGTCACTGACACTCATAACAAAATGCAAGATGGGGAGCTCCTGTGACAAATGTGAAGGCCCGGATCATAACTACTATAGAGATTCTGAACCTTTAGGCTGGTGTAATAAAATATGGCATTTCTAGCTATATTAATTTTTAGGGCTTTATAATCCGTTCAATGCCCATGTTCTGCACTGTGTTGCCAGGCACAAACTACACCCATTGATACTCAGTTTACTTATTGATGAAAATTATTTATTGTCAAGGCAGAGAGGGCATTTTCATACTTACCAACTATATAACTGCCCTGTTCTAGAACACTCAATTCTAGAACTACCTCAATTCTAGAACACAACATGGGTGGAGCTTATTCGAAAGGGGTAGTGGTTATGATTCCTGTGTGTTTTCTAGTTGGAGTCTTTCTGCTTGAGCAGGACCCACTTTGGGCCGGATTGTGCACAATCTATCAGTACATGGATAACTTACTGGACTGACAGTTTGGCTCCCGGAATCCTCCTTGTTTGTCAGTGTCCTGCAGAGCTGCTTGTGCTTTACCTGCTTGTCAGCAGTGATCTATGCCTGCAGTGTGTCTCCTGATAGATGGGATGCAGAGCTACGGGGCCCCAGAGAAATCTCTCTGCACAAGCATCGCAAAGTTTCAAGGGATCGTCGGCACTCTTATCCAATTAATTGTGACAGAAGAATTTAACCAAGTTTGCTCCAATGGGGCCACAAAACCCCCTGGCAACTGAGGTGTTAACCTTTATTTCTGCATCAAATAATGGAGCCTGTTTTGTCTGAATTGTCAACAACATGTGCTTACTGGATGAAATAATAAAAAACCTTTACGACGGGATAAAAACTGTTGATTCAGCATTAATTGATTAAATGTCTGAAATTATATTGTAGCATTGTAGGTTTTCATTGAGCATCACTGGCGAGTGGCATCTGCATCTAAGCCTTTACCTTGTGGGCCACTAACACAACTATACTGTCATAGTTTTATAGTATAGGTATCCATTGTCTGGAAACTCGTTATCCAGAAACCCCAAGTTACAGGAAGTCATCTCCATTTTAATCAAATAATTCATATTTTAAAAAATGATTTCCTGTAATAATAAAACCTTGTACTTGATCCCAACTAAGATATATTTAATCTTTATTGGGTTTGGTTTATTTAATGTTTAAATGATTTGTTAGTAGACTTAAAGCATGGTGATCCAAATAATGGAGAGATCCCTTATCCATAAAACCCAAGGTCCTGAGTGTTCTGGATTGCAGGTCCCATACGTGTATGTACAAAACCCACTCATATGCCTGGGCCACTAAACTGACCTCTTGCTTTGTGTGAGGGGATTATCACACTACATACAGTAAAGGCTTAGGGAAAAGACAAGGAGGCTTGTGACCAGCCAGTTAAAGAACAATGGCTTATATTGCATATTAAGGTAGTCATGGTCGGACTAGGGTGTATGAGGCCCGCTGGGCCTGCTTCCTCTGGGGCACCCACACCCCATGAGGGTCCTGCCCACCGCTCACCCAAAGCCAGCCCCTCCTCCCCCCCTGTATTTGTGTACCCTATAGTTCACTGTGATCAGTGGGGGGGGCAGTGCCAGTGGCCGGTGAGAATCAGTTCTGGGTCTGTGGGGCCCACCTGTTTTTTCTCCCAGTCTACTGAAGCTACCCTTCATAGAAGCTATAAAAAAAAGCAATCCATACCTTGCTTTGAGATTCAGAACCCCATACCACTAGCACTCTCCACTTTATCTGTTTCATTTATTTCCCACTCTTTAAGTCATTTCTAATTTCTGTAAGAATTTCTATTTCACCATTATCACCAGTTTTCACTAGAGCCATATTGTGCTATTCTCTGCTAGAGCACTTATGGGTGTACAGTTGCACAGAGCACTTGTGCCTGGAGTATTGGCCACTCTCTGCACCCTGTGCTGGAAATAAAAAGTGGCACAAGGTGCAGAAGGCTTTCCTGTCGACCATATAGACTGTATTATAAAACAAAGCTGTCCTGTATTTTGGGACTGACAGACTCCTTAAGGGTCTCACACTGTGCTGGAGACAATGGGGGGAATTCACAAAAGTGCTGATATTGGGACAAAATGGAGATAGATTTGTCGGATTTTCCACCTAATTCACAAACCTCCACTTTTGTGAATTTGTCTTTTAAACAGACAGTTTTCAGATTTAGTCATTTTACCGACATTTTTTTTATGAATTTGCCTTTAGCTCTTAGTAAATGTGTCGGTGCCACCAAACCCAGTCCCACAGCTACAGGAGCCTTGGGTTAAGGATTTTACCTGCAGGATTTTGCATTTCAAATGCCATTTGTCATTTCACTTTGGGGGCATTTCCTGAGGGCTAATTTGAGTTTGCCCAGGGAAACTATACATCATTTTTTTTCAGGACAATCTGGGCTTTCTAATGTTTTCTATATTCCTGTGTAATTCCACTTCTCTAACAAGATTAGGGGTCTAAATACCTTCTTCTCTAGCCCCTACTCATTACTGGTCAGCAGCCACCCGGCCCCCACACCAACATGCCCGGTGATAGGGGCCGAACAGGACTAGGACCCACCGGGTTTTTATCCAGTGCCCTGTTGGGCCAGTCCAACCCTGTACCCCAATATCCCAGTTTGGGTGCCAGTGTGTATGTGCTGTTTGCTGATCACCAAGATGGCTGTTGGGAAGCAGCTCTGTAGTTCAGGACATGCTATGGGGGCACAGATAAGTTGGGGCAAGTGTCAGTGAAGTGATTAAAGAGGGGGCACTGCTGCTAAAACTAAAAATTTGCCTGGGAGGCTTTACTTTTCCTTTTAATAAAAATGTTTACAATATATTCACACAAAATGTTATTATTGCCTCATTTATTAAGCTAAAACTAACATAGTGCAAATGTGAGGTAAAAACTTTTTATATATAAGATATAAATTGAACTTTTTTCAATCAGTGCTTTACTTGTTTATAAAATGTTAATGAGGCTTTTTGCACCTATTGTTCTAGGGTTAGACAGAAACTTGTCCCCTAACAATAGGCTGCTAATCCCCATTAATATGTTAATGATCCCCCAATGGGGCCCCTACCTCAGGTGTGAAATAGAGACTGGGTGAAACAAACAAAACAGAAGAGGTTAGAATTGGTCTGAGTTACACTGAGCTTTACTCCATTTTGAAAATGTTGGGGAAAAATGTCGGGAAAAAATGTTGTTTAAACAACAAATTCACAAAAGTGTCTGTAAACTGTCTTTCTTTCACCAAAAACGGAAAAGTGGCGGTTGAGTCGGAATTTTGGTGGATTTCTGTTTGTGAATCTGGAGAAAGTGTTTTCCACCACTTTTTCCACCACTTTTACTCCAAAAAAGGCTACCTCCACTTTTGTGAATTCCCCCCAATGACTTGCTTCTTGTAGGACAAGTATATTGTTATAGGCAAGTTACACAGTATTTGACTAATGCTGGAGGCACACTGCTCATGGATCTGGCCAGAAAAACCTGATCCAACTACAAACTGCTTCAGGGGTAGACATACTGCAGCAAGTGCCTCCAACAGTATGCCTTTCTAGCAACGGCCCTCCTGCACTTTGTACAACATAGAGATAATGCAGGAGGTCAGACTGCTAGAAGCAATTGCCTTCTGATTGTGGGTGAGTGATACTGAGATATGTGAGATAAAGTAACAAGGGTCTGTGAATGCTTTCAGAAAGTGTTGAGGACATTGGCTACTTGGAGGACAAAGACTTTGTCACATAAGCATCAAGTGCTCCCAGACCTGTGTCTATAATGTAATTAGCATGGGCTTTCTGCACTTTGGCTGACATGGCAATAGTAACAGTAAGTATTGCTACAATGACCACCAGCACCAGCAACCCTCAACATACAATGGCAGTGTGACTCCCAGCAACCCCAAGCATAAAATTGCTCTGTGACTCCTAGCAACCCACAGTATATAGTAACAGTGTAAATACTAGCTGCACTTAGCGTATAGTTGCACTGTAACTACCACTGTAACTACCAGCAGCTTCTGGCATATAATAGCCCTATAACTACCAGCAGCTTCTGGCATATAATAGCCCTATAACTACCAGCAGCTTCTGGCATATAATAGCCCTATAATTACCAGCATCCCTTGGCATATAATAGCACAGTGATTACGAGGAGCCCCTGTCATATAATAACACTGTGACTACCAGGAGCCCCTGGCATATAAGAGCACTGTGACTACCAGGAGCCCCTGGCATATAATAGTATTGTGACTATCAGGAGCCCCTGTCATATAATAACACTGTGACTACCAGGATCCCCTGGCATATAATAGCATTGTGACTATCAGAAGCCCCTGGCATATAATAACACTGTGACTACCAGGAGCCCCAGGCATATTATAGCTCTGTGACTACCAGGAGCCCCAGGCATATAATAGCACCATAACTCTTTTCCTCTTATGATGTGGTCAGATTCTAGACATTTACTCATCTAACCAGTTATTTCCTCAGAACCCTTTTCCTCACATTCATAGCATGTCTCAAGTCCATTCTAAACACAGACTAAACCAACTATACCTCTGTGTGACGCTTTATTATTGTGCAAAGTGTTCAATGGGCCACTGCATCCTTAGCAACAAAATGAAAATCCATAAATCAAACCTTCAAGGCCTACGGTCAGATGTGTTGCCTGCACAATGTTTGTACAGTTTTACAAGCTTGCAAATGGGCGTCTATTAATGCGCATTTACAGGCTGCAGAAAAAAATGAATGTTACAGGTGTCCTTGTGGGGGAAATATATGAATTATCAGGCCTAAAAAGTAGCACATGGCATCTACATGGCAGCAATGTGTGTGTCATAGGCTTAGTATAAAGGTTCAGAGGAAGAAGAATAAAATGTTGTGTATTTCTGAAAATGCATTCATTTGTACCCCAGGCATCAAAACACACAGGCCAACATTGTCTGTGTCTGAAGAATACGCAAGTTGGGGGATGTGTAGGGGCAATAGGGGGGATGCCTGTGTCTGTTTTTTAACAATATGTCTTGAATAAACTTTTGACAAATTTTAAGGGTGTGCCGGCCACGGAATATTTATTTATTTATTTATATATATGTGTGTGTGTGTGTATATATATATATATATCTGACCATAGGCCTTGATTTATGGATTTTCATTTTGTTGCTAAAGATGCAGTGGCCCATTGAACACTTATATAAAGCGTCACACAGAGGTATAGTTGGTTTAGTCTGTGTTTAGAATGGGCTTGAGTCATGCTATGAATGTGAGGAAAAGGGTTCTGAGGAAATAACTGGTTAGATGAGGAAATGCCTAGAATCTGATATCAAGATATGGTGCTATTATATGCCTGGGGCTCCTGATAGTCACAGAGCTATAATATGCCAGGGGCTACTGGTAGTCACAATGCTATTATATGTCAGGGGTTTCTGGTAGTCACAGTGCTATTATATGACATATATACAGTATATATATATATATATATATATATATATGTATATATCCAGTGAGACGGATGCTGGTCTCTGTGCTCCATCTAGTTTGAACTGTGTTATACACACAGGCTTTTCAATGTGCGTCATGTAAAGTGCATGCTGAATGCATCAAAGTGTATATATTTCATTTATATACATTTATAATGATGCATTTCTCTGTTTTAACACAATTACAAGTAACTGTGTACAAATTCAGATGTGCTTGCTCGTGGGTGCAATCAGACAGAATAAAATGGAATCAGTTTGCTCATGTGTTTAGGGGTGCTGAAACTTACATCTTCAGTGCACATTAAACAAATATAAATTTGCAGGGGAGGGTTCTAAACATATATAAAGGCTCAGAAATGATCACACATATAACTTGCAACTAGAAAGATGAAAGATCATTTAGAGAACCCCACCCCACTATACAGTATATTTACCCTTTACTTTAAACTGTTAATGCACTCGCTGAACAGAACCTGCAGCAGCATTATCTCCGGTGCTCTAATGGACTTTGTTACTCTTACACGGCACTTTAGAAGTGAAGGTAAACATGGAACCTGACAGCAGATAAGAAGAGCTCGGACTGTCTAATCTCCATGCTCAGCCCCATTTATATGCTCATAAACTATACACACTTGGACTTTCCTTAACAACCAGGCTCTTTGGTTTAGCAGTGGGTGCCCATTGTTACTTGTCCTATTCCAAAAGCAGATCTAAAGCCAGGGAAAAGTTTATAAATAAGATGGCCAAACACAGGCTGAGCAGACTGGGCCTCGGGCAGCTGCAGATAGGAGTTCAAACAGCTCCATCAAATTCAACTGAATGTAGGAGATCCCCCAGAAAAACTTGTTCTGCCTCTCTCTGTAATTACATACACAAATATATACTAATATACATACACACACACACATATACACATAGTATGTAAACATTCACTTGCATACTTATTACTAACTATAGCC